>NC_139803.1:39070969-39408469 GCF_963457635.1 Microchirus variegatus
AAAATCCACATTATTTTTGCGCTGTGCGCTGTTTTGCGATTACCGTAATTGCGCAAACGGTTTGTGCTATCGGAAAAATTCCTTGGGTTTCTGAAAGCTGACAAGTTGCGCGTCAAATACCTACATGTGGTTATTACGGTAATTTCACTCACGTTTTTGGACATTGAGACAAAAACTCAAACATCTGTTATTTTAAATATGTGTTGTCCCGTTCAAATTTCAATTTTAAGACGCAAAGTCTGGTGTTTTTTTGTTTTTCTTCATTTTAAATTGTTAAATACACTGTTTTAACATGCATTAAATTGTAGATAACTGCCAGATATTGAAAGTTATTCTGGAAAAATGGGCTAAAGCACCACTTTTTATGATTAAAATAAGCAAACAAATATCCAGACGGACATTATGAGGCTTAGGTGTTAAAGGGTAGGTGCATACAGGAAGTTTTTTTTTTTTTTTTAATTTTTGAAAAAAATAGTGAGATGGGATGATTTTCAAAAAAAGTTTATGACTTGACGAAAATTATTATGAGAAAAAAGGTTGAAGCTAATATCTGCAAAAATATAGAAAGAAAGAAAGAAAGAATATGTTTATGTTATTCTAGACTCTAGAGGATTATTAACTCTGAAACCATATCCAGTATCTGTATGGGGTGTGTTTTGTTTATTTTATCTACAGTATTATATTATATTGAGTTGTGATTTATGAAGATAAACTTCCACATCAGTGGGACACGAAAGATAAAGATTAATGTGTTCTCTGAGCACTTATGAGCACTTTGACCAATTTCTTATTTTCTTATTTCTTATTCTTGCAGATTTAGGCTGCAGCTTTGCAACTTGTTTATTTCTTCTTTAGTAATAAAGGAAATGTAAAGTGTTGCAGACATTGTTTTCCAGTCATCTGTCGGGAAACATTTGATGAGAGGAGCTCGAACAAAGGAATCAATGCAGCTGTATTTTTTAAAGCTCCTGCGCTACTGTAGCTTTGATATGACTCACGACCGTAGAAACTTTGTGCGGATTATGTTGAGTTTGTTCAGCTCAACCCTGCACCTGCTTTGTTAAATTGGCAGGAAAAAAAAGAAGGCATGAGGTTGGAGAACATCCCAAAAAAAAACAAAAAACAACCCCCCCCTTCAGCCAAAGCTTCTTTTACTAGCGACTCATTCATCTTCGTAAACAGGCGGTTGTTGACTGGGGTTCAGCTCGCTCACTTCCAGCTCAGGGCTGCTTGGCTCTGATCGCCGTCTCTGCTCCCAGTTGTCTGTTCCCAGTGTAATCTGCCCGCAGCGAGAATATGTCTGATCCTGAATCTGTCTTTGGGACGCTCGCCTTTTTGTACATGGAGACTCCAGGAGGGGATGGGAAGAGGAAAAAAAAAAAAGGGTTGTTTCCTGGCTCTGTGATGAGCGTCGCTTCTACTTAATTACGTACTGTTTTAAATGTTCTTTAGGCCTTTTTTTAAAAAATATTAACTTCCACAAAGCTTCGATTCGCCTGTAAACCGGCAGCAAACACAGAAGCACAGAGAGGAAACGATCAAAGAGACAATTTCCCTCTTTTCCCGCCGTCGCCTCCTCCTCCTCCTTCGCTCCCACTTTGTGCGGTCATTCCAATTCCTCGGATTACCGCGGTGACTCCAACACCACGCATACCAACAGGCGGCTCAGCAGCAGTCGGCTCTGGGGGAGTCCTGTACATGAAGGCACGCTGGGTATGTGATGCTGAGCAGAGAGTGAAGGGGTGTGACACCAGGCAGCTGTCGTGGTGTCTGACAGCTCCCGCTTCACCTGGAGGTTTAGTCTGCTGCAATTATGCTCCCACACAGATACTTTTTGTTTTTGAGACGAAAGTCAGCTCACTGTCAAAGTGCATCGGATGCACGGATCCTTGTTCAGGGCGATGCCGACTATTATGATGGTAAATTTCAAGTCATTCCGAGATACTTTTTGTTTTTGAGACTAAAGTCAGTTCACTGTCAAAGTGCACCAGGGCAAATGGATCATTTCCTGAATTTCAAAAAATCATTAAAATTATTCCTTAAGAGGTTTGCAAATATTTTCAACGGATCCTTGTTCAGGGCGATGCCGACTATTATGATGGTAAATTTCAAGTCATTCCGAGATACTTTTTTTTTTTGAGAAGAAAGTCAGCTCATTGTCAAAGTGCATCAGAGCAAATGGATCATTTCCTGAATTTCAAAAAAATCATAAAAATTATTCCTTAAGAGGTTTGCAAATATTTTCAACGGATCCTTGTTCAGGGCGATGCCGACTATTACGATGGTAAATTTCAAGTCATTCCGAGATACTTTTTTTTTTCGAGAAGAAAGTCAGCTCACTGTCAAAGTGCATCAGGGCAAATGGATCATTTTCTGAATTTCAAAAATTCCTTAAAATTATTCCTTAACAGGTTTGCAAATATTTTCATCACATCCTTGTTCAGGGCGATGCCGGCTATTAAGATGGTAAATTTCAAGTCATTCCAAGATACTTTTTGTTTTTGAGACTAAAGTCAGCTCACTGTCAAAGTGCATCAGGGCAAATGGATCATTTCCTGAATTTCAAAAAATCATAAAAATTATTCCTTAAGAGGTTTGCAAATATTTTCAACGGATCCTTGTTCAGGGTGATGCCGACTATTATGATGGTAAATTTCCAGTCATTCCGAGTTACCTTTTTTTTTTTAAAACTAAAATCAGCTCACTGTCAAAGTGCATCAGGGCAAATGGATCATTTCCTGAATTTCAAAAAATCATTAAAATTATTCCTTAATAGGTTTGCAAATATTTTCAACACATCCTTGTTCAGGGCGATGCCGACTATTATGATGGTGAATTTCAAGTCATTCTGAGATACTTTTTTTTTTTGAGACTTTAGTAAAGTAGTCAGGATTAAAACGATGAAAATGCACGTTTTTAAGATGAAGTCTGATTTGAAAATCGTTAGGCGTTTGCTACGTTGTTACTTTGCTATCTACGTGTGTAGAATCTGAAATATTTTCACATGGTTTTTCAAATGCGGTAGTGCCGCGATTATTCCCTCTGTTTTCATTCTTCTGCCATTAAGTGTATCCGAGGCCTCTCTGGTGGACCACACAGACTTGCAGTTGCACTTCTAGGCTGTATATTTTGAACTCTAATATGTTTTTAAGTTTTGAGTTTGAGAACTTTTCTTGCTCAAGTTTGCACAGATAACCCCTCGACTGAAGGTAATTGGGGGTTAAAAGATCTTGTGCCGACGAAAACATAACACCGTCTTTGTGTTGGCGGCCGCATATTTGAGTCAGACGGTAGATGGCGGAGCATGATACAGTGTGTGTGTGTGTGTGTGTGTGTGTGTGTGTGTGTGGGGCTCAAGACCAGACCGTGATCTCATAGTCATGTTCATCCCTCTTTGGAGAGCGGCGTTAATGAGGAATGTGAAGCATGTGAGCCTGAACAGCTGAGCACAGGCCTGAGTGTTGATGACTGCACTTACACTGTACTACACTCTCACTTCTCTATTCTGAGCACACACACACGCACACACACACACACACACACACACACACTGTTCCTGGAGGATATATCAGTGTGTGCTTGCAGATAAAAACACAGGCCGTGTAGTAGATACTGTGATGTGCTCAGATTATGGTGGCAGCTGATTGGAGATTATAGTTACAACTCCATTGTCTAGATATACAGCAGTCGTACCTTCACACATTACCATTATTACAGCTGTTATCGTTGTTCTGTCGACTATCCGTCTTTGTCAGACATATATATGTGTGCAGTGTGAACTGCTATGTGCAGCATCTGTTGCTCTTCTGTCCGTCCTTAGAGGATTCTGTGTTGTTCTGAGTCTTAAAAGCATGTTTTTCCTTCCCTTCCTGATCATGGACTGACGTTGATTGATTGATTGATAAGTGTCAGAGACCTTGGACCTTGTCTGTAGTGACTGTACTGAAGGTCTCATGTTCTTATATTGAAGCAGGTCCAGAATCGATTCTGTTGTTCTCTCTCTCTCTCTCTCCCTCTCTCTCTCTCTCTCTCTCTCTCTCTGTCCTCCATGTTGTCTTTGTTTAGTTGTTTCCCTCCTCTCCACTTCACTGCTGTGCCTGAATTATCAGCTTCATTCCCTTTAGTTTCCTTCCTTTCCTTTCCCCTCCTTCCTTCTTTCATTACTTCCCTTCCTTTCATTCCATCTCTTTCCTTTCCTTTGCTTTCCTTCCTTCTTTATTTCCTTCCATTCCTTTCCCCTCCTTCCCTTCATTCCCTTCCCCTTGTTCCTTATTTCATTCCTTCCCTTCGTTCTTTTCCTTTCCTTCCCCTCCTTCCCTTCATTCCCTTCCTTTTCTTTACTTCCCCTCCTTCCTTCTTTCATTCCTTCCCTTCCCCTCTTTTCTTCTTTCCCTTCCCTTCCTTCCATTCCATTATTTTTGTTTCCCCTCCTTCCCTTCATTCCCTTCCTTTCCTTTCCCCTCATTCCTTATTTCATTACTACCCTTCATTCCTTTCCCCTCAATCCTTCCCTTCCTTCATTCCTTTCCTTTACTTCCCCTCCTTCCCTCTTTCATTCTTACCATTCCCTTCCTTCTATTCCATAATTTTCCTTTTCCCTCCTTCCCTTCATTCCCTTCCTTTCCTCTCATTCCTTATTTAATTCCTACATTCCTTTCCTTTCCCTTCATACCTTCTCCTTCCCTTCCCTTTACTTCCCCTCCTTCCTTCTTTCATTCCTTCCCTTCCTTCCCTTTCCTTTACTTCCCCTCCTTCCTTCTTTCATTCCTTCCCTTCCTTCCCTTTCCTTTACTTCCCCTCCTTCCTTCTTTCATTCTTACCATACCCTTCCTTCCATTCCATTATTTACCCTCCTTCCCTTCATTCCTTTCCTTTCCTGTCATTCCTTCCCTCTACTTCCCCTCCTTCCTTCTTTTATTCTTTCCATTCCCTTCCTTCCTTTCATTCCATTCCTTTCCCCTCCTTCCCTTCATTCCCTTCCTTTCTTTTCCCCTCGTTTCTTATTTCATTTCATCCCTTCATTCCCTTCCTTTCCTTTACTAACCCTCCTTCCTTCTTTCATTCCCTTCCTTTCTTCCCTTCCTTCCTTTCCAACTCCATAAATTAGTATTTTCTAAAAAGCACATAATCTTTTGTTACTGTAGTTTTCGACTTGAGTATTTTATTGAGGATTATTAATGAATGAATGGTTTCAGTTGCTTTAGTTCTGGTGATATGTTCTATCATCAGCATCAGTGCTGGACGTGTGTCACATGTATGATGTGTTGTGTCTGTAAACAGAGATAATAATGTGTGCTTCATAGTCATTGATATACAGATACTGTAAGTGTATGGACGGCTGTGACTGTGACAGACAGCTCTTAATAAGCCAGTGTGAGCCTCTAATGAAAGGCAGCGACTCTGCTGCTGAGCCAGTAAACCTGCGTCGGTTAAACGAACGTGGATTTGAACTTCAGCGGCTCTGCTGCTAGACGTCGGGCGAGGTGTTTCCCTCAGGCGCCGACAGACGTCGAGTGTGGAAAAGGTCAAGTTTACGCGGAGCTGCCCGTCATGAGAACACAATCTAGTTTCTCCTGACGTACGAGTCTGTGGCTGCAGGAACTGAAGGTAATTGGGTATGTGTGCGTGTGTGTGTGTTTGAGGTTTTGTGTAAATGTGTGACACACACACACATAACCTATACATGCTTGGTTTTTTTCCCCTTACCCCTTAAGTTAAGGTGAGACCATTAGGGCAACAGTTAAAGGTGCCATATGTAAGAATGTGGCCAAAAACGGTTACTACACTCAAATTCAAAATACAGAGGTCTTTTAGGTTTCTTTTTCTGACGTAACTGGCAACCCGTGGTTGCTCAGCAGCTGAGACTCTACTGACTGCAATGATTGGTAGACGGAGGTATATGAACATTATTCCTGAGTCTCTGTGGAGGATTTTATTATTGGGAGGATTTTATGGCCAGTTGCTTTAGATTTATTACGTAATGCACCTTTAAGTCTAATCCATAGGTCATGGAATATTGGAATTAAGGCTTTCTAATCACATGCGTACAAAATAATATATACAAAGCAGGGTTTTCACAAGAGAAATTGTCAAAATTTGAGAAAAAAAACTTCTAATTTTGTCTTAATAAGATGTTACAGCTTATTTGAAGCTTTTATTTCAAGCAAAAACGATGGTCTTTTGTGTGAGATCGCAACTGTGTTCACGCCTGGTGTGTGTGTGTTAATTCATGGATTTGCTGTGTATGTAAATATAAGAAACTCTCAGGTATAAATTCAGCTTAATTAACTTAAAAAAACCAGATTTTTTTTTACATGAGAGTTTTTTTGCTTCCCTCATTTTAAGTATCAATTACAGTCAGAAAGTACTTATTTCCAGTAATGCTGTTTTTAACAGTGCTGTAATTTGCAGCCTTTCCAAATAAGGGCCTTGTATGCACAACTGTTTCATAGTCAAAGCTCTGCCCTGCCCTGTGATTGGTCAAATAGCCAATAGCCAATTATGCTGAAGGCTTATTATAATCTAGGCTGTATATTTTTGAACTTGAACAGGATTTTATGGTTCCAAGTTTGGACTCCCCACCCCCGAGTTTGAATGAGTGACTGTATGACGCAGGTGTGACAGGTGACGATGCTTTCATTTTGGATGTAAACACCACAGAACTGGAGAAGAGTTGTACTCAAGATTTAAAAATTTGGTATTAGAACTAAAACCCCTCAAACTAAACAATCAACAAATGGAACTAGAAACAAAACTGTAAATAAAAATTATGAATCAGAACCAATTGGAAAGCGTCCTGGTCACATGACGGTGTGACCTTCATCTGATTTGGTGACTTTGACCACATTCAGACTGATAGCGGTGCGTGTAAACAGATGAATCTGAATAAGCCCTTAATTGTAAACCTGCAGGAAGCGATGCTCGTACTAAGCCTGGAATAAAAGCAGCTGCATTCCACCTGTGGCTCCCCCCCCCCCAACAAAAAAAACACACACCACCATTCTTGTTCAGACTCATGAGTGGAGCTCGTTTCTCCTTCATTCAACGTCTGACTGATTGCGTTACACGTTGTGTTCCAGCGGGTTGAGAGTGTGACAGACACCGGTGGGGGAAGGTGGAAATGAAAGATGATGGGGAAACGATTAAGAAGAAGCCAAATACCCCCCCCCCCCCCCTTCGATGTCATCTGGTTGTCAGTGTCACCCCCGGGGGGCGCTGTGGCGTGTCGGCGGTGCAGCTAACTGAATAATAACAAAGAAAACAGTTTTTTTTACAGGGGGAACCGTGTGTTTCTATACAGAGACTCGACGCTGCTTTTTATGGATTTTATTGCTCATAACAAGTTTTATGTACACTGCTGAAATGACATTTTCAGTTTCCCGCTATCCACGCTACACTCCCCCCCCCCCCCCCCCCGCGCAAAAAAAAAAAAAGGTTTATGCATTTCACGAGCCTTAGCAGCGCGCGTGTGTTTATGCATGAGATTATATGACGGCGATAAATCCTGCTGCCTAACCTGTCCGCAGGGAAACGCCGTTTTTTTCGACTTGCGAGAGGTCAGTCAATGATTGCGTTCTGTATCGAGAGGCTCACACACACACACACACACACACACACACACACATGCGCTAATGTTCCCCCCCTGCACTCCAGTGTGTTGTGCTTCCTCTCCCCAGAGGAACACTCAAGCATGTCCCCCCCCTCAAATGGAGCGCGGGAGTCGCCGCGCTCGCTGGGATCACAACACTTGCGCGGCGGCCCTCGCCCGTGATGGCAATAACTCATTATCCCGACCCAAATTAACTGCATCAACAACAGGCTGAGGAGTGTAAGGGCAACGGGGGGAGGAGCGGAGGAAGAGGGGGGGGGGGGGGGGGGGCATTAAGGGAGAGCGAGTGAATAAAAAGCTCCATTAGCGGTCCGCCGAGTGTCGTTTTCATCGGCGCTGTAAATAAACGTCGCGGGAGTAAAGACTTTGCTCCCCAGTCACACCCTGTAATTATGCCCCTGTCGTTTGTGTGCGCGCCTCTGTGACACCGTACTAAATTAAAACATAAAGACCGAGGGTAAAAAAAAGGGGGGGGGGGGGTAAGAGCGCGGGAGCGAAGGGCGTGGCAAACGCCGTCTATCTATTAAATACCGCGTGCCTTTATGAGTTTTACTGAGCTGTTTAACTGCTCACTTCCTCGCTATTATCTGCTTTAGCTCGCGTCTCTTTAAAGACAGTTTTTTAAAAAGCTCGTCTCAGCGGGGTTATGGCATCGCTTTAAAGAGGCTCGGCGTGCACGAGAGCGCGCCCGTGCACGTCTTTCTCCGGTTGGACGGACACATTTAGGCTCAAACGGAGTCTGTGTTTGGGATATTCTATTAATTTGCCCATATTTATAGTGTTTGTCTTATTAAAAGCTAAACTATACGACCAGCTGTCAATCACACTGGTGTCCACTCATATTTGCTTGTCATCTATTACTATCTTTTGAAGAGGACCTCAAAATGAGCAAACCCTTAATTCCTCAATAAAATCTTTACTGAAGTCGAAAACGACACCGAGTAAGACACATTCTTACTTGTTGGTTGCCTTCAACAAGAGTTCTAAAATAATTAATGGTTGTAATTTGGGAGACAGACACGTTATAAAAGTGCTATCGAGCCGTCCCCACTTAGCTGCTCTGTAATTAAATCTCGCCGCTGTTCAGAGGACGTCGATGGAGTAAATCTGCATGTTCGTATGCAGGATCCGTTTATATGGATATCGACAGTTGAGTTCGTCGAGTATCTGTCTCGTTTGCATCGGGTCAGCTCGTAAATATCATCGCTCAACTCCGGTTCCTTTCAGGTGGAGACGGCCAAGGCTCCGTCTTCCATCATCCATTTTCCATTCATGTTTTTTTTTACTGCAGTCTGACGAGCAGAGGACAGTTAATCTGTTAATCTGTCATCAGATGATATCGATGGGACTTCACGACGGAGCGCACTTCTCTTGTTCTTGGTCCCCTCTCGACTTTTTCCTTACTCTTGTGTCTGCAAGTTCAGTGTTCCATCCGTTCACATGTACATCTGGTTCCTTTCATACTGAAATAAGAGTCCAGGATTTACTCTCCTTCCTAGAGGCGCTAGCAGGCGCTGTCAACATCTATGACTCACGGGGCCACACATTTTGAGGCTGCACATCGTCCGTATATTACTTAAGTTTTCAGTTCTGGAACTGAAGAAGCCACCTAGGCCCACTTTACATTACGTCTTTAGACACACCGCCCGGAAATCTGGCAGGACACCCGCATCCGCTGTTGCATTTTTACGTAGGCCATCTTGTTCCTGGATGACTCCAGCTTCTTCTGGATCTCGTCCTCCGACCAGATACTGATCAGGTACTTGGTTTCGGAGGTGCTCCACGTACAGCGGCCCTCCTTCACCCCCGCCATTTTTTTGGGGAACAAAAGTCCTGTGGTATATGCTAATTAGCGCACGATATATGCTAATTGCCTAAACCCTGACCTCCCGCTGTCGCGAGCCCGACGCGTTCTCTTTATACGCACTTTGAAGTTGTCGGGGACTCCCGCTGAGTTGTCGGGCGACCTCTTCGCAGTTGTCGGGAGAAACTTTGAAGACATCGGTACTACGACAGCGTGAATTCTCTTTACACGGAGTCCCGCTTTCGCCAGTCCCGCTTTCGCCAGTCCTGCTGTCACAAAAAGCGTAATGTAAAGTGGGCCTTAAGGGCCGGGCTTGACACGGATTGCGTCACCAAGGTGCAGGCTGTGCATGTAGCCCAGATTTTATAACTGCGCGCAAAGAGCACTGAATTTTCACCCCACCAGTAGGTGGAGTATTAAGCCGCGCTCATCAAGCAGAAAAACCTTTTCAACGACAGAAGAAGTAGTCGCCAAGTAGAGTCATCCGAGCCTTGACCTGGCGACCCTCGAATCGGCCCGACAGGCCTCATAGCATTTTTCTCTTCTTCTTTGGTAGGAATGCGTCCGTCCTATTCCCCTGCGTCCAGTCTTGTGCTGCCACCCGATGGTGAAGTGAGATACTACAGTATGCAAGGGCCTTTAGATGAGAGGTGAAACATCTTCCACTTAACTCAAGCAAGTCCTAAATGACAGAGCTTTCACAGATCTTGTCGTATGGGGACTTTCACGTAGTGTTCCTCACCGTGTTCACAGATGGTTGAGCTCCTTCATTCCTAGTGTAAATCTCCTGATGTCACAGGTCACAATGCTTTCCAGTCTAATGAGTTATGCATGGCTGCTGCTACTGAAAAAGCTCAGAACCAATGAAATGAACCCAAACTGACGTCAGGCAGAAACAAGAAACTTTTCGTGGTGTATTATTAACAAACTTCAGCAGGAATAAATTATATCAGCTCGCTTCTAACACTTCCCACTTCCCCCGGCTGTGTTCCCTCTCCTCAGTCGGGCGCGCGTCCACGTTAAAGTCAAACCTCGAGGGAACATTGGCACCACTGTTGGACATTAGCCACGGCATTAGCACATTAAAGCACGCCATCGTTGCTGCCGCCCGCCGCCCTCAGAGAAGACGCCGCCGCCGCTGATGCCCGATATTCCATATCCATAACATACAAAAACAACATGTGATTTATGCACACGTGTGCGAGCCGCGACAGCGCGACAAGGACAAGATGCTCGTTAAGGCTTTCGCAGGCGGCGGCGGCGGCGGCGGAGCAGTGATGGATGTTAGTCGCGTGCGCATTAATCGGCTCGCTCAGCCGGGGCTGCGGCGGAAAAAACGAAAACAACAACAAATTGATACAGATCACAGAGGTTGTTTGTGTTCGAGAGAGAGAATTATGACAGATATAGAGTCACTCGTTTGCATGTTTTAGAATAAACAGTTTTGTCGCTCTTGTTTTTTCCCCCCCGAGCATGTCAGACACATGGCTGCTTCTCTGGGACTCATTATCAGCTCGTGCTTTAACGCCTTGTTGTGAGGGTTTCCGTCACAGAGAGTGAGCGTTGCAGGTAGGCGCGTTGGTAAACGACAATCGGATACATCACCCTCATCATTTCACGCAGCCAGGGCGAATCGATTATCTTTGTTTATTGCGGCATCGTGAGCTTTATTCCTTCTTTTATGGCGTTCCAACTGTTCCATTAGCCTTTTTTTTTTTAAACACGTCCTTTATTGCTTGTTTTCTCGGGCCTCAAACCTGCGCCGAAAGAGCCAGAGGAAGTTTCCGTCGCATCTGTCACTCGCATGTTTCTTAATTCTTTTTTAACGAGCGTTATTTGGCTGATCTCACCCAGTCGTTGTCAAAAAAAACAAAACAAGACTTGAATGTTCAAACCCTGGCTTGCTCCGCCAGTCGGGGATAATTCCCACGTTTTTTGTAAATGTCAGCAGGGCCGGTGTCCAGACCCTCCGTGTTGCAGGTGGACTGGCTCGCTTTTATTGTGCACTCGCTTCACTTCGCCCCATTTGGCGCTTTGAAAACTTCGCCACCCGCGAGCGTTAAAAAAAAACAAAAGCTCGAAAAAAAACCCAAAAACACAGCGACCAGACGCACAGGAGACGCCTTTGTGCTTTGTGTTAAGTCTTTATTTTTGGACACGGATGGCTGCTTGGATGGAGTGATGGAAGAGTGGGTGTGAGAAGAAGAAGAAGAAGAAGAAGAAGGGAGGAGGAGGGGTAGAGAGAGAGAGAGAGAGAGAGAGAGGAGGGGGTGGTGGCTGGGCACAATAACTTCACAAACACATGGGGGAGACGTTAATGTGCGCTCGTAAATGTGAGTGTTTCCATGCTGATAATAAGCAACAGTGATACAAACTGGGAAAACAAATCTCATACCCTTTCTTTCTCTCCCACGTTCATCCTCCCATCAATCCTGTTATTGGCCCGGGCATCGCGACTGATTTATCCAATTGGTTCTGATTCATAAAGTCGAGATGCAGTTTTGTTTCTAGTTCCATTTGTTAATGGTTTAATTCTTGGGGGGATTTTAGTTCTTCTTATTCTTGTGCAGCCCTAGTTGAATTGATGGGGCTGGGGGTTTGGTTAAGAAATAAAGGCGATATCGGTAGAAATGAAACCTCATTTATCATCGTCATTTCATTATCTGCATTCATGTTCAATGCAAAAATAAAAAAACATTTAACATTTAAAACATTTTACTTTTGTTCAGTGCTGGGCACGCTAACGGCGTCAACATTAACACGACGCGTTTCCATGACGGCTGACCGGCAAAAGAAGCACATGACGTCATGTTTACGTGACGGTTTACGTGACGGATTGTTAAAATGAGTCTCTAAAGTAATGCAGTTTTTCATGCTGCCGCACTGGAGTCATCAGTTAGCTCCGTTAGCTTCATTAGCGGCGTTACCGTGCCTAAAGTCGAACTGGAGCGGTCTGTTGTATTAAACGAAAAGAGCAACGCTACAAATAACCAGCCTATCTATGCGCTGCATATTAAAAGTTTAGCGTTACTTTAGAGACTCATTTTAACAAACGGGAGTCACGTAAAACATAGCTGCGTTAGCTCCTTTAGCGCCGTTAGCGCGCCTACAGTTGAACTGGAGCGGTCTGTTGCATTAAACGATAAGATTAGCGCTACAAATAAGCAGCGTACCCGTGTACTGGGTATGTGTGCCTCTGTTTTTAAAGTCTAGCATTACTTTAGAGACTCATTTTAACAATCGGGAGTCACGTAAACATAGCTGAGTTAGCTCCTTTAGCGCCTACAGTCGAACTGGAGCAGTCTGTTGTATTAAACGAAAAGAGCAGCGCTACAAATAACCAGGCTATCTGTGCCCTGCATATTTAAAGTTTAGCTTTACTTTAGAGACTCATTTTAACTCACGTAAACATAGCTGCGTTAGCTCCTTTAGCGCTGTTAGCGTACCCGTGTACTGCGTATGTGTGCCTCTGTTTTTAAAGTTTAGCGTTACATTAGAGACTCATTTTAACTCACGTAAACATAGCTACCGTTAGCTCCTTTAGCACCGTTAGCGTAACCGTGTACTGCGTATGTGTGCCCCTTTAGCATTACATTAGAGACTCATTTTAACAATTAGCGTTGACGCCGTTAACCCAGCACTACTTTTTGTTGTATAATCGTAACCGTGACGATTCAAACGCACCACATGACCTTAGATATGACCTTCTTATTTTTACTCTTTTGTGTAAGAGGGGAAGGAGTGAACGTCAGAAGTTCACTGTGAGGTTTAAACCACTTCTAAACCACCTCTGTCTCGGTTCACAGGATATAAAATAGGAACGTTTTCTTCTGGGCGTCCATGAAGCAGAATGAGCAGCCGCGGGGTGCAAAGGTTAAAGAAGTGCATCGACGACTACAGAACAGCGCGCCTAACCTTTTCGTCTTTACTTATTTAACCCGTTAATGAAAGCAAACCAGGACGAGTGGAGAGGAGCGGAGCGGTGGGAGGATTTAAGGCGGAGGTGAAGAAGACGGCGTCTTTGATGCAGGTCTGAATCTGAGTGGCTGGAAATCACAGAGAGAGGGTGAGACGACCCTCGGGGAGCGCGGCTGCGGTATCTTTGCGTCGATAGAGAGCCGTCGCAGTGAAACGTTGGGCTGAGATAACACGAGGGAAGGGAGGCAGGGAGGGAGGGAGGGAGGCGTCTGCCAGTAAATGTATTCACATACGCCAGCAAAGTTCATTTCACACGTTCAGAAACGACAGCGAGAGGAGGAAGGAACAGCTTTGGGAGCAGATATCCACACAGGGATTTAAGGATTTGGGTACAGATATTTCAACCAAACATGAGGCATTTATTATTCTTATTCTTATGTCCACAGATTAGCTCCACATGCACTCATCATCCATCTCCGTTTCCCTTTAATCACACACACACACACACACACACATATTGGACACCACCCGTCCTTCTCCTCTCATGTGGAGCTAATGAAGTAATAGTGTTGATGTTAATTAATCACCAGCACGCGCTCGTGGACAAATTAACAACGGCCTCATTATTGTTGCTGTCTGAGGAGCGACCTGGGTCTGAGGAGTGTGTTTTATGGTCTGATGAACTATAGGAAAGAAGGTAAGATTATGGGATTGACCTGGTTACGAAGACTCTTCTGGGTTTTATTCCCTCCTTATTTATGTATATTTCTACAATACGCCAAGTTTGAACCCCGTCAAAGTCGTTCTGTGCATTTATAGACGGATTAAACGAGAGTCAACCACAGTTTGAGGTTAAATGTTGTTGTTGTTGTTGCAGTATTTTTTCCACCTCCTCATTCTGAATGTGATGAAATATAAAGATCTTTTCTTAGTCCAGGTTCTTACCGGGAGCCTTTTGTGCTTAAAGGTGCATTACGTAATAAATCTAAATCAACTGAACTAATAAAATCCTCCTAATATGTCACAGAGACTCAGGAATAATGTTCATATAACAAACTGAACTCACCAACAACAACAGTACAGACAAAATATTTGCACAAATTTCTTTTTTTTGCAGACTGCAAATCATGTTTAATGTTTTGAAATCATGTGGCGCCACCTACCAGCCGTCTACCAATCATTGCAGTCGGTAGAGTCTCAGCTGCCGAGCAACCACGGGTTGCCGGTTACGTCAGAAAAACGAAACCTAAAAGACCTCGGTGTTTTGAATTTGAATGTAGTAACCGTTTTTGGCCACATTCTTACATATGGCGCCTTTAAGCATTCAGAAAACCTTATATATGCACGTCTGCAGATATGTAAATAACGTATATCGTAAATATCTTTAACGTTAAAGTTAAGTTAGAGATCGAGATTTTTTGACAAGATCCGGGTTTGTTTTTGTCCCCCATTGTCATTTTTTGGGGCTCTTTATTTGCTGAATGGATTTATGTTTTACTGGATAAACATCAGAAAGGGGGATTGAGGAAACCCCTGAGCATGAATGAATGAATGAATGAATGATTGAATCTGCATACAAACTTTATGTCGCCATAAATTTGACGTGAAACAGATAAATTCACATCTTTCCCGTCTCCATCCTTCTCTACTCTGAGAGGTTTTTACAGCTTATATAAATCTGGCTGTTTTTTTTCTTTTCTTTTTTAACAGCTTAATGGATAATAGTAAAATATTGCAAAGACGAGCAGAAATACATTGAGCGGATTTATTCAAAGTTTTGTGGCTTCATCTGTTCTGTGAGAAGACTCAGTGTTGTGACGTCTTTATGAGACACTGACAGTCTTTGTGCCTTTGACTGTGTTGTAAAGTACAAATACTTTGTTGCTGTACTTAAGTACAACATTGACGTATCTGTGCTTTACTTTTAGTTGAGAGTCGGTAATGGTCTTTGTTTATAATAGAGCTTTTCTCGTCTTATTGAGCAGCTTTACATGACAGTTTTCACCCATTCACACGTTTCAACATGGAGTTAAGTGTCTTGCTTAAGCAGAGGCGATTCTAGAGTCTGTAGGGGCCCTAAGGAAGTATTCCCAGGGGGCCCTTCCACCCAGTGTTCATCACCAAGTTCAAAATATATATATATTTTTTTCAAAATGAATGAAATAACATGGAAAAACCTTGTAATTAAAAAGTATGTGAAAATATAAATGTAAATAACAATAAAATACTGTAAATAGCTTTAAAAACTATATAAACTTAGTAAAAAAATACATTACACTGTAAAGAACCCACATTATTAAGTCATTTTCTGGTAAGATACTAAGAAATGATCACTCCTTAACCCTTTATACACCTGAACACATATGTTTTGCCTATTTCAACCATGAAAGACCAGAGAATGTCCTGTAACTAAGTGCTTTTGCTCATTTGTCAAGAATAACTTCCAAATATATGGCCATTATTTACAATTTACTGCTTTAAGAAAAACAAAAATGTTTATTTAGAAAAACCCCTGCAGTTGTACACGAGCAACATATTTGTCGTTTCTCCAGCTTCCTGAAACAACACCAGGTGAAATTACCGTAATACCCACACGTCGGCTTTGACGTGCAACTTCTCAGCAAAGTGTTAAAGGGTTAAAAAGTCGTAATATAACAGTATTTGGTATCAAACCTGATCGGTTATTTTGCATGCAGACTGTGCAGCGTCGGCTCCGGCTTGTTATAATGACGCCAATATGAGCAGCGACAGGTCGTCGTGTGAAGAGCAGCTGTGAGCGCCGGCTCTAATCCGCTCCTCTTCCTCCTCTTCCTCCTCCTCCTCCTCGTCCTCCTCTCTTTATGTCGACGGTTCAGACGTGACGGGGTCACGGGGGGGAAATCCCCGGCTAATGCGGTCGTATGATTTAGAGGACAGCAATGTGTGTGTGTGTGTGTGTGAGTGTGTGTGTTGATGTCTTTTTATGGTGGTTTTAGGGCTTTTAAGGGTTTGGTTTTGAAAGGTTAGAATTTGATTTAGATGTTCGTCAGTGTCCAAAAAAGACAAAGGTATCATCTTATCAATGGCCTTTTAAGAATAATCTAGTAAAAAATGTTTTTTTTTTGTTTTTTTTAAATGTAGCTCAAGGGAGGAGACATTAGAATTATGGAGATTAGGATTTTTATATACAACAGTGTGTATACAGCCAATTATTGAGGGTCAGTTCAGTGTAAATTTGTGCACAATATAATGTTTTTTATTGCCATTTCTTCGAGCATATTTCACTTTTTCACAGAGAATCTAAATCAATAAGAAACAAGTTTGTGGGACGAGACGTGACGAATCACGCTGGATTGAAATTAAACAGGAAATAATTTTTTAATACTGAAAAATTGAAGATTTCTAGGGATAATGAGGTTTCGGGTAAGGAGCTACTGGGAATGCAAAATGTGTATTTAAGATGCTAGGACATCACTTGAGCCGCAAACCTTAAGATAAGATTTATTAAAAAATATGAACACAATATTTTTTTGTGGATCAGGAAGTAAAATAAGTTCATCTTCTAACTAAAAAAAGGTATTTTATCATCTATTTCTTCTCAAAATGGAGACATAATTTACCAAATATGACATAGTTCTGTTGAAGAAGACTTTGACGTATTGATTTTGTCTTAATTTAACCATAAAACGGCCAGAAAATGTCCTGTAACTAAGTGATTTTGCCCATTTTTCCTGAATAACTTGCAATATCTGGCATTTATTTCCAATTTCCTGCATGTTAAAATAGTGTATTAACTATTTAAAATGAGTCTTTGTCTCGATGTGCAAAAACAGGCCCAAAAAAATGGAAACTACGTACTAGCATTTTTATGAACTCTCTCGGCTTCCTGCATTAGCCCGGGGTGAAATTACCGTAATAACCACACGCTGTTTTCGACGTGCAACTTCTCATCTTTCAGAAACCGTTGGAAATTCCGCCGTTAGCACGAACCATCTCACGTAATTACGGTAACGAATAGACTTCCACATTCGCCGCCCTAGTGGTGAGTCAACATATGTGTTATTTCCTTGTGGGCTTCAGGAGGAAATCACACGAAGAAGAGAGCGACAGTTTTTTATTAAAAGTCCTCTGGAAAATGCAGAACATGAGGTTTAATACGTTCACTTCTGACACGAGGGCGTGTTGGGGAATTATACACCTACTTAAATGCATCCAGTGGCACAGTAATGATATCACTGTGGTCAATTATAATGTATTGAATAGCGTGTGTGTGTACACAACCAACAAGGGCCTCATTTTCATTATTAAACCCAAAAAAAAACTAGATGGGGGTTGACGAGGTGAGCTCAATTCATCACAGGCTTTCATTGGATTATTCATGAGTCTGCAGGGAGCTATTTCAGCAACAATACTGCAACGGCACCGCTCTTATTCTCTTTTATATATGTATATTTTTCATATTTAATTCATGTTTTAATTCCGTGCTTAGTATGCGGATTTAATGAAAAGCAAAAAAAACAAAGACGGTTTCAGAAGCGAACACTTGGAATATTTTGGGGGGCCGGTTCATTCAGAGGATGCTCCGGGGGGGGAGTCGCTCGTATCAATTATGGACACGAGTCTCGTGCGAGTCCGATCCGCACCGGTTAATAATGGAGGAGCGCTGTAATTACATGGCGTCACTCACACACACACACACACACATATTTCTATTAGCATCTGCTTCTTAATTCAATCTCCCGTCACCAGAGCCGCCCTTTCATCCGACATCCACTTCCTGTCGATGAGGCGTACGGCGAACGCTCACCTCCTCTTTGTCCGTGACGTTCCATCTATTAGTGACTCGAGCAGTGATTTGCTTTTCCTTCCTTTTGACTTCACACTCCAGTACAGGAGACTTTAGCCGAATTCCAATACCTAGCTTAACCCTCAATCTCAAAAATGCGCTCTCCCGCTATCGCAAGTGCCGTCCCGATTCAGTTGAGGTGCAAGTTTAAGGGCTGTATCGCCCCCAATATTGAGATTTTTCCGACACCACCCTTGGGAGCAAGGGCTACCCAGAATGCATTGCGTGTTTTGACATAACAAAGATGGCGCCGAAAGCAGGGAAACGAGTACGCTACAAATTAAGTATTTTCTTTGTTAATAGAGATATAAAAATGATGAAAACCATTGTATTATCTTAGTTTAGGCCCATTTTATGGATTACTGACGTCATTGTTGCGTAACATTTATTTTTATTTTTTACGGTCTTTTGTCAATAGGCGGCCGGTGCGGACAAGCGATCGTTTGCTATGGTTTACTTTTCAATAAGCCGTGGTGTGTGGTAACTGTCAGCTGAATATGTCCGTGGTTGTGGTATCATCTTATAACTAACTGACAACCTTACCCTTTCGCGTTATTCTGCCCCCTACAGTCTGAAGACGTATCTGCATTTAAGGGGTGTCCCATTTCTACACTTGGTTTTGAGGGCCAGTTAAGATTAAGGGTTGAGCTCGAGGGTTAAGATAGGAATTGGAATTGGCCCCTAGACTATTCTCAGCGTGGATAAAGTAACTTCAGCCCCCAGAGCTGTTTCCATTTCCAATCCCAAAGTTTTTCTTTTTTTTCCCGCCGTACTTCTGGCGTCCCAGAATCGAACAGCATGACTGATGACGATGCGGTAAACATCTCCGTTTTACGACAACGACGACTGCTTCTAATAAACGGCTTGGCTTGAGCACAGTGTTCTTCTGATTGAGAGACAAAGGAGCGTCTCTCTGAGACGTCCAAAAGCCTAATTTGGACAAAATAGGCCGAAAACTCAAAATGAAACCAGTTTGACACGACCATTGTCTGTGAAACAGAGGGAAGTACAGGGGATTCTTTCTTTTACTGCTGTTTGGACCAATAAAAATCCACATGTAACAAATTATTAATCCATAATCTGTGTTAATATGTGTGTAGTTACCATTTTACTGCTTTATAGGCAAATAATTATATTAAAATGGATAGTTTTGATTCATTTAAAGTCTGTTAGTATGATATATTGATACAGGATATACACTGAGCTCGCTGATAACAAAGGAAAATGTGATTTTGGCCTTTAAACTTTAGTTTTTCACCATTTACCCTTAGAAAACAGAGTATTTTGGCTTTTTACTATGTTTAAACATAGAGTATATCCTTTGTTTCTCACAATTTAGTTCAAAGAGAATCATTTTCACCAACTATATAAACACACCTGAGCAAAAATGTACTCAAAATGTTTAAAATCGTATTGAATTTGTGAAATTTTTAAAGTTTAAAGGGTCATTTGGGTCATTTTTATAAACGAAATGGAAAGAAAAATTGTCTAATTCTGTGTTTTCTGCGCAATTATTGCCACTTTATATCACTACTAAATGGAAAAAAATGTGACCGACAAACACGCACCACCAGGATGTCCATATAAGGAGTTGTGTGTTATTCCCACGACAATTTACTTAAAGGTGCCATATGTAAGAATGTGGCCAAAAACGGTTACTACATTCAAATCCAAAATACACACTTAGAGGCTGCAGTAGAGCAGCAGCTCCTGAGTCTCTGTGAGCTAAAAAAATGCTGCTTTTCTGAGTGCAGGAGAGCGAGGAGTGTAATATGTGAAGGTTTTTGAGCATATAAAGGCTGTAGAATAGAGAGGGAAATAATATTCTATTCTATTCTATTTATATCTTATATCTCACAGTGTTAGTCTAGAGTAAATGTAGACGCTCAGACACAAATTTGTCTCTGTTTTTTTTTTTTTTTTTTTTTTTAATACCCAAACAGAGTCAGACTGGACTCTGTTCTGACAGGAAGTTTCCCCTGGACAGTCTGAACATCAAGTGGAAAATGACTGTAATTACCGAAAAGTAGCTTCGTGTGGTCTTCCTCAGCCGGATGATGATCACACACACACACACACACACACACACACGCACATTCTTGTACTTGCTGCATACTGAGGACTGGGTTGCTGACAAAGTGAGGACCAGCATTTCCACTTTATATATCAACACAATTACAAATATCTACTTCATGAATGACATCTTCAAAGAACTACTGGGTGCAGTACCATAAAATGTCTGCAGGTGGAGCCCCAGAGCAAAAAGGGCTGGAAAACTTTTCGATTTCTTTTTTTATTTTTGGTCCAAAATTTTACAAAAACATAATACTTACACTATGTCGACCAAAATTTAAGAAAAAATATGACCAAAAATAGTTGGTCCAAAATTAAAAAAAAAAAAAAAAAAAGTCATACTACACGATGTCGTCCAAAAATAAAAAATAAATCGAAAAAAAATTTTGGTCCAAAATTTGACAAAAAAGTCATACTAAACTATGTCGTCCAAAATTGGAAAAAAAAAATTGAAAAAAAAATTTGGTCCAAAATTTGACAAAAAAAGTCACACTAAACTATGTCGTCCAAAAATTGAAAAAAAAATTTGGTCCAAAATTAGAAGAAAAAAAACGTCATACTATACTCTGTCGTCCAAAATTTGAAAAAAAACAACAAAAAAAACAATTTTGGTCCAAAATTTGACAAAAAAGTCATACTATACTCTGTCGTCCAAAATGTGAAAAAAAAATTGAAAAAAAATTTTGGTCCAAAATTTGACAAAAAAAAGTCATACTAAACTAAATTTGAAAAAAAAATTGAAAAATTTTTTTGGATCCAAAATTTGAAAAAGAAGTCCAAAATGTTTTTTTTTTTTTTTTGACAAATTGAGTAAAGCATGTTATAGCAACCTAAGGAATTGATTTCAATGAAAACAAAGTGAGGACCGGCCAAAATGTCCTCACTTTGTTGCTTAAAACCCTCACTTGTCCTCAGTATGCCGCAAGTACAAGAACACACACACACACACACACAAACGAGGCACGTCATAGCAGCAGCAGCGTGCAGCAGCACGTCGTCCCTGCAGCTTCTTTCGTTCACAAACGCACACTAATGGTTTTCACGGAGGGAAAAAACACATTCACAATAACACGGTGACACAACTGTTTTTGCCAGACGTCTTTGTCTGTGAGGAGGAAGAGGAGGAGCAGACTTTGTCTGAGAGGATTTTACTTAGATCTCATCAGTTCAGTTCACGCCGCTCCTTCTCTGTCGCCTTCCACCTGTAACGTCTCCGTCATTCCTCTCTGCTGCTGTTGTCGCCTCTTTTGTTTCATCTCTTTTGTCTGCGCTTGTGACGCTTCCTTTGTGATTACAGTGCTCTTACTGTAACACAGGGAGTGGTATAACCCGTCTATTAAAGGTGCCATATGTAATAATGTTAAGAATTATGTACCGGCACAATTTTTACATTAAAACTAGATGATCGATAATTGTTTTCAAAGGAAAAATGACATTTGAAACACTATTTTAGTTATGTTTTGAGCGCACAAAGTACGTAAGAAATCTGAAATCTGGTTTAGTGAATGGGCGTGGTCAATTGGAAGTAGGAGGGGCAATAGGGAATGGAAAAAAGCTTTTATCAGGTGATTTTTTTCCCCCACGTACATAGACAGAAATTGGTACACGTGTTAATCATATGGGGACGGTCGAAAAAGTCAATGAGGACTTGGCTCTAAATGTTACAGGAAGGCGGCCATTTTGGTTTGAACAGCCATTTTTTAATTAAGCATCTTTTTTCCAATAAACCAATAATTACACAGTGAATTAATTAATATTTGAGGAATTATAGTGTAAATCCAACTGCGGCAGCATCAGTATCTGTCAGAATTAGATGTTATTGAAAGGGTTTGGTGACTTTTAGGCAGTTTTGGGGGTATTGTTATGGAATGAACTCAACAAAAAAGTCTGAAATGTAAAATAATTACACCTTATAATGTGAATAATTGGAAATCCAGTACATTTCTGATTTTCTTGGTTGCCTCCAAAGAAGATTTTGGTCAACTTCATTGACCAAAAACGTCATTTTGATGAAGTTTGACCAAAAATACAAACATGACGTCCTGTACTACTGTACTTGGAGACTATTTCTTTTTCAGTTATTGGCACATTTGTATTAAACATCTTTTTTGATGCATATTAGCAATTCTATTTGATCATTTTTTTCTTTTTCCAAGCATCACATCACCACTGTGTTTCTTAAACGTCAAGTAAGAATCTAGGAAATTGCACTAACGTGACATTTTTCTTGGTTTTCTAAATCCACATTATAGACACCAAATTTTACAAAAATCTTCTATCTTTTTTCCCCGGCGATGTGGAAGAGTTGATAACGATTGGATTAGATTGGACTTTATCGATCTCACACTGGGGAAATTTAGTGTGGGGGGGAGATCAATAGTGGGCTGAGATTTCTCTATGAGATATCAACGCTTTTACCTAAATATAGAAAGAAACACATGCACATTAAACAATTGAGCAGCTGGACTTAACCAGAAACTCCCATATTTTACACAGTAAAGTCAGTCGATGGAATCTATTGGCTTTGAAAAAGGCGATAAAGCTGCTATTTTTGGTGAAAAATGAATCTCATCTCATCTCATCTCACATGTGTTGTGTGTGACACATTATGACAATCTGTTAAAAACCGGCACTGACTGTAGTGGATGCATATTGATGCAGACAGCTGCTTATATACTGACTTCCGGAAGAAGAAGAATTTATTTATGACAATGCAAAAACCTGGAAAAATATCATTAGAAAAATACGTCTAAGTATCTTTCCCTCATCCTGCTTTGTGTGTGTGTGTGTGTTTTCATGTAATTAAGCGGTAATTAAAACCATAAATAACCATAATAAACACTGCATCCATAGCCGCGGCGGGGGCCTCGTCAACGTCTCCGCTGCCGCCGAGCGGAGAGTAGTTATTAATTGATTGGTGGGCTGTCAGCGGCGCTTCCTGCCCCGCGAGGGCCGTGATTGGCTGGCGCGGTGACAGAGGGCGACAGAGGGGTTGACGGGTGACTGGAGGAGGAGGAGGAGACGGAGGGCAGGCTCTCTCGCTCGCTCTGAGGGCTGTGGGCAAGGCCTCCCAAAAATAGCCTGAGGATTTGACAGGACAATGACAGGGCTGTCTCTGTGTGTGTGTGTGTGTGTGTGTGCGTGTGTGTGTGTTCGCATACTGTGAAATTTTAATAACAGCAGCACAGCCTGCTAACCCTGCCCTATCATTTGAAATCTCTATCGTCACAAGGACTCACAAAATAACAACACGGGCAACACAAGTTTTGCGTGTTTGTGTGCACTTGTGGTTACTGACATAACTGGATAATGTGATTCATAGTCCAATTACTCCTGCATGTATATGCTTAGTCCGACTAAAACTGAGCAACTCTTCATCGGACTAAGATACCTGGATAATGTGATTCATAGTCTAATTTCTCCTGCATGTGTACGCTTAGTCCAAACTAACATACCTGGATAATGTGATTCATAGTCCGATTACTCCTGCATGTATACCCTTAGTCCGACTAAAACTGAGCTACTCTTAATCGCACTGTCATACCTGGATGATGTGATTCATAGTCTGATTACTCCTGCATTTATACGCTTAGTCTGGACTAACGTAAGTGGATCATGTGATTCAAAGTCCGATTACTCCTGCATATATACACTTATCCCGACTAAAACTGTGCTACTCTTAATCGGACTAACATACCTGGATGATGTGACTCATAGTCTGATTACTCCTGCATTTATACGCTTAGTCCGACTAAAACTGAGTGACTCTTTATTGGACTAAGATACCTGGATAATGTGATTCATAGTCTGACTACTCCTGCATGTATACTCTTAGTCCAGACTAACGTAACTGGATAATGTGATTCATAGTCCGATTACTCCTGCATATATACACTTATCCCGACTAAAACTGTGCTACTCTTAATCGGACTAACATACCTGGATGATGTGATTCATAGTCTGATTACTCCTGCATGTATACGCTTAGTCCGACTAAAACTGAGCGACTCTTAATCGGACTAAGATACCTGAATAATGTGATTCATAGTCTGATTACTCCAGCTTTGTGTGTGTGTGTGTGTGTGTGTGTGTGAGCGTGACCGAGAGAAAGAGATTGAGGAGATACAGACGAAACAAAGACGGAGAAACAATACGAATAATCACAAGACATGAGTCGATCCATCGGGGGGAGAAGAGGAAGGAAGATTCTTGTCCACTCGGCTTTGTTCAAAAATCTTTTTGAATTTGCACACACGTGCACAGTTTGCACAGCTATCCTTCTAAGGACACTTAGATTTATTATTATTATTAGGACCAGGTTTTGGGTCCCTGAAATGAGGACTTACGGTTCCCAACAAACACAGAACACACAGTCACTCTCCATCTGTGCTGCACAAACGCCTGAGTCTCGGCCAGGGAGGAGCCGGTCGATGTGGAAAACTGTTCTGTGTGTGTGTGGGTGTGTGTGTGTGCGCTGCCGCGGAGAGAATCGACAAATCAGTGATTGATTTCCTCACCTTCCCGGGGAGAAAGAGAGAGACAGCGAGGCAGACGGAGGCAGGTAAATGAGGGAGGGATGAGAAAATAGGACGATAGAGTTCCAGGATGGGTGGTGTGCGCTCACACATATACACACACGTCCAGGAGGTGACCTCAGGTGTTTAAGTGTGGACGTTGTACTTTGGTTTTGGCTGAAAAAGGTGATGAATTTGAAGGTCACAGTTCAATAATGCACCGTGCTACTATATTACAGTCATTTAACATCATCAATGCCCGTGTGGTGACCTTGAAGAGCTGTCGCTCAAAACCTCGTGTGTGACAACAAATGCATCAAATAAAGATAATCAGGTTCCTTATGGGAAGTTTGTCCCACATCGGTTCAGGCTGCATTCAAAACCACTTTTTTTTTTTCTGTGCACAAGACTTTAATTGATTAATTGTTTGGATACTTTTTTTTTTGCGTCGCACGCTGCAGTGATTTGTTATTGTGTGCAATCTCTTTCCAACCCGTAAGCACTGACACCCTCCGTCTTTGAGTCACGCACGGCTGAGGTGGGGAAAAAAAAAACAACAAACTCCTATTGACCACAAATCACGGCCAAAGGCATTCCAATTAATCACCCCCCCCCCCCCCCCCACACACACACACACACACACCCCAATGGTCGTCCTGTTTTTGTGCAACTTCGGCGTTTTGTCTCGTCGCTGATATTTATTACGTTCGCTCCAGATTAGAGAGAAAAAAAAAACACGGGATAAACAAAATGCGCTCTTTTGAGCCACACCTTGTTTTTCAGCCGGCGACCAACAGCGTTTTGTATTTGGCAGAGTGAAATGGAGGATGAGTCCCACGGGGAAAGCAAACAAAGGCTTTCTACTCTATCTCTGTCTATCTCTATGTGTGTGTGTGTGTGTGTCCCTCGGTGTCACCTGGTTTTAAATCATTCATGCCAGGACGGCAGATCGAGTTAGATCCCGACAGACTGACATCACGCCAACGTTTGCTCTCAGCGAAACGCCAAGACCGACCCATCTCTTCTTAATTCCTTGTGACTGTCGGCTTCAGTCAAGTGTGAGATGAAATATCTGAGCTTGACACTGGTGACCACGGAGACTGACAGAATGTTAGAGTGTCTGTCGTCAAGCTAACATTTTGGCAAATTCTTTGTTATAAAACGTTTGTAACATCAACATTTTTGCTGTTTTTAATCAATTAGTGATTATCGAATTCGGATGAAGAACAAGTGTCACAGTGTTTATCTCTGGTTTGAACTTTGTGACAACTTGTGTTGTTCTTAAACCGAGTTAATCATTTAACCTTGCTAATCAGTCAGTGAGTGTAACCTGCAGGTTAAAAGTCCAATTTTAGTCGGACTAAGAACATAATTTGGCTCTCTTAATATCATTTAAATATGTTCGTCCGAGTAAAATCGAGATAGTCTTAATCGGACTAACATAATTGTAATGCGTTTCATAGTCCGACTACTCATGCATGTATACGCTTAGTCGGACTGGAGTTGCTGCATGTCTACGCTTAGTCCGACTAAAACTGAGCTACTCTTAATTGGACTAACATACCTGGATAATGCAATTCATAGTCTGATTACTCCTGCATGTATACGCTTAGTTGGTTCGGAGTTGCTGTATGTATTCGCTTAGTCTGACTAAAACTGAGCAACTCTTAATCAGACTAACATACCTGGGTAAAGCGATTCATTGTCCGATTACTCCTGCATGTATACACTTAGTCGGACTGGAGTTGCTGCATGTACGCTTAGTCCGATTAAAACTGAGCTACTCTTAATCAGACTAACATATCAGGACGATACGATTCATAGTATGATTACTCCTGCATTTATACGACTGTAATTGGACTTTGCGTTCTGCAAATGCACCAAAATGTACTAGTTTACGTATAAACCCACCAACAAACAACACGATGGCGTCGGCGAGCGCGAAAGCCAGTCGTACGCGGCCAATAAAACAATTTTTTCCTCCACATTTGAACTCGAACTTGGCAAGTTGTCCGATTGCCTGTCTTAGTCAGACTACGGCCTTGGCATCATCTCTCGCTCCCTAAACGTGAGGTTTTAGTGCCGAAACATAAACATAAACCCTGTTCATCATCAGGGAATTGCCATTTTCCCCCCTCACATGTACATCTGTACACATGTTAAACGGTAATATTGGTTCTGCGGTTTGAAGAAAACCTACAATAACAATAATGTGATCCTGGAGACTTTGTCGGGAACAAGACACAACAGCCTTGTCAACGTCTTTGTGCGATCAGTGTGAATGTTTGAGATCTGGTGTCCCAGTCGGGGAAAATAAGAATAAAACTGATTCCCTGATAATTCTATAAAAGGGTAAATAAAGCCACTGGCAAAACAAAGAAGAAATCCTTTCAAATTTAGACTCAACCAACAGATGTAATTCTGCATCAGCTCTGCCTCCGTTAAATGTTTATTCCACTAAATCTCTCGTCTACACTCGCTACATGTTTTCGGGCTTTACCGCGTTTGGTTTCGACCGTGTTTTTGAGCGCTCGCCCGAGTCCCCCGCTGCCTTGGCGACGCGCTTGATTTAAGGAACTCACTTTTGTTTTGTCGCTCCCTGTGTATTCGGCTGCCACGGAATTGAAGGTTGCAGTCGTATTGTCGAGCCACAAAAGGCTCTATGGGTGTGGATACCTTTGTGTGTGTGTGTGTGAGAGAGAGTGCTTCCATGGTTGGTGTGATGTGTTTGTTAGCCAGGATAACCTTCAGTTGCTGCCCAGCCAGTCGGAACAGGCCCGACGTGCCAACTTGCCTTTTTCTTTCCCTTTTTTTGTTTTTTTGTTTCACTTGTTTTTCTTCCCCCCAGTGTGTGTGTGTGTTTGTGTGTGTGCCAAAGATGTGACGGCAGCTTTTGTGTGTGGCGAGTTTTCATGTGAACACACACACGGACTAAGACGATGAGGGCGACAGAGAGACTCCACAATCACAGTCTCTGCGTACGGCGGCGCTCAAGGTCAGGAAACAGGCCTGCAGAGGAGGTAAATAAGTGATTATTGTAGCGCGAGCAGGAGATGAGTGTGTGTGGGTTTCTTTATTGTTATGCTAATGCAAGAAGGAAGTGGAGTGAGCTATTCTAAGGGGGTTTTTTTTTGGTTTTTTTTTTCTCCGTCTGGCCCCTTTCAAGAGCAGCCTGGTTAAAGATGACCTTTTTAGACATGCATGGATGCATATGAGACATCCACCCACACGTCAACACACAGTTCATATGCAAATAAACAAACACACATGCACTCGTGTGGAGGAAAGATGCAAACATAAGTTTGCACAGCTATTCTTCTTAGGGCGCGGTGACTTCCATACATTTGGACAGCCGAAACAAAGCATTATCCCGAACCTTATCCAGTTACTGCCTAACCCTAACCAAATCTTAGCCCTACAACGTGTTTCTACTGCCTCCCTCTGGCCAAACACCAGCTACTGCATTCAAATTTTGCTGTTGGCTATTTTGCTTTCCGTGCTTTCATTATCGTCATCATCGTCTTGTTTAGACTGCAGCCCCAAATCGAATTTCTAAGCATATCCAGGTTGACTCTAGCTTGATTTTTGGGCTAGCTGGATAGCTAAAAACCCCCATATGAAATCAGATTTTTCCAAACCTGACTCAAACCACACATGGAGACGGATTTTTGCCCATCCGTTTCGATCTGAACGCTTCCACTTTAGCTGATGCGTTAGCTCCCACCTCGGCTAATGTTCGAAATTCGCAAAAAACGGCAAAGGCTGCCGTGGCCACAAAGTTTTGAGTCAACCAAACCTTTTAACAACATTTCGACCTTTGTTTCTCGTACAGCTTGGCAAATTTTTCTTTTACGTCGGTACGACAAATGCGCTAGGACGAGTTCGCTCATTTACGTCGGGTGCAAAACGCCATAATGGACAGCAAAATTCAAAATGGCTGATTTCCTGTTGAGTTGAGGCCATGGTTACGGTCGACTTTTTTGTTCGTTTTGGTCTATCGCATCTTCCCACCAAGTTTCGGGAAATTCGGTGAAACTTCATTTTGCCTATGTTTTCACCTTGGGGGCGCTTTATGTAGGGTGCAAAACGCCAAAATGGATGCCCCAAATTCCAAATGGCTGACATCCTGTTGAGTTGAGGCCATGGTTACAGTCGACTTTTTTGTTCGTCTTGTTCTATCACATCTTCCCACCAAGTTTCGGGAAATTCGGTGAAACTTCATTTTGCCTATGTTTTCACCTTAGGGGGCGCTATAGAGCCCTTGAGCAACACAAGGGTTCAGGACCTACGTTTTCGGCAGAACTCACCTCCGTGCCATGTTTCAGGAGTTTTATGAATGGTTACGCCATCAAAAACAACCACGGATATAATGATAATCTGAAGTTTCCTCGTACGAAGTAACCTGAAAAGATCTTGTTTTTATCGCAAAACTTATCAATCCTATTTGAGTTTGTTTTTTTTGTTTTTTTTGTGGCTTGTGTGAAAGAACCAGGTGCATCCTAATTTTCTCACGTTTCCGCTCATATTCTCACCGTCTCTGCCACTTTTGAAAAACTTCACGTGTCGGCGACCTCGAGTGGAGCAGCTGCTGCAGATGCCCAAGTCCTGCCGTCGCACTCGTCGTACTGAACAACAACAACAACAGCACACCGTAGCTTTACGCAGAATGAATTCCACATTTGCGTCCAACAGCCCACGCATACCGCATTAGCGAATTAGACGTGTGGATTGAATTAGTACAATTTGGCTTTAATGGGGGCCCATTTAGACTCTGCATTCAGTACTGCAGGCACCTGTAATTTGAGCGTGAGCCAATTGATGCAAATTATACACTTCAGAACCAGCTTGTCTTATTTAACCCACGTTTGTCGAGGTGCAGCACACACACACACACTCACACACACACGAACACGTCTGTAGAAACAATAGGTGGTTTTCCATCAGCTTGTTTTTGTCCACTTTTTAACATTTTTAATTGAAACCACCTGCGTGGAACTGGAGACCTGGAAGAAAGTCGACTGCAAGTGAAGCAGATTAAATAAAGGAAGGCTTTTTTTTCAACATCATCATGCGACGTTAATCTACCTACAAGATATTCGCGTTACGGCAGCAGACGAAAAAAGGCGGATAAACGCACTTTAGTGTCCTTTACAAGCTGTTTTAATGCCAGTGCGATTTTCAAAATAAATTAAAAAACAACAACAAACTGTTGATTTGATTTTCAAAATAAAATGAAAAATGAAAAAAACAGATAAACCGTTGATCTGATTTTCAAAATAAATGAAAAAACAACAACAAACTGTTAATTTGATTTTCAAAATAAAACGAAACATCAGATTAACTGCTAATTTGATTTTCAAAATAAAATGAAAAACAACAACAAACTGTTAATTTGATTTTTAAAAATAAAATTAAAAAATAAAAAAAAAACTGATAAACCGTTGATCTGATTTTCAAAATAAAATGAAAAACAGACAACAAATTGTTGATTAGGCTGAAACTTTGTCATACTTTGTTTGTTTGTGTGTTTGTTCCTGTGTCCCTGCATGTGCTCCCTGTTTGTTTTCCTGTCTAATTACGTGGGGGCGCTAGCTTAAGACTGTTTGATTAACGTTGGCGTTCAGTCTCGTGTGTGTGTGTGTGTGTGTGTGTGTGTGTGTGTGTGTGTGTGTGTGTGTGTGTGTGTGTGTGTGTGTGTGTGTGTGCACGGCTCACACTGGGGCGCACAAGTCAATATGAGTGTCTAATAAGTGCGTGTCTGGCCTCTGGAAGTGTCAGATTAGCGGATTAGAGGGGGGCGAAAGGGCCTCCTCCACACGGGGATACACACAGGCTGTTGAAATGGAAGGGGGGGGGGGGGGGAAGAGACTGGGATGGTCCCATTAGTCCTCCTCCTCCTCCTCCTCCTCCTCTTTAAGCCCTCCCTGTCAAACCAGCCTCCAGATTGCCAACGGCATTCTTCCACGTTCCTTATTTTCCCTCCTTTTGAGATTTGTTCACCTCCACTGCTGCTGCTGCTCTCCCCTCATTACACCATCATATTTACCCTCTATACCTTCTCTCTCTCTCTCTCTCTCTCTTCCCCCCCAAGAAAATAAATAAAAGCACAAAGAAAAGACGAGAGGAGAAAAGGAATAATCAGCTGAGGTGAGGAGGCGCTGCCAAAGCCCTGGTCGCCGCTCTCGGACAAGACAGCCGATAATAATAATAATCCAAAGCAGCCATCTCTCACTCTCACTCTCTCTACCTCTGGCCAATGATTAGTAATTGCATGCAGCCCCCTCTGCTAATCTGAATCAAACAGTCGCTCTGAGGATGCAAGGAGGCTTGGAATCAGTTTTTGCATTCTCCCGCTGCAACACGGAAACCTCCGCTTATGTGGAAAAATGTCATGCAGAAAAAAACCCCCCCCACAACAGTGGAGTTTTCTTTGGGTCTCGCACTGAAAACTGAACACAAAATAGGTTATTTTAGCTTCTTTTTTTAAGATTCTTCTAACCGGAAAAAGACGCAAATGACGTCATGTTTGCGTGCCGCGACGCCGGAGTCCGGGCTCCGTTTACCAGTTAGCTTCCGTTAGCTGCATTAGCTTCATTAGCTCCTTTTAGCGCCGGTTAGCGCGACTACAGTGCAACTGGAGCAGTCTGTTTATTAAACGAAAAGAGCAGCGCTACAAATAACTAGCGTACCTGTGTACTGCGTATGTGTGCCTCTGTTTTTAAAGTTTAGCGTTCCTTTAGAGACTCGTTTTAACAATCGGGAGTCACGTAAACATGACGTCACGCACGTCTCTCTGCCGTTTGACAGCACTAATATTTATGAAATGAAATGAACCGATTATTTGACTATTTAGATACGACTTTCGAATCCCTAAGACAGACCAACTCCACATTAAAGTACTGCATAATGTATTTGAATACAGTCCCTGCTGGTGTAATGGTCAGGCGTATGAATACTTTAGTCAAAACAGCTACAATTAAAGGTAGCATTTACATTTTTGACCACTAGTAGTGCTAGAGAGCAAGGTTTTGAAAAGTGGTATTAAAGTTATACTGAACTTAATTTCAAAGTATAGTCGTTAATTCACAGTTTCATATCTGCTCATTGACTCTCGGCAGCTACATGTTAGCATAGCTAACATTTCTTCACAAATGCAATTTCAGCTGGACGGAAATCTAAGTAGCGGACGGACTTTTCTTGTTCTACTTATTTTTTTTGGCATAATCCGACGTAAAATCAAACCAAACAACCAAAAACTGCGAATAATTTAATCCAATCATCGCGTAGCCAAACCCGACGCTAGCTACATTTTATTGCCGTGAAGGAAGCCGAGCACAAATTGTATTTATTTAAATGAAGCCTGCTGGAGTCCTGCGGTATTACCATGGATTTATGGTCTTCCTGTCGATCGTAAACAAACCCTCATGCACAGCAGTGGCCTCGGGCCAACTCCGAGTGTAAATATGAGGTGGAATAAAAATACATATACATATATACAGACGTGCACTCACACTGACCTGAGCTTGTTAACTCGCCCTATCGCGTCACGCTCCTTCCATCTTTAGTGTTAAATATTCATGTATGTGTTCATTTGCATGTGGAAATACACAGTGGGTAAGAAAACCAATACGCTGTTTCTATTTGGTACGTATTTTCACTCTAATTTTCATGTCACATGAAAGTCAAACTTAAATCTTAAGTTTAAGTTTGAGTCAGAACACATGGACGTGGATGACAGCGTCAGCCATATGTTGCACTTGTCGTTTCCACTTCAGTTCACGCACAAACACACAAGTGAACTCTCTGATAGATCTGTTTTGACACTTGTGTGTGTGTGTGTGTGTGTGTGTGTGATGCATTATAGACGTGTTGTTGTTGTCAGATACAGCGTTTATGTCCCGCGCTGCATGGATGTTGTTGTGGTCAGTGAAGGAAAAATGAAAAAAAAAGTGGAATTATTGACGGATGAAATAACACATTTTTGTTGTTGGGAGTTTTTTTGTTTTTTTTTCGTTTTGGGAATTTGTTGAAAAGGTGAAGGAAAAAAAAAAACACCGATATATTGAAAGTTTAAAAGTAGTATTTACTGCAGGTGTTTTTGTACAGTTGGAAAACTAAAAGTTACAAGCTGCTTTAATGCAAATATGATTTTCAAAATAAAAAGAAAAAACAGATAATTAACTGTTGATTTGATTTTCAAAATAAAATGAAATAGACAAACTGTTATTTTGATTTTCAAAAAAAATGAAAAATTAAAGAAATGGATAAACTGTTATTTTGATTTTCAAAATAAAAGGAAAAACGACAACATACTGTTAATTTGATTTTCAAAATAAAATGAAAAATGACAACAAACTTAATTTTATTTTGAAAATGAAATGAAAAAAACTGATAAACTGTTAATTTAATTTTTCAAAATAAAATGAAAAATGGACAACAAATTATTGATTTGAATTTCAAAATAAAATGAAAAATCGGATAAACTGTTCATTTGATTTTCAAAATAAATTGAAAAATGAAAAAACGGATAAACTGATAATTTTATTTTCAAAATAAAATGAAAAAACGGACAACAAACTGTTGATTTGATTTTCAAAATAAAATGAAGAACCGATAATGACTCAATTTCTGACATTGTGCATACGTCACTTGGCTTTCCGTGGTCAAATCCACCGCTCCTAAATGTCAAGTTTGGTGATATTCTCTCCTTTATGTCAATTCTACTCAACGGTCCATACCAAGTCAGTCCTATTTATCCGGTTTTCAAAATAAAGTCCCATCGAACGCAATCACAACATACTGAAAAGAAAAGTCAGGACAGAGACACGGAGGGAAATAAGACACAGTTCAGAAGACTTTTTCTGTCATTCCAGTTTGTTGTTGGCTGTGTTACTACTATGATGAATCCATATCTGAAAAGAAAGAAGCAGCATTTATTTTGTGAAATGTTGCTGTCGTTTTTTTTCTAGTTTATTGTGTTTCACACTGGCAGGGCGTGAGGTGTACATCATAAATAAATGATGTCTGGTTTAGTGGCGTCGCATTATCGTCAATTGCGTGCGTCCAAATCTGGGACTTTTCTATTTCCCCAAAGTTCTTTAATCGCCGCCAGGTAGAATCACAGTATTTATGGCGTCTCTCCTCAACTGGCTCATCCTGCGCGGCTCAAGCCTGGAAGTTAATCACCTGTGACATTTTCATTTGAACACGCTCCATTATGCAACTCACTGTGGCAGACTGACATAACACTATGTGATATCCCCCTGTTCGTGATAACGGTCTCCTCTGTCGATGCTTTTCACGTTTGCGGCGGAGGTGATGATGCGCTTTTTAAGGTAATAGGAGAAGTCGTGGGGGTTTGTGAGAACCGTGTGTGTTGTGGTGCACTGGAGCAGGAGGCTTTGTTCTTTGCTGTTGTTCTCAGTGTCAGAACTGTGTTGAAACAGCATCAGTCCATTAAGGAGGCTCTCACATGCTCAGTTTAATCAAGCTAAGGTCATAGTCCGACTAAGACAATCGGACAACTTGGTTTTCTGTTGCCATTTAGCATGGTCTATGTACGTTTAGGTGACAAAAAGCTCACATTTAGGGACAGATTGTGGATTTAGCACATATAGTTTCAACATACTGTTCATGAAACACTCAGTGCATTTTAATTGAGCTAAGACCATAGTCCGACTAAGAGAGACAATCGGACAACTTGGTTTTTTGTTGTCCTTTAGCATGGTTTATGTACGTTTAGGGACAAAAAGCTCATCTTTAGGGACAGAGAGATCATGGATTTAGCTTATTAAGTCGACATGCTGTTCATGAAACACTGGGTACATTTTAATCGAGCTAAGAGCATAGTCTGACTAAGACAGGCAATTGGCCGACTTGGTTTTCTGTTGTCCATTAGCATGGTCTATGTACGTTTAGGTGACAAAAAGCTCACATTTAGGGACAGAAAGATTGTGGTTTTAGCTCATATAGTTTCAACATACTGTTCATGAAACACTCAGTACATTTTAATTGAGCTAAGGCCATAGTCCGACTAAGAGAGACAATCGGGCAACTTGGTTTCTGTTGCCCTTTAGCATGGTTTTTGTATGTTTAGGGAAAAAAAGCTCATCTTTAGGAACAGAGAGATCATGGTTTTAGCTCATAGTGTCAACATACTGTTCATGAAACACTGGGTACATTTTAATCGAGCTAAGAGCATAGTCTGACTAAGACAGGCAATTGGCCGACTTGGTTTTCTGTTGTACATTAGCATGGTCTTTGTACATTGAGGTGACAAAAAGCTCATGTTTAGGGACAGAGAGATTGTGGTTTTAGCTCATAGTGTCAACATACTGTTCATGAAACACTTGGTACATTTACATGTGCAGTTTAATTGAGTTAAGACCTTAGTCCGACTAAGACAGACAATCGGAAAAAGCGCCAAGTCTGAGTATACAGAGACGGATGAATCTTGTTGCTTCTCCAGTCCAAAAGTAATCGACGATGAATCACATCCTGTTAGGTTTACGTGAAGAAATGATTGTCTTAGTCTGACTAAAATCGGACTTTTAACATGTGACACGACACATACTAGTCGTACTCTGGAACGTATAATAAGTCACATGTATTATTTCCTGCTTAGGAGCTCCTTTTAGACATAAACTTAATTTGGATTTGCCATTTTCATTGACTCTTATCTTGCATCAGAGGACGGTTTGTCACTTTTGTAAGTTTTATCATTTCCAGACGTGTCTGCAACTGTTATCTCAGTTTGTTATATTTAATTTTTTCTCTCATTTTAATGTTTTTATCTTCAGGGCGCTGCTGTAAAAGACTTATATGTCAGTTTTCCCTTGGTAAACAATGGCTATAATTATGAATTGGATTAAGTTGAGATTTTATAAGTTATATTTAATCTTCTTTATATATATGTGTATATACAGTATATATATCCGTGTCTGCTGTCGTGTTAGCGTTTTAACTACTTATGGCGCTGGTTTTTCCTCACTTTCTCATCATAAAAACGCACAAATGTCTTCATATCGCCGCAGTAATCCGCACCACATTTGGAGAATTTCGCCTCAGCTGCTTTTGCCAAAAACAATTTGCCAAAAACATCGCACACAGAATGTACAAGTGTGACATTTCCCATGTTTTGCACAGAGCTATAATCTTTATTTTCTTTATTTAATTTCTCCCTGAGAGACCAGGCTGTTCCCCTGCCGCGCAGCCCGCGAAGTTGTCAGCGGTGGTGAACACAGATTATCGCCACAGCAGATCATTTAAGAGTCGTATGAGAACGCATTTTTGGATTTCAACGCAGGCGAATGGAAAACTCATTTATGAAAAGGTACAACGTTTTTTTTTAGAGTGCTGCTGCTGCTGCCGCCGCCTCGCGGTAACATTACCTTGCCACCCACGCGGGATCCTGGAGGCGCCACAAATGAACGGAAGAATGCTCGGTTGTGCCGCGGGACGAGGCAACGTGGGCTGCGCTTGGTTTCATTTGAATAAAATTCCCTACAAAGTACTGCGTCGGCCAAATACACGCCAGTACGTTTCCTGCTTTTACTTTATGAGAAGACGCAGGATCGAGTGTTTGCTGCAGTCATAACTTTGTCAAGTTGTTATCGTCACGTCGCTACAGTGTAAGTCATAGAGTTTTCAGTCAAGAATCAACTGGTTATGTTCAATCCAAACCTGAATATGCAGCAAAGTGAGTGTGTGTGTGTGTGTAACAGGTGAGGTAGTGGGGGAGCTTTAGGCAGGTGTTTTTAGCTAATCAGCTGAAAAAAGTCTGCCCCAAACCGGAGGATAATTGGCCAGATTTCAGTCCCGATCTGGTTCTTCCGACAACCAGGGCTGCCTTTCTGATTTTAGGATGATTGTACTTGATTTTAGGCTGAATATACTTTATTTTAGGCTGATTATACCTGATTTTAGGCTCATTATACTTGATTTTAAGCTGATTACACTGTATTTTAGGCTATTATACTTGATTTTAGGCTGATTGTACTTTATTTTAGGCTGATTATACTTGATTTTGGCTCATTATACTTTATTTTAGGCTGATTATACTTGATTTTGGCACATTATACTTGATTTTAGGCTGATTGTACTTGATTTTTGGCTCATTATACTTGACTTTGGCTCATAATACTTGATTTTGGCTCATTATACTTGATTTTAGGCTTATTGTACTTGATTTTAGACTGATTATACTTTATTTTAGGCTGATTATACTTTATTTTAGGCTGATTAACAGATGCTATTTTAACGTCATTGGACGTATCAGTCTTCCAGATTTCAAAATTGTAAATATCAAACCTTGGCCTTTGACGCAGTGTGAGTTGCTGGTGTTGTGCAGAACTGTTGTTTTCTCCATTTTTACAGCCCATGTTGTGTTTTTCACTTATTTATTAATTTTTTTACCCGATTGGATATTCACGACTGAACAGCGTCACGTGGGCGAGTTGACCGGGAAACGGACGTTTTTATTTAACCGTAACTTGTTGTTGATTCCATCTTCTTCTCGGCACAAAGCATCGCAAACACAACAGCTCTATTAACTGACGACGTTGAAACAGTCCGCCTTCATTTTCTGTTTATACTCTGAAGTCGCGTCGAATCACATGAGTTTCTGTGAGATTGAACACCACAAGTGTGTGGTCCTGAGTCTGGACTGGATTGGTCTAATCTAAATCCTCTGGTGTGGTGCAGGCTTAAAGCAGCACTCACTGTGCAGAGGGCATCACCTGAACCTGAACCAGGATCAGGGCATGTCGTGGGAGCGTTGCTCAGCCTGTGTCCGGCTGCTGAGGTTACCTAGCACGTGCTTTGAGCTTCAGAATCAGAGGCAACCTCTTTGTTATTCTGCTGGGATATCCAAGGCTTTTTTCTTACATGGCTGGATCAGAGCACAAAAAAAAAACAATTTTCTGTGGTTTTTCCTCCACTGTCCATCTTCTACTCAAGTTGCTGCCGCAGAGTTGACGAGGACAGAGACTCCTCGAGTCGCTGCAGTCAAAACAAGAGTTTACATGGTGAATTCTGTGTTTGTGAGTTTGGCCTCTGTAACTCTCTCTGTGTGTCGCATCTCGTTAGCGTCTCTCTCTCAAAGTCCGTCACGGTCACTTTTCAATTCTCATTTTAGCTGCTTTAACCATTTTTCTTTCCATACGTGCTGCCACGGCTTCTGCTCCTGTCAATTCAGTCTCACGTCAACTTTTTATTGGCACCAAAGTGACGAAAACACTGTTTTTCTCCCTCTGAAGCATGGAGCTCAAAGATGGAAGCCATTACATTAAAATCTATCATCCTTTGTGTGATAAAGGTATTAAATTAATCCATCGATCCAACATAAAAACAACTTCCTATTTAAGGCTTTGCACTACTTTACTTTGGTCTGATTATACTTGATTTTAGTCTGATTGTACTTTATTTTGGCCCATTATACTTGATTTTAGGCTGATTATACTTTATTTTAGGCTGATTGTACTTTATTTTGGCTGATTATACTTGATTTTAGGTGTATTATAATTGATATTAGGCTGATTATACTTGATTTTGGCTAATTATACTTTATTTTAGGCTGATTGTACTTTATTTTAGGTGTTTTATACTTGATATTAGGCTGATTGTACTTGATTTTAGGCTGATTGTACTTTATTTTGGCTGATTATACTTGATTTTAGGCTGATTGTACTTTATTTTAGGTGTATTATACTTGATATTGGGCTGATTATACTTGATTTTGGCTAATTATACTTGATATTAGGCTGATTGTACTTGATTTTAGGCTGATTGTACTTTATTTTAGGATGATTATACTAGATTTTAGGCTGATTGTACTTTATTTTGGCACATTATACTTGATTTTAGACTGATTAACAGATGCTATTTTAACGTCATTGGATGCATCCGAGTCTTCCAGATTTCAAAATTGTAAATATCAAAACCTTGGCCTTTCACAAACTTTTTGAGCCATTTATTATCCTGTTTATTCCATCATGTTGGTCCTGTTGTGCGTGTGCAAACAGGAGCCTTTGTTATGCTAATCCTTTTCTCTTGCTCATGTACCGAGCTGTATTTTTATTTGGCGTACATGCTACAGGGACACGCGGCGTTCACAGCGAGAGACGTGATATTTGCATTCAGCGTGCGCTCTCCTGCACCGTCCTTGATTTGATCTCATGCATATACAAGGTGCGCTAACAGGTCGACGCGGAGATTCCGCCGACCGTCTGCTGTTGAATTACTCTGGGATCTGACAGTTTCCGCCGTGGCGTGTTTGCAAAGTGTTCTCACAAAGACAGAAAAGCAAACACGGTATAATGAACACCTGTACAGCGTCCGCTGTCGGTCGCTTTTTTTGTTCTCCGGGAAGTTTTAAACCGGACTAATTATCCTGATTCATTTAAATTAAGAAACTTATTCAGACTTCGAGGGAGGTTACCATTTATTATCTATTGCATTCTTTATGAAAACCGGCTCTTTTTTTGCATTCTGGTTCCAGCCTCCACAGGCAGCTGCTTTGGCACAAGCACCATCTGTTTCAATACTACAAAGTTAGACATGCTGCAGCCCACGAACATCTATCTCGTACTGCAACTGTAAAATAAACATCATAAAATATTAGTGCTGGGCACGTTAACGGCGTCAACGTTAACGCATGACGCGTTTCCATGACGACTGACCGTGAAAAGACGTGCGTGACGTCATGTTTACGTGACTCCTGATTGTTAAAATGAGTCTTTAAAGTAACGCTAAACGTTAAAAACAGAGGCACACATACGCAGTACACAGGTACGCTAGTTATTTGTAGCGCTACTCTTTTCATTTAATAAACAGACCGCTCCAGTTCAATTTTAGCCGCGCTAACGACGCTAAAGGAGCTAGTGCAGCTATGTTTACGTGACTCCCGATTGTTAAAACGAGTCTCAAAAGTAACGCAAAAGTTTAAAAACACAGGAAACATACGCAGTACACAGGTACGCTAGTTATTTGTAGCGCAGCTCTTTTCATTTAATAAACAGACCGCTCCAGTTCGACTGTCGGCGCGCTAACGATGCTAAAGGAGCTAACACAGCTATGTTTACGTGACTCCCGATTGTTAAAAAGAGTCCCTTAAATAACGCTAAAGTTTAAAAACAGAGACACACATACGCAGTACACAGGTACGCTAGTTATTTGTAGCGCTACTCTTTTCATTTAGTAAACAGACCACTCCAGTTCGTCTGTAGGCACGCTAACGATGCTAAAGGAGCTAACACAGCTATGTTTACGTGACTCACGATGGTTATTTGTAGCCCCGCTCTTTTCGTTTAATACAACAGACCGCTCCAGTTCGTCTGTAGGCGCGCTAACGATGCTAAAGGAGCTAACGCTGCTATGTTTACGTGACTCCAGATTGTTAAAATGAGTCTCTAAAGTAACGCTAAACTTTAAAAACAGAGGCACACATACGCAGTACGCAGGTACGCGGGTTATTTGTAGCGCCGTTCTTTTTGTTTAAGAAACAGACCGCTCCAGTTCGACTGTCGGCACGCTAACGATGCTAAAGGAGCTAACGCAGCTATGTTTACGTGACCCCAGTCCTCATGGAAACGTGCCCAGCACTATAAAAATATACCAGATTTCATTAATAATTGTTAAAAAAGGGAACGATAGAACAGTCGTGAAATATTGCGATTATTTGAAGCTTAAAGGTAGCGTCGGAAACCCGGGAGAAACCGTTTAGAATCCAAAAGTCCAAGCCTCTTTTCTTGGGACTTCTACGCCTCCGGAGCACAGGAACGTGCAAAGGACATGGATTTTAAACATCTTTGCTTCACTTTTGGGAGCTGTCATGTCGTCCATCTCTCTTAACAGTCATTGCCCTCAGGCCAACGTAAAAAAAAAGTGCCATTGCTCAGACAGGTTGTCACCAGCAGACACTGCTCTGTGCCGCTGACACCTTTCAGCTGCTGCTACAGAAGCTCACTGAGGCTCAACTCCCCCAGCGCTGCAGGAGTATGTAGTGTGACGTGTTAGCGTTTCTGCACCGTTTTTTTGTTTTTTTTGTTCAGTTGCTTCCATAAAAGAATCATCGCGCTCGTCGCTTCATTAGTGTTTCCTGTCGACAATTAACGTCGCTCCTGATTAGACGGCGAGGAGCGGACGCGGCGTTATAAGAATGTCAACGTGGGTCGTGTTGATGTTTTAAAGCTGATGACTGCACGTTATATCACACAGACAGAATTATATCATATTGTATCACTTATAGATTACAATCTACAATATTTTTGACTATCTTGGAGACTATTATGTAGTTAAACAGGCGATGTGTAAGACTGCTGCCTCTAGCTTTTAAAATGGGTACTGCAATCCAAATTCAAAACGATGATGAAAAAGATGTTTTCTCCTGTCTGTAGAACAATATTTGATCTAAAAATGTTATTTTTGGCCTGAATTGAAAATTACAGTTTGTCATTTAATGCAATTAAACACGTGCATAACTGCCCCGCAGTCTACTTAGCTACACGTTAGCATGTCAACAACAGTCAGTGGCAGTGTGTCTGCTCCGATCACAGCGGTGTTATCGCTTTCCTGTTTCATCTCAGCTCTCGGCGTCTCCAAAGCGGACGTTTCACGTCTCCATTACCGCTGATGACTTTTATTCTTATATTTAAACATTTTATTTTTAGCATTTTGAACATCAACATTGCTCATTTGCATGGCAGTGCCATTCAAATGGTGCACAAAACAGCTTCACTTGTGCAGGGTGGCGTCTCTCGCTCTCTCTCTCAGACTGTGCAAGAGAACAAAGAGCAGCCACAAAAAAAAAAGGAATGAAAAACTCAAAGTTGTCCTTGAATATTTTTTGTTGTGTTTTTCTTAATTCAGGTTTGCGTCTATCTTCCAAAAACAGCAGCCACTAAAATGGAAAATTAATTCCGGCGTTAAAAGCTTTATTTACTACTTCTGCTACTAAAATTCTTCTTTAATAACAGATGGATTTATTATTATTATTATTATTATTATTATTATTATGTTTTACATGCTGCTTCAAAACAAAGAAACACCCTGCGATGAATAATAAAAGGCCGTACAGTAGCTTGACATCCGACCACAACAGCCACAGCCACAGGCCTGTACCGGTGCCATGTTTATGGATGAGATGTCGCGCGCCGCGCCACGGAGACGCTTTTCGCAAAACCGGGGACCTGCAAAAAGTAAATTAATTAATTAATTAATAAATAAATAAATAAACAAACAGCCTCGGCCATCTGCGCCGCTGACATTTCCCACACCGGGCGAGAGGGACAGAGCGAGCATCTGGCGCTCTCACCTCTCGCCTTTGCGCCGCGGTCTGAAGTCGTCCTAATGTCACGCCGCCATGTGGTTTGTGTGCCGGAGTCGGTGTGAGCCGTGTGACACGTGTACTCGGCTGATCTTGTTGCCGTGTGTGTTTGTGTGTGTTTGTGTGTGTTTGTGCGCTTGTGTACAGGCCGTTTGACTTTGTTTTTCTGCATGTGGTGCAGGTTACTCACTGTTCCGTCTGCAAAAAGTGCTGAAACTTTAGTTTTTTTCCCTTTTTTGTTTTGATATAAACACACTCTAGTCTGACTTATTTTTCCTACAAGCTGCTGAATAGCGACAATACAGAGGATTAGAGTTCTGACTTTAAACTCAGAATCCTGACTTTAAAACTCAGAATCCTGACATTATTCTCAGAATTATGACTTTAAAACTCAGAATTATGACTTTAAAACTCAGAATTCTGACTTTAAACTCAGAATTCTGACTTTATTCTCAGACTTATGACCTTAAAACTCAGAATTCTGACTTTAAACTCAGAATTCTGACTTTATTCTCAGACTTATGACCTTAAAACTCAGAATTCTGACTTTAAACTCAGAATTCTGACTTTATTCTCAGTATTATGACTTTACAACTCAGAATCCTGACTTTATTCTCAGACTTCTGACTTTAAAACTCAGAATTCTGACTTTAAACTCAGAATTATGACTTTATTCTCAGAATTATGACTTTAAAACTCAAAATCCTGACTTTAAAACTCAGAATCCTGACTTTATTCTCAGAATTATGACTTTAAACCCAGAATCCTGACTTTATAACTCAGAATCCCGACTTTATTCTCAGACTTCTGACTTTAAAACTATTTTGAATTTGAATGTAGTAACCGTTTTTGGCCACATTCTTACATACGGCGCCTTTAAGACGGAAAGATAAAAATGTGAAGCTAGGAGAGCAGCAAGAGGAGCCATATAGGTTTACACAGGTGTTAATTTGGCCGAATAGAGTCGTCAAAAGGTTTTGGATGAACGTCAGGTTTTAAAAATGTCTCAAAACGCGTCCCCAAAGATGATTAAATGCAAAAGAGTGAGCGAGGGTGGCTGGTTGAAGTAAGTATTGCCTGCAATTTAATTAACGAAAAAAGAAACAACAACAACAACAAAAAGACAGAGAATAAAAGGCACCGTACGTGTGCAGCATAATTACAGTCAGAAAAATATAACCAGGTGCACTCACAGCCAGATTGATAAAACAACCAGAAACCAGGACCTCATCCCTGCCAACTCCAACCTGGATTCCTCTCCTGGCTGCAGAGCAAATCCGACGCTGACACCGGCCGTCGGCCAAAGCCGTGTTTACACCACACCTCACGTGGTCGACTTAATCATGCTCCTCCTCGCTTACATCACACTCTTTGGCCCCGGGGAGGAAATAAAAGTTAGCGAGCGTTTGAGGGTTTTTTTTTTCGTGTGTTTTCGCTGCAGTGTTGACGGACGGCGCGGTCTTGGCCGTGTGTCAGTGGCTCGTTTTTGGGGGGCGAAGCAGCCTGGATGTTTCTACTTGTTTAGACGTTAACACTTTTGCACTGACCTCATTCTGTTGCTGGGTGGCCTTGGCTTGAATGGGCCGAGACTAAAGGAACGGAGGAGGAAGAGGAGGAAGAGGAGGGAGAGGGCATTGGGAATCTGAGACCTGTTTTTAAAGATAGTTTACAGAAGCATCTGCAGCTTTTGACCTTTATTCTCAGAATTATGACTTCATTTCCAGAATTCTGACTTTTAAAACTTAGAATTCTGACTTTAATCTGAAAATTCTGACTTTAAAACTCAGAATTCTGACTTTAAAACTCAGAATTCTGACTTTAAACTCTGAATTATGACTTTAAAACAGAATAATGACTTTAAAACTCAGAATTCTGACTTTATTCTCTGAATTCTGACTTTAAACTCAGAATTCTGACTTTAAACCTCAGAATTATGACTTAAAACTCAGAATTCTGACTTTAAAACTCAGCATTCTGACTTTAAAACTCAGACTTCTGTCTTTATTCTCTGAATTCTGACTTTATTCTCTGAATTCTGACTTTAAACTCAGAATTCTGACTTTAAACCTCAGAATTATGACTTAAAACTCAGAATTCTGACTTTAAAACTCAGCATTCTGACCTTAAAATTTAGACTTCTGACTTTTTTCTCTGAATTCTGACTTTAAACTCTGAATTATGACTTTAAAACTCAGCATTCTGACTTTAAACTCTGAATTCTGACTTAAAACTCAGAATTGTGACTTTAAAACTCAGACTTCTGACTTTATTCTCTGAATTATGACTTTAAACTCTGAATTATGACTTTAAAACTCAGAATTATGACTTTAAAACTCAGCATTCTGACTTTATTCTCTGAATTCTGACTTTATTCTCACAATTCTGACTTAAAACTCAGAACTCAAATATTTTTTGATGCTGATGCTTTAAGATATTTGGTGTAGAAGCATCTGCAGCTTTGGAGCCTAAATAATAACACAGGTGTGTGTGTGTGTGTGTGTGCTGGAGTATTTATGTGTGAAAGCGAGTGCTCTGGATTCCCCTCCTCTTCCTCCTTAGAGGCTCAATGAAGTGTGACAGGGTATTAAAGTAAGACTAGAGGGAAAGAAGGCAACAGAGGAGGCTTGAGGTTGAAGGGAAAAGTAAGTGCGTTTATGCATCAGTGTTACAGTTGGATTAATAGCAGGAAAGCGCTAATGGCTTGTGACAGTGGTCAAAAAAAGTGACTCAACTGGAGGTAAAGGTTTTTAGCTGGAGAACAGTTCCAGCTGAAAAACACCAAACTGCACGACCTCTGCTGAACTCTTACACAATGAAAAAAAAAATATGTGGCCAACACGTAATAACAAGCCAGAGATGTTTTTGACCAAGGTGCTTTTAAGGTTTCTGACGCATGAAGCGACCAAAAGATAAGATAACGGATTCAGCTGCAGCTTCACTAAAGTCGTTTATCAGACGAGACAAAAATGCTCTTCCGAGCATCAGAAGACACATTGAAAGCACTCACTAAAGTCCAAAAAGTTTGAAATAAACGCATCGTAAAGTGACGCAAATGTGGCCAGGTAATGAATGAATGTCGTAACTCTCCTGTTTGTCTCTATTTAAAGGTGCATTATGTAATAAATGTAAAGCAACTGGCCATAAAATCCTCCTAATATGTCACAGAGACTCAGGAATAATGTTCATATAACAAACTGAACTCACTAACAACAACAGTACAGACAAAATATTTGCATTAAAACATTTATTTTGCAGACTGCAAATCATGTTTATGTTTTGAAATCATCGTTTTGGCATGTGGCGCCACCTACCAGTCATTGCAGTCAGTAGAGTCTCAGCTGCCGAGCAAACCACAGGTTGCCAGTTAAGTCAGAAAAGGAAGAAAAGGAAGAAAACGAAACCTTAAAGACCTTAAGGTATTTTGAATTTGAATGTAGTAACCAGCGCTCCTACAAAGGTTTCTTGTGACTGAAGAAAATAGTGAATTATGCACGTGACAGGAAAAAAAAAAAAAAAGCGGAGACACTTTTGACTTTTACATTATTCTTGCAGAAAGCCCTGCCTCAACTGCATTTTATTTATTTGTTTATTTTTTGCTGATAATGAAAAGTGGTTTTCTTTCCATAATGACTTGCAGCGGGAGCCGCCGCTATCAGCGCACGCTCCTTAGGTACAACTCACAAAACACAGTGGCGGCCCGACTCCCATCAGAGACCCCGACGCCACAATACCTATATTACACTCGACCTGTATCCCCCCCCCTCCACCTCTTCCCTCGTCCATATTTTCATTTTGCTGCTGTTGTAAACTGTCAGCGGTGCAGGAGGGTTAGTCATCCAACAAAGAGGAACCACTCTACAATCATTCCCCTCAGCATTAAAAACACCAGCCGTGCAGCAAAGTCAGGGTTGGGGGGGGGGTTGAGCTTCCTACACACTGGAACTTCAAAAGAGCTCACACTGGGGAGCAGGAGCTGAGGCGCACTGACAGGCAGGAAGACACGAACGAAGAGACTTTATCGTTATAGTTGCTGAAACCCCCGCTAACCTCAATTAACGTTTTCCCCCCCTCAGCGCGATCTCACGTAGAGAGACGGCGCGTCTTGCTTCGGCAAGCCAAAAAAAAACAAAAAACACCAAAGTCAATTAGCCGTGTTAATGCGCCGTGTGGTTGCACCAAGCGTGTTGTTGGTCCTAATGTGTTTACGTGGCCCTTCGATCTGGGCCAGAAGCCTGCTGGACTGGAGGTCAGGCATGGGAGCTTTCAGCACCGTCAGTTTTTTTTTGGAAATGGGCTGCTGATAGTCCATAATCAGCTGCTAAAAGTCCGTGAGATAATCACCATGTTCGTGCAAAAATTCAACAACAACAACAACAGCATTACGACCAGAGCTCTGTTTGTAATCGTGCAATTTCTCTCTTACCGCAGCTGAAAAATTACTAAAGCTGCTGCTGCGAGGAACTCTCAGGAGGATCACTTGACCTTATTGTTGTGCCACATTGTTGGAAATTTGCTAATAGTTTGCTGTTGAAACAATAATTTTCTTCCTGAGAAATGTGAACTCACAGGCTAAAATACTCTGCTGGGATCGTTGCAAGGTGGTCTTCATTGTGGTCGCAGTTAGAGATGTGCTAAGACAAGCTAATATAGCAGTATTAAGGTATAAGGTATACGCAGTGTGGTTTTTGACAACCATCTTAGATTTAGTCTTTTGGACGAAAATGCCTATTAGTTTTAGTCACATTTTAGTCGACGAAAACTGAAAAGGGTTTTAGTCGAGAAAAGAAGTATAGTCTTTTAACAAATTTATTTAGGTCAATAAGTATTGGAGATTGTTGTTGGGCAGTGTCACACATAAGTTGTGAAAATAGCAGCAGATCTATAAGTTCAACACATTGAGAGCTTGCAGATTGGCTATTGTAACACACAAAGAGATGACCACATCGTCCCTGAATGTAAACATGGCTAAACATGCTGCTAAAGAAACACACACATAATGAATTGACGTTAGCGTAACAAAAGCTAACTTTAGGCACTACTACTAACTACTGTGTCCAGTTATCGTCATGTCCTGCTTTCTTTCTGCCGCTAAATAATCCACCCGTTTGTTGTTTGCTAACACGTTTACATAAAGATCGCTAACTTAAAACGCTTACAGCCATGTTTATCTCGTCACCGTCTCGTTATCTTCGTGAAAAAAAGTGGCGTCAACGGAAAGATTTCGTCAGCGTTAACGAAAACAACACTGACTAGATGTCTTCTCCTTCTTCATGTGCTGTAGCTTCTTCCCACAACTTGGACTTTGCCATTTCAGCTGGTCAGAGTGTTGACGCTACCTGGGCTAAATGTGCTAGCTTACCCTCCAGAGAGTTGGAACCGCCCAGACCCTTTGGTCTACATGTACCCGTCTTTCTCTTCTTCTTCTGGTTCTTCCATCTCCTCACTGGTGATGCGAATGTTATACTTTCGGCGACGGGAGCAGATGTGATTTTTTACGCCATCGGTGATGAACCGATCCAGAGAGTTCACGTCTTTTACCTCCTCTTTCAAGTCCAGTACCTTCGGTTCGCATCAGTGGTCTTGAAATGGGCTCACACCAAACTAAACGAACCACACCGGGGGCAGAAAAATGCTCCAGGGTTTAGTTCAACCAGACTAAACAACCCTGAAGCATGACCGTCAGTTTTCTTTTTGCGAGCTACACGTCGAAGCTTGACAGATGTTGCACGTGTTGTTACTTTTTTTTTTTTACCTTTTAGAAGCCAATACCGAAGCCCACGAAAAACTTCTTCGTATCACGGCGTGTGCTCACAGTTGTATTTATTGGTTACCCTTGCTGCCACTAATGTCTCATGCTAAACATAATTAGCATAACTCTAAATTGATCAGACTGAAAGCCGATGCGAACGTCTCGCGGGGATCAATGCAGGTTAAGTGCTTCCCATCAACAACTGGTATCGATCGAGTCTGCGATCGACCTGTAATCAGTCAGCGTCGCGTGCTATGATCGGTGCAAACTTAGTGAATCGGGATTTTTTTACGACATTCCCGAGGTTTACTCTCAGCCAACTGTTTGTGTTTGTGTTCCCATAATACTTTCCGCCCTCTGGCTTTAACGGATGCTGTTGCAGCGATGACCCTGTTCATTTCCACAATGATGATAATACTAACGGCGCTTAAATGACAAGGTGGCGCTCATTGTCAGTGAAAGTCGTCTCCTTGAGAGTCAGCGGAATCCAGCGGGCGTGCTAATTTACAACCAGACTAGCAAATAACTGCTATTCCTTCACAGCTCGTTTACACGTGAAGGTTTACAAACAACACATGGGATAAACTGTGCTTGAACTCCAGTCACTGGGAACGTATGTATAATAAAGTACACGGATAAACAATATATCTGTGTCAATGTAAATTAGAGACGCCCCCCGGATACATTTGCCCAAATTAGACCCTGGGAGTATTTTTCCAGTGTGTTTAATGTTGCATTCAGTGCTTGTTCCACTCTGCTCCACTTACCCGAATCATCTTTAATTTCCATTAACAAAAACCATTTCTGCCATTGGCTGATGATGGTTTTTCAGACTCTGTTTTTTTTTTGTGGCGCGCAACACAAAGGGCACAAAAAGACGAAAAGTCTGGCTAGCAGCGGACGTGAATGACATCCATCCATCCGTCCATTAGCCGTGTCGCTAATCCTCGCCGGAGACAATCCCAAGCCGACGTTGTCCATGAGTAACAATCTCACATATGCACAGTTTAGGCTAACTTAGAATACCCATAGGAAGTCCATGTAGCCACAAGGACAATGAATGATTAAGTGTAGTAGGGGGAAAACTCAATGAATGACAGGAGCAGGAGTGTGAGACAGACAGAGGGGATTATGATAATATCCAGGCAACAGCTGTTCAGCTGTGGCCGCAGCAGCTGTATCCACTGAAGAGAAGGAAAGCCCGAGCCGGAGCCGGAGCAGGAGCCTCTGTCTGTGCCACCGTGACAAGGAAGGAAGGAAGGTAGCCAGGACGAGAACTCGAATGCAAATGTCTGTCGAGTAAAGTTAACAGTTGGAGATTAAACGCTTAAAGTCCTGAAGGGACGGCGGCTACTTTCACTCTGCATGGTTCACAGCACTGTTCTTATTAACTTTTACTTGAGAAAGCACCACTCGGGTTACACTAGCAATGTATACTTTTACTATAGGAGGCACATGTAGAGACTGTCATTTAGAGTTTAGATTCTCTGCCCGACCCAAACCGCAAGACGCGCCGGGCCGATATTTCCCGCCACTATCCTTGATCAAGCATTTGTATTCTGTCCTGGCTGATACGAACTGTACTGTTAGACAGGTAGCGAACATCAACAGTAAGACTTGGTAGGCTTGACTCCTGGTTGTTTTCTTTTTTGTAAAAACTGCAATACAGTATAAAATAAGCAATATGTTGCAGTCAAATATGTGCAACATCAACATAAGCAAAATAAACACGGCGTATTTATAACATTCTTCGCTCAAAGCACATAAGCAAATGAGCTAAATAAAATAGGCTGCAATTCATAAATAAGGCTTAACAGTCTATGCTAACTCTATATATAATTAGCCCAGCTAAACCCATGCTAGCGTTAAGCATCGCGATTAGCGTTTAGCTTTAGCCCGATGCTAACTGAAAATAAGGCTTCTAACAACAGCAGTAGAACATCTACACGTTTCAATAACTTAAACAACTATGAGTGACCATACTCACTGATGGAGCGACTCCAAGGATAGACAAATAACTCTGGTGGTGGAGCGTTGTTGATCCCCTTACAACGCAATGATTCGAATCACCACCAGATGTCGCTGCATAACATTTGCAACTGACACTTTTAAAAAATGCAGCCATCTTTGTTTTAATTTTAAGAAATCAAGGCCTGTGTTTTTGGGAATGACGACCGGTTCATTTCAGGCATGACTTCAACCACGGAGAACCTTTTTTAGCTCCAGATTCACCTCATTATTGGATCTAAATCAAAGAAAACGGCGGATTACTCCTTAAAAAACCCTTATCTGATGCAGATTTTTCTCAAAATGCTGTTCCAACTTAGTAGTATGCATGTAGCCTATGACAGAAGGATCAGCGTGTCCACATCGCTTACCAAATGCAGTCAGTTTGGACTTTTCAGCATCTTTTATAATCTCTTAAGATCACCTCATGTCAAGCTAAAACAAAACAATTCAAAATTCCCCCAAAGGCTTAAGAAACAACTTCTTCTCTGATTATGTTTTTGTGTGAATCTAAAGGAGCGTCCGCCGTTCCTTTTGTCTTCTTCGGAGCATCGCGGTACGTCTCGGTAAAGGTCACGGAACCCTTATCAGGTCGTCCTTCTGAAGAGCGGCACCGATTACATAGATCCCAGCTCAGTTGTGCTCGAGGTCCCGGCAGCAGCTCAGTCAAAGGCACCGTCGTCACCTCGTCCTCCGGTCGATGCACACATTTGACGGGTCAGGTCGACTCGTCTCACTCCCTCAGCTGCATCGATTACCTTCACACTCCCAGTGTCCCCCGTCCCGGTTTTATGTCTAATACCTCACTCCTCTATCAATCTCCAGGCCTTTCCTTTATTTCCGTATATCCCCGGTTCTTTGTTCCATGCTGCGTCTTCCTTCCGACTTATCCATTCCCAAACTTCGTTTTTTCTACCCATGGCACATTTCCTTTGTCTCTTTGTCTCCCATATCTCTCTTCATCTCTTCCTCTGCCCTCCCCTTCCCCCCCTTCGACACGACTCCACTCTCCATCTCAGTCCCAAAGGATTCTGGCTTCTAGCAGTGGATTATCACACATCTGAGGAACTCCCGCTCCCTCAGTCCTGTTGGTCCAATTAGTTGTCGGTTCGAGCGTCAGTCAACGAAAGTCTTCGCGGGCAGAATCGCATGTATATGTATATTTATTTTAAATCAGAAACTCTGCATGTTTAGATGTATGTGCTGATGATAAGCTTTAGGGTTCTCAGAAGGATTACAGTTCCCTCCGTCTTACCAAATATAGCCCCATTGGCGTGGATGCACCCCATCATTTATCGGGGAGGGGGGTGGAGGGGAGGGGTCCACCAGCCGTAATTGTTCCAGTCTTCCTTAGAAAACAGGCTGCCAATTTGATCACAGGCCAATTATAGCAATTGCTCAGATATCCATGGTAGAACAGAGGAAGCTCCAAAAAAACAAAAAAAAAACAGGGGGAAAAACCCACAGAGACTTAAGACGTGGAGATGAAAACAAAAGAGAAGATGGAAGCATCTTGTCAGACCTGTTAGACAAAAGAGGGACGACAAAGCTAGGAGTTATGCTTTGATTTTTAAGAGATTCTGAAATGACATGCTACTTATACCACACATACACATGCTGTACACTTCATATACAAAGGCGTAACTAATGATATGAATGCTTCAGTATGCTGAAATGTGGTTTCCATTTGGAATGGTACCAAAATGACCAGCTTTCTGGTCCCCCCTTCTCTTGGGGTACCAGCGTATTGGTACATTATGGTATGTGTGGAGCTATAGATCCACAACAGTGATCCGATTGGGCGTCGACCGGTGTTTCTTCAACGCCCGCAGTCCGTTCTCATACAAAGCTTTGACGGCCACAAACCGAGCAGAAAAAAAAGCGAGCTGCTGGACGTCCTCCTTTGTTGTCTGTTGTGTCGTCTTCAATGTCGTCGTTCTTTGGATAGGATAATCGTGATTTGGCGTGATACTGAAAACTGAATTGAATACATTTAGTTTCTACATAATTATGCTTTTTAATGATGGACGACAAAATTCCTCACCCATTATCATATTTCTTACTATACTATACTGTATTATACTATACTATACTGTATTATACTATACTATACTATTCTATACTGTATAATACTATTCTATACTATTTTATACTATTCTATACTGTATTATACTGTACTATTCTACACTATACTATACTACACTATACTGTATCATACTATACGACACTATAGTATACTATTCTATACTGTATTATACTATACTATTCTGCACTATACTGTAATATACTGTATTATACTATACTATTCTACAATATACTGTATCATACTATACTATTTTACACTCTTCTATACTATCCTGTATTATACTATACTATTCTACAATATACTGTATCATACTATACTATTTTACACTCTTCTATACTATCCTGTATTATACTATACTATTCTACACTATACTATACTATACTGTATTATACCATACTATTCTACACTATACTATAATATACTGTATTATACTATACTATATTACACCATACTATACTATACTATTCTATACCATACTGTACTATACCATACTGTATTATACAATACTATACTGTATTATACAATACTATACTACACCATACGATACTATACTATACTGCATCTATAATATCCACACTCAACACCAATGCAGTTGTTAGTATGACTCTCAATATCTCAACATATCCAACCTCTTTGCGCTTTTTAAAAAATGTTTTAGCCCCAAACTTTTTTTTTTTTTTTTTTACGTACTTTTCTTCTGGTACCCAGAGGTGCTTCCGTATTCTGGCCCTGCTCGTCTGGACTCTTGTGAGGCCGGTCAGCAGCAGCAGCCTTTTGTGTGAACCAAGCAGAAGCAGAGGTCCATGTAATTGTCCTCCCTCTCCCGCCTGAGCGGTTTAATGAATGGTGACAATCTGGAGCCACTGTTGAAATGGTAACGAGTGTGCGGGGTCAGCGGCCGCCCTCCCCCCCCCCCCCCCGGATAAAGAGTGTGGTCAAGGTCCAACGTGAAAACGACTTCAACCAGATGCAGCTACTCGGGGGTGGCCGCCGGCGTCCTGAACCATTAACGCGGCCATTGAATGGCGCATAATGGGGGAACTACTTGGATGAATGGAGCACTTTATTTTATGTGAGCAACGTGAATGTGTCGGAAACGAGCGAGGAGCGAGGACGTGGAGGAGTTACAGCCACCGGGTTGTCCTTTGGATTAACCAGTCCTAGTTGGACGGGCAATCATCAGTCATTTAAAGTATCAATCCTGTCACAGATACCTTCATATTTCCTCACATTGAAGCCTGTTTCACACGTGATTTTTGAACCCAAGATAACTCCGGCCGATAATAACCAGCATGCATTGTGGATTAAACATGTCTCCACTGTTCAATAACCCCATTTAAAGTCAGGATTGAGTGCATATTTTGATCAGTGGGAAGCTTGTGTTCCTGAGTCTGTGCACCATCCCTTTGACCTCCCACTTCCTGTTTGACTCTTTGGGTTCAACGTATCAGGCAAAGGCAAGAAGGTCAACGCTGCAGCGAAAATGAACGCCTTTGTATTTGCGTTGGAGACTCAAAACTGTTCACTCCCCCAAATTTAATCTTTGTATAATTTACTTTTGTGCCACAAGAATATAAATTAGATCAAGTCTATTTCAAACTGTGCTGAATTGTTTATGTGTGTGGTCTGTTTCTGGAGAATGCGGTTTGTGCGCCGCAGGGATTTGTCCTTTTTTAACGTTGTCTCTGATTGATAGCGCTTCATTGACACACACACAGTAGATGGAAATGTCCGCGGGGACATTTGGGCGGTTGTCGAGCCGGAGTTCATGGACTGCGAGGTTTCGACTCTCAATGGGGTCTCTTGTAAGCTCTTGTGTGGAGTCATGGCGAGGTCCTGACCACCATGTTGACTTCCCCCCCCCCCCTCCAATAAAAGCCATTAGCGTCGCTGCCCTGCAGCTTACAAACAAGAAAGCCACAGTGGTGGATTTTGTGGTCGCCGTGTTGTAACAGGCCTACGACGGGAGCACAACTTCCTCCGCGACGGTTTGATCGGGTCACCGAGTTCATCGCAAACATCCTGGCAATTTTTTTTAAACGGAATCGAAAAAAAAGGCTTTGTTCGCATTAGCTTGACGTGTTTTCCAATGCTCATTGACTTTTAAAGGGACAATGTGTTGTATTTATGGGTTTATATAACCCAAAATCCACCCTTTTATACATATTATGTGCTCCTGCATTGTCTAGTCGCTGTATAATAGTTTTTGTTTCATTTTCGTAGTGTTTCAAAAAGTCATGTAAAAATAACATGGTCGCGGACCGCGGTTGCATAGCCACTGTTAGCAGCGAGACGCCATGTTTCTACCGGAGCCTGTAAGGACAAACGCGAGAGAACAAATCAAGCGTCTCTTTACTTGTAGCGCTTTAAGTCCCGCCTCCTCTCTCTCCGCTTCGTCTGCTACGGCCGCTGTAGCTCGCCCTCTCCCTCGCCATCACGAACCTCATCTGCTGACACGGAGAAAGACGACGAGGACGACATTTGACCGGCTGCGGATACCGTAGCGCTCAGGGAAGGGGAGGGGGTGAGCAGAGGAGCAGTTATTTGTTGTAAATTTCAGCCTCTACCTCTAGATGGCACTATAAACTACTTACTTCACCTTTAAGTATGGCTCTGTGATTTATTTGTGTTGGATTACAACTGACTAGCGTGGCACTGCATAGAAAAGTTGAATTTTCTTCTTACCACTTTGGTTGTATTCTGCCAAATTTTGCCTGTTAGTCTAAACGCGATGCTGGTCGACGGCTGCCAAGTTCTCGTCTTAATGCACTGCTCTGTACACTAGAAGAAATAGAGGAATCTGGCTTTCTGTGCCGTTCAGCACTTTTTTTTGTCAATGTGTGCTCGGCGTACGCTGCTGCCAAATAAACGCTCCCCTCTACTTCCTGCCAGTAGTGATTTATGGCCAAATACATCGTTGCCCTATCCACTTAATCCCCCAAAGAAAATCATTTTCCAATTGAGCAGAACGGAGGCCTTGAAGAGCCGGCTCAACATGTGGATATAGGGGGGGGCAGAATATGTTATTGGCATTGGCGTTTGGTTTGAATGATGCATACCTCAATCTCCACGCGTTTGATGAACTGATATGCAGTCCATCAGTCAGTCAGTCAGTCTGTGTGTGTGTATGCAGGGCCGATTGAGATGCAGTGCTCTTTTTTTATTGTTGATGCAATTTGATGCGTGCCACTCTTAGAAAGCAATAATTATGGATTTATATTCGCAGCACAGCACCGGGAAAGCCAGCAGGACAAATACGTTCTGTGTCAGAAGAAGGATGTCGGCTGTTTTGAAGCTGTAGAGTGTTACATTTTTCCGGGCACTCATTTTTGAACCCAGTATTGGGACATTGGTGCAATGAGGCTGACCCAGACAACACGTGTTTTGCTTGTTTAACAAGTCGAGTTATGCGGCCTGTTGAGCGCAGGGATCATTGTTCCACACGGACCGTTTTTAGCAGACGCACAACACAAATTCAGATTTCAGCTGGCGCGATGGCTGCGGCGGCGGAGAGTGAAATGGCCCGTAAAAAGGCAAGAAAATGTCCAAATTGTGGGACCATTTCACGCTTAAACGAGAAGCCAACAAGGTGCAGTGAAACCACCGTGAACCACAACAGCACGTCCTAAATGATTTAGCGTCTGAGCCGAAAGCATCCAGTTGCTAACGCTAACGACGCCTGCACGCCTGCTAACGTAAACATTGATGTTAGCGGATTTAATGTAGCTAACTAGGGCTGCAGCTATGGAATATTTTTGGAATCGAGTATTCTACCGAATATTTCTTGATTAATTGTGTAATGTGTTAGGGTTAGGGTTGGGTTAGGGCTAACCCAACCCTAACCCTAAAATAAAAATACTCGATTACTAAATTATTCGATAGCTGCAGCCCTAAAACAAGTGTTTTTTTTAAAAAATGGTCCAATAAATGTGATAAGAATGATGTGGCTAAAGTGTGTAAAATATCACACACAACATTGGAGAAAAGTTGTTTTTCCTTCAGTGAAAGTAATTGTTGTTAGCTGAACTTTTTTTTTTTCTTGTTCACAGCTGATAGTTGAGTCACGGCTGAGCAGAACCAATCAGTCAGTGAATGCGGGGAAACTGCATTGCAGTGTCTCCACAAAGGCCTTGATTTCTTTTTTGTGCCCGCGTCTTCCCCACAATGCAGTTTTTTTTAGAGATTCCAAACAAAAACACAGAGCCAGGAGCCTTTTCAGACTTTAAAAACGCCAGAATAATGCGTGGATACTGGAGTCAAAACGTTTGATCGCACAAATACGAAAACACTGGAAGATTAAAAAATAATGATAAGCCCACGTCATGGTTTCTTGGAAATCACAGATTGTTCTTGTGTTGGTGTTAAATGTCTTCCCCCCTTTTCTCGTCCTGCCCAGCGTCCACTTACCTGTTGGCATGTCTTACGTGGACAGAATGAGGAAATCCAAGAATACACAGCTGTGAAAACCAACTTTATATTTTTTTCAACTGGACGTTTAAAGGTCAACGGGGGGGGAAGGAGAAGTAATATCAGGAGGCATAAAAAGTGAGTGCAGCGTCATAGATCCCTGATCCTTATGTCAAAGAGCGTGACACTCCTCTTAGTGAGAGGAGTGTCAAACTTTACACCACTATCTCATTAGGAGAGTGGCAGCTGTGCAGAGGCGGACAGCCTGTTTCCAGAGACACCAGTTTGAGTCACAGTGAGCCATTCCCAGGGACATTTGCTGCGTGTCGGAGGAGCCTCATGCGGCCACCCTACGTATTTTAAAGCTGCGGTTTGTGGCTTCTGTTCTCCCCCGTGTATGTGTGTGGGGGGGTCCAAAAACGTGCAGATTAGGTCAACTGGACGCTCTAAATTGACCGTTGGTGTGAGTGTGAGAGTGATTGTTTGTTTGTCTCTATGTGTCCCTGTGATGGACTGGCAATCTGTCCAGATGTGAACCCCGACTTTGGCCCTATGTCAGCTGAGATTGGCACCCCCCCCCCCCCCCCACCATCCTTATGTGGACAAAGTGGTAGAAGCTGAATGAAAGGATGTAGCATTACTTGGGTGGGAGCGTTTGTGTGTATACAGTGGCAGAGCAGGGGTGGGCGGCGACATAAAGTGTTGATATTGATTTTTTAAAAAAGCATTAGAATCCACTTTTATCGTGGCGGTTTCTTCTTGTTTTTGGTTATACTCTACGTGTCTGGCTTTACTAGCGCAATGTTGCCGTTTGCCTCCATCTGTATTGACACAAAGTTAACCACTTCCTGTGTGCAGTGTGGTAAAGTCGTCAGTGTTGACGGTATGACGCGTTCCCGTGACGACTGACCGACCGGAAAAAAGACACGTGTGACGTCATGTTTGCGTCCAGTTAGCTCCGTTAGCTCTGTTAGCTCCGTTAGCTCTGTTAGCTCCTTTAGGGCTGTTAGCGCGCCTACAGTCGAACTGGAGCGGTCTGTTTATGAAACACAAGCTCTAAACACAGCTATACAGAGTCATGTTGAGCTGATATTGTCTGTATTGCATTCCTAATGTATTTGACAATGAATTTATAAGTTACATAGTACAGTTTTAATCCAGTTTGTCATTTTAGTGGCTGAAAAGGGTTCCTTTTTTTTTTGGCTCTCACTGCGTCGTCTGTTATAGCCGCTACCAAGGTCGTTATCAGCTTTGGCGAGTGAGCTGCAGCCCAGGGAAATGCCTTCCATTTTGGTTTTCTAGAACATCTTTGGAAACCAGTGCTCCACTGTGCGAGGGCTTTAGGACTCCTGAGTTCGGCGGCGGCGGCTTTGAGCCGAGCGCCTTGAGAATCCAGTGACTGACTTTGACGGAGTCTGTGTTGTGGAAATTGGTCGAGGGCTCTCAGAGCTCATTCACTCTGTCCCCCAGCTGTCGTGCTCTGCGTTGACCTAGTCTTTTTTGCAGAAGAACATATTATAAGACACAGTTAAAGACCTCAGTTTGCTTTCTTTTTGAATACTAAATAACAGCCCAATGCCACAGGTTGTGTGGCTGACAAGATGGGAGATATTAAAGCCTGGGGCACAGCGAGGTTGTATGTGGCTAAACTTTCTGATAGGGATCAAAACATATTTGGCAATCGACTTGAAGCCTGGAGCCATGTATGTCGTTAAGTCAGCTGAGGGAGCGAGGACAGAGCCTTAATCCTAAATGACAAACAAATCAATGAGATGTTTACCTCCTGACCTTCTCAGCCGTCTGTCAGGGCCGCATACGTTTGATGCTCAGGTTACTTAGTATTCGAGACAAAAATGTGGAGGTGATACCGTCGCCACAGAGGATGACGGTGATCCAGGCTTATTTCCCGCATTAAGATGTATCAGGGCTGTCCACATTGCCCAGAGTTTGCAGCTCGACTCCCCGGGAGAAGCCACCTTCGACACAACCCGCTGTTGGCAGCTGCCTCTAGGTGGGACCCTTGGCCAATGAACTTCCCTTTGCCTGAAGGCACAGACCTTGTTTTTTTTTTTTTAACTCACTCGGTTTCCTCGAGCTGCAAAACCCAGCCTGTCAATCACACGTCGAGGGCCCCCCGCCTGACCCACTGCCTCGCTTTCCATGGCAACGGCAATTCCCGGCAGGCCTTTCGCTGTCAAGAAACAGGAGTTTTCAGAAAATATGAAAAGGCGCGAGTCTCTGATCCGGTGTGCACGCGAGGGGGGGTTTTGTGCACCCTTTGGTCGTATGAATAAAACATCCTTATGTTTATTTAGGTGTTGACTTAATTATTTGTTTTGATAGTTCATCCTTAGCACACAAAAAAATCCATATGCACTGCATGCATTTTTAAAATTGCATTATTTGTTGGTGTTGTAGCTTAAAGATTTACCAATTTATTTAGCATTTTATAGAACATTGGCTTTTTTTTAATTGACTCGAAGGCGTTATGGTTGTTAACAATGTCTGGCTTTCGACATAAGAAAACACAAGAGCTATTAGAGCTCTGACATTAGCTCAGTTGTCTGTTTGCTAAGCTAAAAGTAGCCTGCAGTGGAATGGACCAGGTTTTCGTTGGGTGCAGAAAGCTGCATTCAGTCCTAATTTCTCCAGTCAGTTGTAATCTCAACGTGTACTTAGCATTTTGATACAGGAAGTGCTTTATTTGTATGTCGAGCAGACAGAGTGAGTGGTGGCGTTGGATGCACCATTTTTCTTTCACCGCCTGCAGGTGCATGATTGACAAGTGGTGTAGAGACTGTACGAGAGAATGTGGCTGCAGAAAAAAGTGCTTTTCTTCATGCTGCCGCTGAGACAATTGGTGAGTTATATTTCAAAATGACTTGAGGAGTGATGTAGGGGCGGCTTCCAAAACCCTTATGCTGCGTTTACACTGGACGCTTACATACAAAGTCACTGCACAGGTGGGAGTTGAAATATTTGGGAAACGTCTGCAGAGAAGAAATCGCTCCATACAGAGCTCATGAAGTAAATGGTGAAACTCGCCAAGTTTGTTGTTGATGTTGTCAAAGCACACAAAAAGGGGGGTTACTTCTCTGCAGAGAGTGCAACAATGCTTAATAGATCTAACCCACATGTGTCAAACTCAAGGCCCGGGGGCCAGATGTGGCCCGCCACGTCATTTTATGTGGCCCGCGAGTGATAAATTGTGAGTGCTAAAATAGGTCTGTGCTGCTTTAAGGCATGCGTGGACCATAAACTACCATTTCCCACAATGCATGGCGATTGGGTTACCCGCAAAGTGACGGCACCGCCACTAGATCGCAGTGTATCATGGTATATGCATCATGCGACGAGTGAAATTGAATAAGTAATAAATACAGAAAGTTATTTAGCTAATATGTTACGGAGTAGTTACCTTTATTTTACATTATATTTAGTTACATTTATTCTGTCTTACAGTTACATCTGACCCTTTGAGGGTAACCATTATGCTAATGTGGCCCCCTGATCTAACCCAACATAGCTGCAGTCATTTCTGTGAATGTATACTAATGTTCCGCCTTCTTCTTCTTCTCGTAGGTCATCCTGATCCTAACCAAGTATTACCACGCTGACTCCACCAAGGTGCTGGAGAGCTCTCTGTGGAGGTAGGGCCAAATGTTTTTTTGCACCACGTTTGCTCCCGTCGGACGTCTAAATGTCCCGTCTGGCCTCAGATCATCGTGCGCACACACGCCTCGCAAGCGCGAGCAGCTTTTCCCCTTTATCAGCCGAGGTCAGAGCCAGTGTTGGTTCCGCTGTTGCTCCTTCAAGGAGACACATGGGGGCGATACGCGGCGCTCGGGCGGACAAAACATCAGCAGGCGGCTACGGCGGAGTAAAGTGGGGGGACCGTAGCGTAGCGTGGCGTTGCGAGACCAGAGTGTGCATCTGTTTGAGCAGATAGTGTATCGGCAGGGCACAGTGAAGGCCGACGCGGGGCCAACACGGTGCCAGGGAACGGGGTCAAGTCGGGCTGGCAGAGTTTCTTCTATTTAGCTAATCTGCTCTTTGCCTAAACACTTTTTCCGCTGCTCTTCAACGCGAGAGCGAGCGCAGCTTCCGATTTACGCCGCGAAACAACAAGCGTGTGTCTTGTTTTCGTACGTATATTCTCACGGATTATTAATAGCCCCGCTTTATTTTTTACATCTCGCCCGCGCGCTACCTCCCGGGATGGGATGCATTGCCTGTGAGCCTGACTTTGTCATTTTTTCAAGGTGGCGGAGCGGAGTTAATTATCGTCAACATTTTTTTGTAATTAAACCACAGAGAGAAAAGGAAAAAAAAAAAAAAAAAGTCATAACAGGGTTTCGTAACACGGGCTAAAACGATCCGTCTAGAAGACGTTCGCCGAGAGCAAAACGTGTCTGATGGCGGCGCTTAATTCATGCCGTTCACCTCGCCGAGGACTCCATGACTTCAAAGCTTCAGCCTCTCATTAGCACTGACTGCTCTGTCTCCCCTGGAGGACAGATGAATGAATAATGCACATATTATTATTATTTTTTTTTTATCCTGCCCTTGTTGATGTTTTAATTGTTGCAGTCTGTGAATTATATGCTTCACGTTCACGGCCGGACACGAGACTGAAGGGAAAGCACAAGGAAACGGTTGAATTTAATCAGAATTGACTTTAAAGAAGGTGGCATTGACATTACCATGAAATTAGCAAGTTTCCATTGGGGGGCCCATATGGCCCGCTGCCTATGATGATGATGATGATGGGTCTTACACTACCGTTCAAAAGTTTGGAAATGTCCTTGTTTTTGAAGGAAAAGCTATTTTTTTTTTCAATGAATATAACATTAAAGGAATCATAAATACACTCTATACATTGTTAATGTGGTAAACGACTATTCTAGCTGCAAACGTCTGTTTTTTTATGGAATATGTACATAGGTGTATAGAGGCCCATTTCCACTGTTCTAATGGTACATTGTGTTTGCTAATGGGTGATTAGAAAACCCTTGTGCAATGATGTTAGCACAGCTGAAAACAGTTTTGCTGGTTCTTTGAAGAAAGGGCAAAATTATTATTTTGAATAAAAATCATTATTTCTAATCTTGTCAATATCTTGAATATATAAATAAATACAAGTGTGAGTTTTAATGGAAAACAAAAAAATTCTATAGGTGACCCCAAACCTTTGAACGGTAGTATATATATATACCCTCTGTACCTTTGTTGGTGCATTGACTGTCCACAATCCACTGGCCTATGGGTTTTTTGAAGTCCCGAGATCTGCGGGATCAAAGGGGGGAGGAGATGGAGGGGAAGATGAATAGTTTGCCGTCTTGCTGCTGTCAGGTGGCGTGGATCACGATGCCAGGTTTCACACATGGAGGGGGGAAAGTTAACAGCAAAGAGAAGAAGAAGAAGAAGAAAAAGATTCTCAGGGGCAACTGAACTGAGAAGCTTTTTCGATTACCTGTAGTATAGCAGTGTTTATCAGTTGGTGTCAGAGCAGAGGAAACATATAAAGCATGCAGGGCAGTGGGTCCCGAGAACCAGGATTGTGAGACATTGGTCTATAGAGTCGTGTCTTGTCGTTTTCTCTGACGTAGTCGGGCTCTTATTTCCTGTTACAGCAGCGTGAGTAGGGCTTTGAGTCGCTTGAGCTCCTTCCAGCTCTCGACTCGGATGTTAATTCCACGTCTGCAACTGTTTGTGTGTTGGATTCAGCCCAAACACACCTGCATGTGACGGTGTCATAGAGGTTGACCTCAGCTCTGGACTAATGACCCATTTTGTAGGTTTGACGGTTTATTAAAAACCCCACATTTGGTCAAGTACGTCACTCCAGTACAAACCATATACCATGTGTCCAAAGTCTAAACACCAGCTATGTTTATTTCAAAGCACGACACCGGCTCTTCCGTGCTGTCACGCGTGTATAGTTTCCAGCTTGTACCTTTTTTTAAAAATCGTAAAAAAAAACATAACCACACTTCCGTGCTATGTCTGTGTTTCCCAGCATGCTGTGTGTGTGGGGGGGGGGGGGGGGGAGAGTTTTGTCTGTCCCCAGGCTTTGGCGTCAGCGCTGGCCTCTTTTATTATCGCTGTTTGATACACCATCATGGCTGTCCCTCAGTCTGTTATGGCTGGCCCAAGGTCCGGTGCTATAACACAGCTAATGAAAAGCGAGCCAAACAAACCCCCCCCCTCCCCGACCTTCCCCCCCCCCTCGCCTCATTTGTCCTGTGAGAGGAGCTTTTCTTTGTGAAGGGAGGGCAGGGGAAGAACCTGTGGAGTACCTGAGGCTTTTCTGGGAATGGACTCATCCATGTGAAACTGCCTGTTGGCAACAGGTCATGCTTTGTTGGTGTGTTGCTCTCTGCAGTGTTCAGCCACTGGTCAATAAGCAGTGATGTACAAGAAGTACAGAAGAAAAAAAGACTTGCACTCTGGAGTATAAAGAAAATACCCTGAGCAAAACACTAGTGATGTCCAACTGTGTGTACGTGTGTGTGTGTTGTCGTTGCATATCTGTTTAAAGCTGCAGTGCACAACCTATATCGCCCCCCGGTGGATTTCTGAGTAATTACCAGAACTACAAAGGATCTTGTGTTCTATGTAGTGCTAATGACGTTAACAGCACCAACGCTAATGTGACGCAGTTTTTCGTGCTGTGGCACCAGAGTCTAGGCACTGTTTACCAGTTAGCTCCGTTAGCTCCGTTAGCGCCTTTAGCGCGCTTACACTCGAACTGTAGCGGTCTGTTTATTGAACGAAAAGAGCAGCGCTACAAATAACCAGCGTACCTGTGTACTGCGTCTGTTTTTAAAGTTTATCGTTACTTTAGAGACTCATTTTAACGAATCGGGGGTGACGTAAACATGACGTCACGCGCATCTTTTTCCGGTCAGTCGTCATGGAAACGCGCCATGCGCTAACGTTGACGCCGTTAGCGGCTGGCAGGTCATAGAACGGCTAGTCCCCACCCCTACCTACTCTCACTGTACTTATATCTGCACGTATGTACTTATATCTGCACTTATGTTCTTATATCTGTATATCTTACAGATTTAACACAGTTAGACAGTTGTTCACGGAAGGCTTGACGCATTTCCAAAATCTCATGGCAGCGAAGAAAACAGACCGTGGCGTCATTAAAAAATAATAAAAAATTGTAAAGTTCCAGTGTCTGGGTTTATTGAAACAGTACTTATGAGTAAGTCGACCCTGCACTCACACACTAATGTGTTGGCTTAACAAAGAACATTCAAGTGTCTTAATTTGCTCCCAAGGTCGCCATGGTAACCTGCGTGCAGATCTAAGGATAGGAATCCACTTCTCAAACTTTGCATTGGCACTTTTTTTTTTCGGTGCGCACAGACATATTTCGGCTCAGCCGTGACGTCAAACGGAATAGGATAATATTCTCTGCTGGAAACCTTATTTTCTCGCTAACTTCTTTATGAAGATCAAATATGGATATTGCACCTGAATAAACGGGTGCTTTTTAGATCAGACAGAGATGTAAGGATTTTCCACTGCTTTACCAAACCCGTGTTGAGGACCGAGAGAACTCATCTCACCGCTCCGTTGTTCCAAAGTCGAGCCTCGGAAATACTTGAGAATCTTTTTTTGATTCCTCCAACTGAGCGAAGTAGTAGTAGATTTTTTTTGGCAGCGAATCCTCACGTACATGTGTTTCTTATTCTCTGGTTGATGCGCGGAGGTCGGAATATCGGCGAGTCTGTGGCATCCGTTTGTGATTTTGATGGATCATATTTTTGATTCACGGTGACTTTTAATGTCAGGGAAAGAAAATCCCGTCTTTGAGGTCTTCTCGTTCCTGAAAAACGCAGGTCTCGCGCTGCCAAGAGGGATTTGTCTTACCGTCTATCGCTGGAGCAGTGTTTTTGATTTACTGTAGGTAAGATGGGTCACATTCATGTATCATGCATATTGAAAACTGAATATTTTCTATATGTTTTTTTGAGAATGTATCTATAAAGTTAAGTTAACGGCGTTGACGCATGCCGTGTTTCCATGACGACTGACTGGAAAAAGACACGTGTGACGTCATGTTTACGTGACTCCTGATTGTTAAAATGAGTCTCTAAAGTAACGCTAAACTTTAAAAAAACAAAGAAAACATAACCAGTACACAGGTACGCTGGTTATTTGTAGCGCTGCTCTTTTCGTTTAATAAACAGACACGCTAACGGCGCTAAAAGGAGCTAATGCAGCTAACAGAGCTAACTGGTAAACGGTGCCTGGACTCCTGTGTGGCGGCGCGCAAACATGACGTTACGCGCATATTTTTCTCGTCAGTCGTCATGGAAACGTGTCGTGCGTTAACGCGTTAACCTATTGCACGGCACTAGATAATGTGAGTCTCTAAAGTAACGCTAAACTTTAAAAATAAATACCCAGTACACAGGCACGCTGGTTGTTTGTAGCGCTGCTCTTTTCATTTCATAAACAGACCGCTCTAGTTCGACTGTAGGGACGCTAACGATGCTAATGCAGCTAACGGCGCTAACTTGTAAACTGTGCCTGGACTCCGGTGTGGCGCCACGTAAACATGACGTTAAGCGCATATTTTCCGGTCAGTCATCATGGAAACGTGTCATGCGTTAACACGCGTGAACCTATGCTAATGGCACTAAAGGAGCTAACAGAGCTAACTGGTAAACGGTGCCTGATCTCTCGTGCCATTAGTGCGTTACTTTAGAGACTCATTTTAACCATTGGGAGTCACGTAAACATGGCGTCACAGGCGTCAGTCATCGTGGATATGCATCACGCGCTAACGTCAACACCGTTAATACCGTTAATGCGCCCAGCACTACTATAAAGTCTTCGCTACTGCTTTTCAGGATGGACTTTCAGACATTTCTGATGAAATTCAAGTCCTCATTTTGTGTTTTAAAGCTCAAACACACACAGTAAAGGTATGGATTCTCAGTGGATAAGAGTTAGAGCTCCAAAAGAGACGTGGTGAACATGACACACAGGAGGGTCCGCACGAGTCAGGAGGATTTGTAGGAAGTGTTTGTCTTGGAAGTCAAGTTTGTTTGCTCTACAGTCGGCTGAGAAACACAGAGAGTTAAGTTGTACGGTGCCATGAGGCTTCATCGCGGCATTCCCTGAACTCACGTGACGGACATTAATATTTAAAAGTTCCGCGCTACGGCTTTTAAAAGTTGCTCAACCGATACGGCACACGTGGTCCATTTTACTCCTTCGGTAATCACACACACACACACACACACACACACACACACACACACACACACACACACGTGCACTCAGGATGCTGATTTGACAGTCGGGGAGGTCTTTATAATTCATGCCACCTTCACACATGTTTTTAAGAGACATCGGCGGCTGAAAGCCATCACAGTGGAGTTGAGTGAGGGGGGGGGGGGAGGGGGGCCTTCGCTGCCCTCTCACAGACGAGGAGACCGCCTGACAGATCATCGACACACCGCGCTTCCACAAACGCGGCTGATGTATGCACCGCATATGTTCGGCTGTCAGATATGCTAAGCTACCCAATCAACCGTGGCCGCACAACCAGTTTTGATTGATATTCATTCGCCTCCAATGCCAAATAGAAAGTGGGGGAAACTGGAACAGGGTGAAAATATTGTTTTGTGCACAAAATTAGCATTTTCTAATACATCTGGGTGCATATAATTGCGTCTGCATGTGGTTACTTCTGCCCGCTCAAGAGCCGGTGTTTACACACCGCGGAGTACGTCTTAGTCGCCGTAATTCTGCGGTGTTTGTGTTTTCATCGCGCTGAAGTGCGATCATACGCGTCTGTGGGATTCTGGTGTGTCAGCGAGACGTCGGCGGAACAGAGGCAAAGAACAGAGGGGTAGAAATCGCAGGGAGTGAATCAGAAAAAGACCTCCAGGGCTTCTGTACACTGAACAGTAGGGGGCATCACACTTCAGACTGGTTCATCAGCCCCTCCTAAATCCTCACCTCCTCCCTCTTTTTCCATCTCTCTCTCTTTTAGTCTGACCATTTTTTAAATTTTATTTCCCCCCCCCCCCCGCTCCGAACAAAGCGGCTCTTTTTAAAGCTGAAGCTCAGAGTAATCAGAGCGATGATAAGTGATCACAGAGATCGTCGAGCCTTTGATGATTCTTGTGGGGGGAAGTGGGTCATAATAACAGCAAAGCAGTAATTGATATAAGAGAAGTGGTGGCGTATTTCTCATAACAATATATATATTTTTTTATTTTTTTTAACTGGAAATGGCCGATCGTCCTCATTTAAGCAGACTTTAAAGGTGCATTATGTAATAAATCTAAATCAACTGGCCATAAAATGCTCCTAATATGTCACAGAGACTCAGGAATAATGTTCATATAACAAACTGAACTCAACAACAACAACAGTACAGACAAAATATTTGCATTAAAAAAAATATTTTTGCAGACTGCAAATCATGTTTTGGCATGTAGCGCCACCTACCGCCATCTACCAATCATTGCAGTCAGTAGAGTCTCAGCTGCCGAGTAACCACAGATTTCCAGTTATTGATATATATATATATTGATATATTTATTTGAATGTAGTAACCGTTTTTGGCCACATTCTTACATATGGCACCTTTAAGTAACCGATGATGAAAACTCATAGGCTAGCTGACTTTTTCTCCCAGAAGTTACAAAAATAAACTGCACACAAATAACACAAACTGGTGTTTTTTGTGGTTTTTTAAAATAGAAACTTAATTAATTTTATTTTTTTTTCAAAATTCGATTTTTGAAGTCAGAATCCTGGATGATTAGAATTGTGATTCCTATGTGAATCAGTTTTTTTTTCCCACCCCCTAATTCCCAACAATAAGCTGTTAAAAAAACAAATAAAATGTTACCCTGAGCACTTCCTCTTCCTCGCTGACTCTGCACTACATAGTATAGATGCAGAATTCTCTTTGTGTATCAACACGTGTATCAACAGGCGGGAACATCAACACAAATTCTGCAGCGACTCAATCAGAAGACGCAACAGGGGAAGGAGGGATTTTTTTTTGCCGCTTTCAATCTATGCATTTATTCAACAGGAAAATCCACTGTGTATCACTCGGAGGCCTCCTGTGTGTGTGATCTGCAGCTCTGTGCCGAGATGTTTAGATTCTTATCCTCGGTGCGCGGGGGGAAACACGAGGGAGGAGCCTGAGCTGCTTCACATTCAGTCTGCAGCCTTGTTGTACTGTACTCATGCATCTCATTACCCGGGAACGCAAGTAAAACAAGCAACGGTTCAGTCAGAGGTGGAATATTCACACCAGGTTACACCAGAAGCAGGTGATGTTGACTCTGATTCTTACTTTGCTATTGATACTAATTGTCACAATTTACAATTTTAAAGACATTACAGCATTAAAACAACACCATAATAATCATAAATAGGCAAACAAAATAGACAAAAAGTAAAAGAGCTCATCAAATGTAGGCTAAGTGACGTTAAAGCGGGTGTACCCTTGGTAAATGGCCGTGGGAATAATAGACAACTCCTTATATGGACATCCTGGGTGTGTGTGTTAAAGTTATGATTCATTTTATATCACATTTTTGTCCTAAAGTAGCAATAATTCTGCAGAAATCGCAAAATTAGACTGTTTTTCTCTGAGGAAAACACGGCAGTGTCGTCGGCGTATTGATTGATTCCTTATTATTATTAAAGACCTGTTCAAAAATTTAAATATCTGCAATTAAAATTCTGACTAGTATCGTATATAGTATCCATGTGTTCCTAAGATTTATTACTGATGACAAGTCAACTGACGCTTCGTAAATCGATGCTCAACGAGAAGCTAATTTAGTATTTATGTGATTTTGAAATCTGCACCCTTTTGCGTCTTTGCGCCCACTTTCGTGTAGATTTCACCGTGTGAAGTTTTTCACTCTAAGGTTCGTCCTCTACACCAGAGATGGAAAAAGTACTAAAATATTGTACTCAAGTACAAGTACCAGTACTCTGATGAAATATTACTCAAGTAGAAGTAAAAGTACTCATCTGAAAATGTACTTAAAGTAAAAGTTACTTAGTTACTTTGCGTGGGGTGTGAGGGTAGTAGAAATCATGCGCCAGTGCTGGTGCTAATCACATCATCATTCACATCGATTTGTTTTTTTACTCAATAACGGATAGGATTTATAAAGTAACTAAGTACAATACTTGAGTCAATACGTACTCAAGTAAAATACAAAATCCTGATTTTAAATTGTACTTAAAAAATTACAAAATACACACAGAAAAGTATTCAATACAGTAACGTGAGTAAATGTATTTCGTTACTTTCCACCTACACAACATATCAGCTGTGATCCACGAGTACATGAACCGATTTATTGACGGGGGGTAAAACTTCAATAAACGTCATGAGAGAAACTTTACTCATTAACCTGCACGGCTTCTCCGTTTAAGTTTGCTTCACTGTATCGAGGCTGGTTTTTATTATTATTATTTTTTAGGTTAATTGGCTGCAGGGTAGCACAGCTCACTTCCCACATAAGATGACGCCTTAATTACTTTATTTCAGAAGTGGGTGAGCGTGCACATATTATGCCACCATTACAAATGTGTTGATGATTAACCTTTCCCTGGAGTCTGGATCACATTTCCTCAAAATAAAGCAGAGAGTAGAAACATGCTTTTGGGCTTAATCAGGTCAGTGTGCTTCATTCCCATCGCTGCCTCTCCTTCTTCACCTTCATCCTCCCATCTCACAGGTGGATTCTGTCTGTTTTCGCATTTCTACCTCAGTCCAGATGAGGATCTCGGGGGGGCGGGGCAGTGGGGGGGTGGGGGGGTTGTTGTAAATACTTAATCCAGAGCATCGTCAACCAAACTGCAGCACCTCATCGCTCCCCTCATGCATATTTCACAGCCTGCGATGGAGGGAGAAAGAGAGAGAGAGTGATAGGGAGGGAGGCTGCACCCAAGAGAGCTCTGCTTGCTGCCTGAGAAGGCAGGAAGTGCAGTGTGCTCTCCAAACACAAGTGGACCGATATGGAACCAGACAACAGGCCTCCAGGGTTCTGCCAGAGTTCTCGTTGGAACGTTTACAAAAGCAACGAGGATGGTTTGTTTTTAGCAAAGATGAGTAAAAATGTACAATTTATGAGTCCGTTTATTGGCATAAATTGTAGTTTGGCCTTGGTATAAGCATTTTATTTGTACTTTAAGCAAGGGTCTTGCTTCACAGAGGCGGCCATCTTGCAACCCGCCGTGTTTCTACGGGAGCCCGAATGGGCAAACAAACCCAGAGAGTGCGATTTGCCTTTTTGAAGCGGAAGCTTGTCGTCCCTTTTCACTACTTTTTTTTGAAAAACCTTGTTGCGTTTCCACTGAAATAACCCGAGGACAGAAAGAAGAAGAACCTACTCATGACTATAAGTATCATTTTAAGTTCCCTGAGTAAATAAGTTCCTGGTAATGTCATCTTTTTGGTTTGTGAAAGCTAGCGGAGCTCCCTGAGGTCTTTGGGAAAAGAGAGGATTGAGTGTAGCTCGTCCTCTATTTGCCGCAATCCACAGTTTCACCATTAGATGTCACTATTTCTTACACACTGGACTTTTAATCCTAGTTAATAAAGACAAAACCTTTATGATAATTCATAACAAACAATGTTGACCTTATTCTTGTGGTGCCTGTGAGGGCACGCAAATGTTGTTAATATTTACATGATGAAAAGATGAACAAGAGCACTGTGCTTTTAACATTTTCACCATGACTCATTTTGAGGTCACTTTATTAGCCTCAGAATAGTTTTCCCTAATTTAAATGCATTCGTTTGCCTTAAGTTATGAAGTGAATCCATAAAACAGTTGATTTGCAAAGCAGACTATAAGATAGACATCAAGAGGTTTTTTTTCCATGTTCTTGAATTTACATTAATGCCGGTATGCAGTTTATAGCAACCAAAATGGTCGACAAAACAGGATTATGAGGTATCGGTTTACACGTCGACGGCCAGAACCAGTGATGAGCCAGACATGGAAATTTTGCTCACTGTCCAACAACATCACTGTTGCCAATATTAATGTGAGTCGGACGGAGACGTGCGAGGAACTCGGCTCAAGATCTGATTAGACCTGAAATGAACTGGAAAAGGAGACGACATGTGCCAGCATGTGATTATATATGTGTATGTGTATATATGTGTATATGTATAATATGTGTATATATGTATATATATATGAATGTGTGTGTATACATATATGCATGTGTGTATATATATATATGTGTGTTTATATGTATATATGTATGAATGTGTGTGTATATATATATGCATGTGTGTGTTTATATGTATATATGCATGTGTGTATATATGTATATATATGCATGTGTGTATATATATATGTGTGTGTTTATATGTACATATGTATGAATGTGTGTGTGTATATATGCATGTGTGTATATATATATATGTATATATGCATGTGTGTACATATGTATATATATGCATGTGTGTATATATATGTGTATATATGTATATACTTATATAAACACATTCATATATACGTGTATATGTGTGTGTGTGTATGTGTGGGTGGGTGTATATATATGTATATATATGCATGTGTGTATATATACAGCATGTGTTTATGTGTATATATGTATATAAACATATGTGTGTGTGTATATATATACATAATACATATCTATATACTGTATATATATCTATATATAGACATGCGTATGTCCATATATACACAGATAGTATATATACATGATGACATGGTGACATTCAGTGTATGTGTGTGTATATATATATATACATAATACATATCTATATGCTGTATATATCTATATATAGACATACATATGTCCATATATACACATATAAACACACATTATATGATAACATGATGACATTCAGTGTATGTGTGTATATATATATATGTATATATATATACATAATGCATATCTATATACTGCATATATATCTTTATCTTTATATAGACATACATATGTCTATATATAGATATATATACACACATATTATTCAGTGTACGTGTGTGTGTGGCTGTATACAGAGCACAATCTGCTGTATAACACACATCCAGGTGTGTTTCAGTCACAGCTCCATGTACGAACGGAAGCCAGATCGTTTTCACACAGCCAGCTTCACAGGCCCCGTGTGCTCGCTGCCATCTGGAAGACGTTTTTTACCCACTTCCTCAAACATTGTTCCTGTGAGCAGGAACACAACTCCACAACTGCTGCACACAGCTGGAGGAGGAGAGAATGAGTAGAGGGAAAGAGTGAGAGTGAAGGAGAGGAATGATGGTGAGAGATTGAGTGTTCCTTCCTAGATTTGCTTCTGTCTAAACTATGAAAGTATCCCCCCAGGAAACAATCGTTGGCAGGGATTTCAGACCTGGAGAGGTTGTCTTACTATCTAAATCTGTCCACACGCGTATTATCACACAGCATTCTTACTGAGGACACACATAGACACTCACTTTCACCCAATTTTAACCCTAAAATCAGGTCTTAAACCCCTAAAAAAGGCCTTTAGATGTGTCCTCCTTTCACTTTTCTGCGTCATCTTTCTCTTTATCCCAATTCCACGGCTTCACTATTCCCCACAAGGTCACTGTGACCTCTGGATCACACGCTGCAGAACAAAGATGCTGCAGGGAAATATAAACAAACTTATTACCTCAATAGTTGCGTGTGTTGTGTTTTCCGTGCGTCATAAATGCGCAGAGATTTGCATAAAGTATTGAAGAAAACAATCAATAAAAACAGTAGTTTTTGGGCGACTTTTTACTGTAGATTTTTTTTTTTGGCCAAGATGAATTTCTATTATATCATGAAAGGAGAAGATGTCAGAAAGCGAGAAAAATTAAGAGTCGGACAGATAAAAATAATCAGAGTCAAAAAATAGCCTGGTTGAAAACAGGACAGGAAAAGGTTCATTTTATCATCTTGTGGCCATTGTGGGTATTGCAGCAGCAGAGTCGTAGAGACAGAGTCAGGTAATGAAAAGAATTGAATGTGTGAAATGAGAGAAAAGGAAGTGTTTCATTATAGGAAAGAACAAGGAGTCCGAGATGAAGGACAGATATAAAGTGCAGAAATTGGGGTTTTTAACACGGTGTGAAATGTTAATTGCCCTTTAGAACAACTTTTCATATTCCTAAGATAAGACACTGGGAAATTTGTCTCGTCACGTCCCCTCTACGTGGAGCCATTAAGTGATGCCAAATTGTCAATTTCCGTGTGTTTTTATTTGTATTTTTCTGGACCGCTCTCTGATTTCTTTAATGCCACACACTTAAAAATTTTGCCCGCGGAAAAACTTTTCCGCCTCAATTAAACGGGAAATCCGGGGGGATTGTGGGTAGCCAAAGTTTCCTGGCTCCTTCGATGAAAACGTGTGTGGGTTTTTTTTTTAGGGTTTAGCGCGTGGTGAGGATGTTACACACACTTTAAAACACACACATGTGCAGCCCATACTGTGTGTTTGCATGTGCAGAGGAAACGAAAGGGAACGCGAGACTGATCCTCTTGTTGGTAACTGTAGCACGTTTCCTCTTTACCTGACAAGGAATACACACACACACACATTCTTGTACTTGCTGTATTCTGAGGACCAGCATTTCCAGTTTATAAATCAACACAATTACAAATATCTACTTCATGAATGACATCTACAAAGAACTACTGGTTGCAGTACCATAAAATGTCTGCAGGTGGAGCCCCAGAGCAAAAAGGGCTGGAAAACTTTTTTGATTTATTTTTTAACATTTACAAAAACGTCATACTATACTATGTCGACCAAAATTAAATTAATAATTTGACACAAATTTTTTTATCCAAAATTTGACAAAAACGTCATACTATACTATGTCGACCAAAATTAAAAAAATAATTTGACACAAATTTTTTTATCCAAAATTTGACAAAAACGTCATTTTATACTATGTCGTCCAAGATTTGAAAAAAAAATTTTTACCCAAAATGTTTGGTCCAAAATTTGAAAAAAAAAAATTGGTCCAAAGTTTGAAAAAAAAATTTGGTTCAAAATTTGAAAAAAAAAAAATTGGTCCAAAATGTGAAAAAAAAAAATTTGGGTCAAAATTTGAAAAAAAAATTATGGTCCAAAATTTGAGAAAAAGTCGTCCAAAATTAAAATATTTGACAAATTGAGTATAGCATGTTATAGCAACCTAAGGAAGTGATTTCAATGAAAACAAAGTGAGGACTGGCCAAAATGTCCTCACTCCGTAAAAATGACCTCCCTTTGTTGGTTTAAAACCCTCACTGGTCCTCAGTATGCTGCAAGTACAAGAACACACACACACACACACAGAAACCCAGCAGCATACAAGATCATCATTCTTTGGTTTGATATACTGCCAAAACAACACTGTGTGTGTGTGTGTGTGTGTACTTGAGAAAGTGGCCGGCTGTTTGTTGAAGTCTAATAAAAGCAGCCGATGTGTTTGATCGTATATACAGCTCTCCAGCTCGGCAGCATCATGACTCAGCAGTTTTGACCGTCGAGGTTTTTCCCCCCAGAGGCTCCGCTCAGGTCTGAGAGCATAAACAGCTTCAATTACAGTCAGAGTTAAGGACGCTATCGAAAGTTCGAGATCGTGAAAAATATCTTGGTTTTGCGGCCAAGAGGCCGAATTTGACCTTCTTACCAAAATATCGGCGGCAAAATTAGCTGCGGAGAACTTCGTCTTTTTGTCACTGTGGAGCTGAACTGTGTAGTTTTTGAGGTTTGTGTTTGTTTGTGTGTTTGTTAGCAACATAAAAGTTGGGGACGGATTTGGATGAAAGTTTCAGGACCAGGAAAAAGTGCTTACGTTTTGGGCGTGATCTATAATGCTATCGCTATTTTTATCGCTTTTTTTCTGGGGGGGCTACGATGCCTTGGCAGAGGTCTGCGTTCTCCGAGTGCTTTTCTAGTTTACTGCTGTGATAACGCATGCTTGTGTGTGCTAACGCTGCAGGTTACTGCCCACAGCTCCCTCTGCTGGACGACTTTATATTTACTTCCGATAGCCCCAAAAAGCTTCTAACGCTGCATTCAAACTAGACTTGTGCGACAAGTTTACATACAAAGTCAACGTGATGGGCGCTCCATTGCACACTGTCGCTCAAGTTGTATTATTTCATCTTTGGCAAAGATTCGCTCAGACGCGTTGGCCAATTAGCGTTGAGATTTTCGGATGATCATGTTCATAACCGAGGTCGAAACGTCTAATTTTTGTGTGTGGGCACTCGGAGATCTACGACACAAGATGCTACATGCAGCTCTATCTCCTATGGTAACGTCCGCAGAGAAGAAATCGCCAATGTGTCTGGACCGCACCCAACCATGCTTTCGAACAACGAGCAGCTAATTTGGCGACTTGCTAGCTCGTATCGAGGCCAGCCCAGGATTTCCTTAAGTCATGGACGCGAAAAATCACATGTGTTAGCTGTATATTTTGAACAGAAATTTATTTTTAAGGAAAGTATAATAGTCAATTACTTTGAATTTAAATGTTCATATAACAAACTGAACTCACCAACAACAACAGTACAGCCCAAATATTTGCATTAAAAAAAATCTTTTGCAGACTGCAAATCATGTTTATGTTTTGAAATCATGTTTTGGCTTCATGTGGCGCCACCTACCGCCGTCTACCAATCACTGCAGTCAGTAGAGTGTCAGCTGCCGAGCAACCACGGGTTGCCAGTTACGTCAGAAAACGAAACCTAAAAGACCTCGGTATTTTGAATTTGAATGTAGTAACCGTTTTTGGCCACATTCTTACATATGGCGCCTTTAAGACTTTACTTGAAGCATTGAGGACTTAATAATAAACAAGTTGCTCATCTTTCGTACTAAAGAATGCTTTAGACGAGCTCCACCTGCCATTAAAGGCTGTCCATGCTTAAAAAAGACTTTTACTTTTGGCAACAGTGGACTTCCCAAATGACCCTTTTCAACCTCGCAGCTCAATTAAGTTTCACCTAGCGCTGAAGGACGTGCGCTGCTAAAGAGAGAAGCTAAGGGTTTGTCTGAAGCTCCTCTGTTCTCGGACGCTAATGGAGTTTGTCAGTGAACAGGAGGCTCATTGATCGTCACACTGTGCCAGGAACACCAATCCACCCTGATGCTGAATGTCACTTTTGGGCAGATTACATCGACTTAAAAGTCATTTCCTTCCTGCAGCTGTGGACCCACCCAAAAATGGAGTGGACGCAGCTTTTGTCCTCAGTTGGACGTGAGACATTAGAGACAACCTCCTCAATTGACGTCTAAATCACTAATCGGCGCTGATTTTTATATTTTTTCTCCCTGTTTCGGAGTCTCCAAAGTGGAGGGTGAATTTTGAGCGTCCAATTAACAATGAGCTATGAAGATCAGGTAACCCAGGGACTTAAACCGGCAACCTACCGGTTCTAACCCATGGGTCCCTTTCCACTTGGATATGGGCGGCACACTAATCGGCACTAAAAAGCTAATTTATTTACAGCCAGAGCTGTTTCTTGCTATATGCGGACTATGCGGCTGCATAGGGCCCCACAGCCACCAGGGGGCCCCCCAAACTGCAAGTTCGGACTCATATTTTATTATATTTTTGAGAATTAAAAGTATTGGATGCATTCATTATGCATATATTTGCAAAGCATGTAAGTGTTTGCGGGGTAGTCAGAAAAAGTCAGGAATCTCTACCTCGAGTTTGAAAAAAATAAGGGGCCCCCAAATAGTATCTCGCATAGGGCCCCCAAACAGCTAGAAACGGCCCTGTTTACAGCCTCTGCCACAACACGAACGCTGCTCGTCACAGGAGTTCGAACTAATTTCATGTTATAGCAGCGCGAGTAGAGCTTTGATTCCCTTGATTTCATTTCATAATTTTTTTGTGTGTGTGAAGTGAACACACTGGTACAATCAGACCTAATTAAAAAAAAAAACAATTTTTAAGAGTGTGTATGAATAAAGGGTGTGTACACCAAATCTGATCTCATGTGGCGAGGTGTGAACAGTCCGATTTAATGCTCTTCACGTGTGATCAGATCACCGATGACGACGCTAATAGCAGGTTTAAACGGGGGTCTTTAACACACACACACACACACTGTCTGAACAGACCTGGCAGCTTCAGTCGCTCCATCAACGCAAAACACTTAAGTGGCCACAGAGAGTCTCTTCATAAAATCTTATTGCTGCTTTATTTATGAGCGCGCCGCCGTCAGAACAACGAGCCTTTTTGTTCGATAGCACGCGCCGCGGATAATTACCATAAAACAACGGCCATTATGGGCGTTAATGACCTCGTTAAGACGGCGCGCGGCGGGACCATCGTCGGATGAGCCGACGAGGGCGAAGTCAGAGGAGAGTTTTCATGTTTGTCTTAGGTTTTACGGTCTTTTATAAGCAGGCGGAGGCAGAGAGGTCACGTTTTTTCTGCCTCAAAAGTGGGGTGAAGTGAGGTGATGGGATGGGTCATAGGAAGGGAAGTAAAGAGACTAAATCCACACGTGTAACATCTTTTAGGGAATTGATGATGACAAGACACTAAGAAGAAGAAGTCTTAGGAGTGGGTGGATTTTTTTGTTTGTTTGTTTCAGTGTTCAGTGTTTTTAGGTTTGAGCAGACGAAAAATGTCGTCATCTCGTCCCGAGTATGAATAATTGAAGGTCACATTTCCAGAAATCAAAGGGAAAAACAATGAACCACCGACAAAGAGCAGAGACGACGAGGGGAAACTCGGCTTCCTCTAAAATGTCATCAGATATGAGCTGTGTTGTATTTGCGTTTCAATACTAAACGTGCGCTCGACCGCGATTAGAAAAAAACGTCACTAGTTTGTTAAGAATTAGCTTTAACTGTGGCACGAAATAGGTTTAATTCACAGCGGTGAGCTCGACCGTGGTCGGACAAATGCGGCAAAATCGCCACTTCCAGGGAAGCTCGGCTTCTCTGGGAGTCGATTCAAAACCAGTTTTTTATTGACAGCGTTGCAGAGCGAAGTCTGTAGACAAATAGCTGGTTGTTGCGTATTATTTCGGTGATATAGAGCCCGTTGTCGTTTGTACACATACACTGTAAATAAAAGCACTAGCATAGCATTTCAGTTTTACATAATTATCGCGTTTTCTTGTATAATAACAGGTCGTGAAATGAGCTTCAGCTGTTTCAAAGACGAGCAACTTCCACTGATCCACACGTACGGACGTATTTTGTTGGTTTACCCCCCGACGCTATTGCTGCTGCTCTATAACTGCTCTAATGTGGAAATACTTCCCTAGTTTAGTCGCACAGCTGCAGCATTAACATATGCAAAAAAAAAAAAAAGTCTAAATCGATCCTGACAAAGTGATTCTGTGAACCAGCAGAATTTTGTCTTATTGTCCCCGGGTACAGAGCTGCAGACTCCATCTTTGTGTGTTTATCTTCCCGACCGAGTGATTGATCCTCACACAGTCTTTTAACTGCAAGTCGATTTTTGGATTCCAGCCTCTTTTTTTCGCTCCCCCCGTCCAAGTTAAGTTGAACAATCAGCTGTTTAAAAAGAGCGATATCGCCCTTTTTCTTGAACTATATCTTATAATTCTCATGTTCAACGCGATAGAAAATGTGTATTTTTTTTTGCCTGTGCCAGGCTTGTGCTTTGCTGAGTTAGACAAGGACTATGTGGTGTTTTTTTTAGGAGATTTAGTAGAGTCCAGGTCAGAGACATGGAGCAGTGTTTGTTCCAGTGAGCTGACCAACAAAGTGCTTTCAGGACTTTCAAAAAAAAAAGCATCATTACGAAAATGCCAGCCAACCCTTTTTCCCCCGGTGCCAGAGAGGTGGCATTTTGGTGAGAAACTGGGGGCGGCAGGAGTCCAACAGCACCGGCCTCCACACACACACACACACACACACACACACACACACACACACACACACACACACCATGAATCCAGCTGATGTATGTGAGAGTCAGGACAGGAGAGAGAGAGGAGGCGAGAGCGAGCACATCTGAGGATGGAGAGCTTAGCTAATCTGGCAAGAGAAGAACAGTGACATGTCCCACACAGGGAACAAGCCAGCGGCTGATGGAAGATAGGTGTGTGTGTGTGGGGGGGGGTGGCCTGTCTCACTGCTGCCCCCCCCCCCCCCCCCCCCCCTCAGCTGGCTGCAGGCTTCCTTATCAGGATCCAGTTTAAAAACCACAGGAGAGAGTGAAAGAGAGCAATCAGTGACAACACATTTGCTAACAGTTGTCGTCAAATCACAAAGACGTTTTGTCATGTTTTAGTCTGCGTTCCACCTAATCCTGTGATTATTCCAGACAGTGCGAGACTACACACTAATAATCTGAAAAGATTTTTTACGAGAGCGTTAAGCTGTCGTTCGGCTTCCAGGAAGATGAAGACGGCTGATTTATATCAAATAACAAAAAAAACACCCTTTTTTTGTGTGTTGGAAAATGTAGTTTCTTATCTAAACCGTGACTTTTACCCGAAAATCAGAAGGACAGATTATCTTGTTTGTGTCCAAACGACATAATTCATCACATTCTTCTTCTCTCATAGTGTCCTCTGTGACTTGGCAGTAACTTCAAAATGCCTAAGTGCTTCTGGTTTGTATATTTTTGTGGACTAAAAAGTGGATTTTTAAGTTTAATTTCTCCCACAAAAGATCAGATATCTGAATGTCTCACTCACTGTTTACCGCTCATGAAGGACAGCAAATCCAACTGTCCGTGTCCACAATGGACATGTGACCAGATCATCGCAGAGAAAAAAACGCAGATTAACGAGATTATAAATGACAAATCTATGAGAAAATAAAGTTACGGAATTACGAGATTAAAGTGGCAAATCTACGAGAAAATAAAGTCGCAAATTTACGAGATTAAAGTAGCAAATCTACGAAAATAAAGTCGCAGATTTACGAGATTAAAAGTGGAAAATCTACGAGAAAATAGTCGTTGCTGATTTACGAGATTAAATTAGCAAATCTACGAGAAAATAGTTGCAGATTTACGAGATTAAAGTGGCAAATGTATGCGAAAATAATTCACGAGATTAAAGTGGAAAATCTACAAGAAAGATTTTCGTGAAATACTTTTTAAAATACATGTGTAACATAATTTTATAATTTGTAATAATTAATTTGTCATATTTGCTTCATATCTCATGGTTTACCCCGTTCAGAACAATATTAGCGGATACAAAAATGTACACGTTTTGCTCTTTTCACACTTTATATTGTGAAATAGGCTGCAATAGTTTGCTGTATTTTAAAAGATAAATAAATACAAAGTTTGGCAAACACACACAGGAGCAGAGAATGACAGAGAACCATATCACAGAGAGCACGAGCATGAAAAAAAGCTCAAATACAGACAGAGTTCATGAAAAGACCTGGAGGCAAAAACACTGCTGTAGTTCTGCTGTGGTGTGTTATTTATTTTTTTATTTTTTTATTTTTTTTCGGTTAATTCAAATAAGAATATGCTGGTTGGCCGCGACCTACAGAATTAAAGGTGCATTACGAATGCGCTGCATTATTTTAATGGCTCCGCTTTATTATTCATGAAATTCACTTTTTTTTTGTTTTTAAAGGTAGGGGAAGGTATGTGTGTGTGTGTGTGTGTGTGGGGGGGGGGGGGGTTGTTATTTCTACATTATGCTGACTGCAGCAGCTTCCGGGAAAAAGCCTCTTTAACACAGAACTTTATCAAACTTGATTTGTCACAATATTATGCGTATTATACATCATCGTTTTTGTTGTCATCGCGTTGTCGTGTTGTTGTTTTTGTGTTATGCTGCACTTTGGGATCGCGTTCATTCATATTCATCTTTCGTGGGGCCTGAGCAAATAAATAGATAAATAAATAAAACCCTCATACGCGGCGCTCTAAATGTATAATAAAGCCACAACGCCATCCATTTATTCATAAGTGACACTGACGAGGCCGAAGACGACTTCGTAAACACGACGAAACGCGGCGGGAAAACCCGGCAAAACTTCTATCGGACGCATCTGCGTCAAAGAGCTTTGATGGTGGCGTATGAAAAAGGGCAGCGCGGTCAGAGACGCTGACCCTCTCGCATGTTCACGCACCGCTGGAGTCAAACTCTAATCACACAGTGACTCCATTCCCTCCTCCTCCTCCTCGTATCTCTGTAGCCGAGGTGGTGCCTCGCCGTCGCCGTCGCCATGACGACCTGCTGCAAAAGAAGAAGAAGAAAAAAGCATCATCAGCATCAGCAGCAGCAGCAGCAGCAGCGGCATCCAGCGTGTAATACATTCATTTAAATACCATCAGCTGAGTAAATACAGAAACCCGGGTGAATCAAAATTGTATCTGACAGGAGATTTAATTACGTCCGACTGCTCGGCCGTCATCATCGTCGTGATGATGTGGGCGTGTTTTATTTTTTTTCTCCCTCGAGCCGTTCAGAGAAACTCATTCACTTCCTCTCCGCGGACGCCGCCAAATTAAAGCGCGCGACTGCGATTCACGATCCAGGGGAATGACGGCGATGACTTAACAAGATTTCATCCTGCAAGCTTAATCCTGACTTAATCAAGCTGGAGCTTCTTAGCAGCTTTTTCCTATTGGGAGAATTTAATGTTTTTTTTTTTTAATTAATGCTGCATCTGGCACATCTTTTTTTTTTTTCACGTACTGCAAAGAATATCCACCATAATAACTCATTTAAAAGTAGAAAGCTGAGCACGGTTGTACCTTTACCTGCTTGGATCCTTGTATTTAGCTCCAAGAGATGAGGTGATGTTCTTGTAGATGTTCTTCACAATGGTTTTCCTCTGCATTATCGCTGCAATAACTCCTTAATTATGGAATACTAAATAGGTTATGTGGCCAACTGAAAACCTTTGGGTTTGTGGACAAATCAAAACATCTCCACAAGAATTGCACCTTTGTTTTTTTACCAGTAAACAAACAGAAGACAAAGTGTTCTGCCTGTTTACCGGAAGATGTTTTAAACTGGCTAACCCTAACCTTACTCTAACCCTAACTTGTTTATTCTTTTGTAAGAATTCTAGCATTATTTTATTTAAAGCGGACCTAGACCGGAAGTTCCAATTGAGCCGCTGTTTTTTGGTGAGTATCTGCGTCATTACCTTGTTTACGAAGCCCTGAAGTTTTGAAACAAACAGTTCAGCCACTGCTGAGAACGCTGTGTTTTATTGTAATCTCGGGATGAGCGAGATCTCTGAAAAAACCCGGTCCGGTTATGTAAACATCAGTTCTCCTGAACTGCTCCGGGCACTAGTCCGGGCACATCCTGTCAGAAGAAGAATAACGTCCGTTGTGGAGGTGTTTCACGAGCGACAGTGTCTTCTGTGGCGGGGAGTCGTGAAGAAGCTATTTTTAAACACTGTTAAAACAATGTTTTGATAATGAGTAGCAGTGCATCCACCGTTCCAGAGGGGGGAGCTGTGTCTTCTGAGAGCTGGTGTGTGCTGATTATGTCGCTTCCTGGTACTGGCCAATCACAAGACTCTGTCTTCTGGGTGTGAGATTTCAGTCTGAAATATCGCGGCTGAGGAGAGCTTCAGTAATGAGAGATTTCTAACGGCTCGTTTACAGCAACTAGGAGGTTTTTGTCCATAAAAACAAGTTAATGTATGTAAGTAGACCTCCATAACTCACATATGTGCAACAGGACCACTCTATGGGAGCTTTAAAACATCCCCCAAACTGCCTTGAAATAGTTTTGACAGGAAGTTGTCCGTTTGTCTTTGTCTCTTTCCACGTGGATTTAAAAGTTGCGGTGCGATGTGGCCCCAGTGTCTCCCGGCTCTAATATTAAATTGAATATGAATAATAATTGTTACAGGAGAGACATGAACCGCCATCGCTCTCACCTCTGCGTTCATAGCAACTCTCAGCCTCTTCATCTCCATACGCCGGCTGCATTAGCGCAAAAAAGAAAAGACTAATTCAGCTCTGAATGAAAAAAAAAAAAAAACCTCCCCGCCTTCATAAAACATTCAAGTCCGCTGACTAATTTGATGCGAGAGAGGCTTTTTTTTTCCCGCCAAGAAAGAAACGGCACATCAGAGATACTTGTGCTGATTGAGAGCCGTTTGGAGAACTTTTTCATTCATCCGGTAAACCTCACTCGCCAGAGTCAAATTAAATATGTAAAACCAGAAAGAGAATTCAGTAAAATATCTTGTCTTATCATGAAGACATTTAAATAAAATTTAAACGTCTTAAGTTGGGGGTTTTTAACCCTTTAACACTGAGCGTTTCGCTTATTTTGCATCACTGTAATTACGCAACGTTTTGTGCTATCGGAAAAATGGCAACAGTTTCTGAAAGCGGAGAAGTGTTCACATCAAATCCAACATTTGGTTATTACGGTAATTTCACTCGCGCTGTTTCAGGAAGCCGGCGAATCAGCGTCTTTATCGCCAGAGAGGAGAACGTGGGAAGAAGACCTCTACATAGTTTCCACATAGTGTTTTTCTAAATTAACTTTTGTTGTTTTTCTTCATTTTAAGTTGTTAAAACAGTATTTTAATATGCAGTAAATTGTAAATAACTGCCAGATATTAGATGTTGTTATTACTCTAGTCCAGGGGTGTCAAACTCTTTTTCACTGAGGGCCACATCAGCATAATGGGAACTGTCATACAGAATAAATGTAACTAAATGTAACCAAATATAATGTAAACTAAAGGTAGCTACGCCGTAACATATTGCTAAATAACTTTATGTATTTATTACTTATTCAAGTTACAAATATGATGCGTTATAGATGTAACACGGTCCGCGATGGTGATGCCGTCACTTTGCGGGTAACGCAATCGCCGTGCATTGTGGGAAATGTAGTATAAAGCAGCATAGACCTATTTTAACACAGATTTTTAAGACAAATTAACCACTCGCGGGACCACATAAAATGACGTGGCGGACCACATCTGGCCCCCGGGCCTTAGGTTTGACACACGTGCTCTAGTCCTTTTATGGTTAAAATAAGCAATGAAAAAGTGGAGATTTTGAGGGTTTGGTGTGGGGTTAGGGTCACGGATTTTAGGGTTTTGGTAAGGTTATTAGTTAGGGTAAGGGTAACCCTAACCCTTACCCTAACCCTAGGGTAAAGTAAAAATCTTGAAATACCCAAGGTTACTACAGTCAAATAAAGTGATCTTGTCCCACGATACCGATAATATCACGATACAGCGATTCTGCGATAATCCATATATCGCAAGACAATAATATCGCGATACATCACCATACATAAAATCCCGATAGTCTATTGTGTTGAACGTGGACGGACCATCTCATAACGTAGGGGTTGACGCTATATCATCCTAAATCGATATTTTTGACCCACCCCTACACAATATATAGTAAAGACAATCGGAACAAACAATTATGTGAGTTACACTTTGAGAAAAAAACCACTTCATAGTTTGTCGTTCAGACATCGCTGTGAGTCCGGGATGTTCCTCGGAGCGGAGCTCGAGCTTCCGGCGTCTAATCAGGCGACTGACGGAGCGGATTCACTCGAGCAGCAGCAGCAGCAGGGGTTTGAGGGCACCTCCACGTAATGAGCACTCTGCATTAGAGGAGAGGGGCCAGGTGTGTGTGCGCGTGTGTGTGTGTGTGTGTGTGTGTGTGTGTGTGTGTGTGTGTGTGTGTGTGTGTGTGTGTGTGATGCATGCACGGCGAAATCAGTATCTGCTGATGAGCTGAACGCTGCCTCGCTGCAAAGAACGGTAAAAAATATGAGTTTTGAGGGTCTGTCTCCCCAATTTGCAGTTTGCAGCATCTACACCTACGTATTTAAAATGCATAAACTCAATATTGAAGCTCCGACGTGTAACTTCTGTCACTAAAACACTGCTTTCATCCTCGGATTTACTCCACGACCTAGAGGACGGTTTTTGTTTTGTTTCAGGATCTCGCCTCGCTCGTGTTTCAGAGGACGTGGGTTAACGTCTTTGCCTAAAGTTCACCGCTGTCTCGCTTTACTATAGCGCAGCAATTACGCCTCCGTCCTCCCTCCGCAGACATAAAAAGAAAACACTTCTTCTTTACTGAGAAACATGGAGGAAGTCGCATGGAACTGCATTTTGTGGAGTCTTTTGACGATGTTTGAATGTAAAGGACATTCATTTATGATCCAAAGTTGCACACTACAGCTTTAAATCAATGGAAACAAGTCGTCAGAAGAGAAGTTTAAGTGCTCTATGTATCTTAGAGAGAAATTGTCTTAATGTCTTAATAGCTATAAAGCTAATTCCTTTGATTGTCCTTGTGTAAGATCTCAAAAACTTCATACCATATTCCCCGTTTTCCTGTTTCGGGTTGTGGAATACTTGGTCCGACGGCCTGAAATCAAGGTTAATGCATCACCTCTCAGGGGGAAGTACAGAGGGAGGACAGCTTGCTCACTTCTCAGTGGATGGGAGCCACTCGACGGTTTGATCGTCGTCTGTCACGGAGAGGCTCGCAATCGGAGGAACTTAAAGATTTACATCGAAAGCACTCATCTGTGGGCGCTAAAGCGATTCTAAGCGCATCATCGCTGCCCTCTGTATCATTGTTGGAGTACATCTCTAAAACAAGGAGCCTTTCAGGGAAACACAAAAAAAACCCTCAGTCATTGCATAATTCTCATTTGGCGTCCGGCTGGGACATTTGGCTCCGATTCGTCTCCTCCTTTTTAAAACCAGCAGAAAACAGAAAATCAGCGAGGATTTCGGATAATCCTCTCAGCCCCGTTGCCTTCCCTCCCTCTGCCGACTGTAAGACCAAAACAAGCTCAGGCATTTTTTGAAGCCTCCTGACAGAGCCGAGCCCAGCTCACCCCTCATTATATTTTCATCGTGAAATGGGCAGCGACGGCTTCCCCCGGTGACTCGGGTTAGAGATCCCCGTCTGAGGTCCGAAAAGGTCTGAGCCGAGGCCACGGCCCAGCGTGTGAAAGTGATCACAAGCTGCTCACTTATTCACCGCTGCCACTCACACTTTGTTGTGTTGCTGCTGCTGTTGTTTTTTAAGCCAAGCTTTGCACAGCAACACTCTTTGTTCTGTAAAAATGTCAAAACCGCTTCACCTCTTCGCGCTCGTATATAAAAGATATGATCTTTTCAGAGTAGCTGCTTTTAGAGTCAAGTTTCATGTTTAATGGCGTCAACATCGAACTGAACAACCCTATCCGAACTATGATGGTCTTCGAGAAGCATAAACACTACTAGTGCTGGGCACGTTAGCGGCGTTAGCGGCGTCAATGTACGTGACTCCCGATTGTTAAAATGAGTCTCTAAAGTAACGCTAAACTTTAAAAACAGAGGCACACATGCGAAGTACGCTGGTTATTTGTAGCTCCAGTTCGACTGTAGGCGCTAAAGGAGCTAACTCGGCTAACGGAGCTAACTGGTAAACGGTGCCTGGACTCCATGAAAAACTGCGTTAATTTAGAGACTCATTTTAACAATCGGAAGTCAAGTAAACATGAAGTCACGCAAACATGAAGTGGAGGAAAACATGAAGTCGCGTAAACATGAAGTCGCGTAAACATGAAGTCACGCAAACATGAAGTCACGCAAACATGAAGTCACGTAAACATGAAATTGCTTAAACATGAAGTCCAGTAAACATGAAGTCACGCAAACATGAAGTCGCGTAAACATAAAGTTGCGTAAAAATGAAGTCGCGTAAACATAAAGTCGCGTAAACATGAAGTCTCGTAAACATGAAATTGCTTAAACATAAAGTTGCCTAAACATGAAGTCACGCAAACATGAAGTCACGTTAACATGAATTCACGTAAACATGAAGTCACGCAAACATGAAGTCGCGTAAACATAAAGTCGCGTAAACATGAAGTCGCGTAAACATAAAGTCGCGTAAACATGAAGTCACTTAAACATGAAGTCACGTAAACATAAAATCACGTAAACATAAAGTCACATAAACATGAAGTCACGTAAACATAAACATAAAGTCACGTAAACATGAAGTCACGTAAACATGAAGTCACGTAAACATGAAGTCGCGTAAACATGAAGTCGCTTAAACATAAAGTCGCATAAACATAAAGTCGCGTAAACATGAAGTCACGTAAACATAAAGGCACGTAAACATGAAGTCACGTAAACATGAAGTCACGTAAACATGTAAACATAAAGTCCCGTAAACATGAAGTCACGTAAACATGAAGTCGCTTAAACATGAAGTCACGTAAACATGTAAACATAAAGTCCCGTAAACATGAAGTCCCGTAAACATGAAGTCACGTAAACATAAAGGCACGTAAACATGAAGTCACGTAAACATGAAGTCACGTAAACATGTAAACATAAAGTCCCGTAAACATGAAGTCACGTAAACATGAAGTCGCTTAAACATGAAGTCGCGTAAACATGAAGTCGCGTAAACATAAAGTCACGTAAACATGAGGTCGCGTAAACATAAAGTCACGTAAACATAAAGTCACGTAAACATGAAGTCACGTGCGTCTTTTTCCAGTCAGTCGTCATGAACATTGACGCCGCTAAGGTCCCCGGCACTAATATAAACACGAACAGCCCTCCTCAAATCCAGTGTCTGATTTGTCCATTCTGGGCTCCGGTACAAACACGTTGGACTCGGTGTTTTCACTATAGAACAGTAAATCAAACCTTGAGCCTTTTAATATTTACGGTGAAAGCAGACAGATGTCCCGACGGTACGAAGACAACTCGGTAAATCTGTCGTCTTTCTTCCCTCTTTTGTGCGACGCCCGTCCTCCGCCGCACAAGGACAGATTTCTACAATGACAACTCCTCAAGAGCAGCGTAACCTTCAACACGGCGTTCTCTGATGATTGTTGTTCTCGCGTCGACCGCTGGTTTCCCGGTTTCCTGGTTCTGAAGTACCAGAAGCAGCACAGCACAGTACAGAACAGTGGCCAAAAAATGGCCCAAAAACAAATGAAATCAAGTGACGAACGCTGCCTCTCAGTGTGTTTTCTCCAGCTTTGACCTCAGACATGACAACAGCTCTCCACAGTGCCGTGCTTTCTCTTTTACACGCTCAAAATCCTTTCAAATCTGGTTCTATGTGATCCTACAGAACACATTTATACTTTTTCCCCCCAGATATTTGTGTCTATGTCGTGTTGCAGGACTCTAACGTTGGTCAGTGAAGGTCAAAACAAGCGTGGCGGACTGGATTTAACTGTGATAATTATGTTTTTCACTGTCTGCCGAGAGTTTGGGCCGCTCCATTCATACGATTGTGTTAAACAACGTGCCTCAGTGATACCGTTATCCATTCCACTCCATCCAAATAAGGTTGTTTGTCAATTTAAGGTCATTTTTATAGGGCCTCACACAAGGAGTGAGGTTGGCGTTAGCACAAAAAAGGCTAACATGGGAATCAAACCCTTGTCGACCACACCGATGTACAACGATTTAACCATTTAGCGCAAGGCTATTCAACTTAAGGCTCCGGGTGCATAGAACCGGCCCTTTAAGTAATTTGGACATACATTAATGTATTATTAAAAAGCTAATAAAACCGTAGCTTCGACCTATTTCTGGTTCTTTGTGACACAGGCAAATACTAGCTATAATTGTAGGCGTCCTATGTATGTACCAGAATATTTTGCGCCAATTGTAGCCGTACCTGAATATAATTGGTACTGTTACTTATATTTCTGCAAAAATAGCTAGTTTTTGCTATTAGCTAGCGGAATAGCTAGTGGGCGACGACACATCCAAGTCGCATATTTGCTGTCATTCATACTACTACAAGGGGGCTCTGGTTTTTGAAAATGTAAATATAGGTTGTACAGCATGTACGTTTGGATGGAGATCAGTCTCAGACTTACCCACTGATCCCCACTGCTTATATTCGTCTTCATCATATCTCCAAAATACCAAATCAACGCCCTATAATCCTCCAGAAAAGCACACTATCAGGACCAGTTTTGTACCTTTAGCATGTAAAAAAATGACATCATACGAACAATAATCCACCTCTGCCCGTACGTTATTAAGTCAAAAGTTCAGGTCAGTGTGTTTGCAGCAGTCGTCCCCTTCCTCCTCCTCCTCCTCCTCCTCCTCCTCAACTACATCTGCACTCTATTAAGCCTTCAGCGACTGCACCTTGGCCCATAAATCTCCACTTAGCCTAATATTCTCCTGGTTTGTTCTGGCCTCTCGCCGCGACACAGTCCCTGGCCCTTGATGGCTGCAAGAATACAGAGGCAGTACGAGGGTAGTTGGGGGGTGGGGGTCAAGTGAGGGGATAAAAGATTACAGAATCCAATAAAAACAATCTTTCTAGGAGAGTTTTAAGGAGAGACAGACGCACAGTGAAATTACAGACAAGGAAAGGTCAAAGACGGGAATCCAGGTGGTGACGTTTTTCTTCCTGCTCTGTAATTTATTTTTTTTTAAAAAAGAACTCACCCCATTTCACGTTGTAAATCACGTACAGTAAAAAAAAACCATGTTGGTTGGTGTGGATACTACAGAAATCCTTCAGTTATTGTGGAAGGCCAGCAGGGGGCGACTCTGCCTCCCAATATGTTCGTGGTTACAGGTGACATTTCCAACTTTGTCAAATTGTTGATCTCTAAGCTTCACAACAGAAGTTAATTTTAGAATAACGTCAACTTTTATTTTCTCGTTTAACCCACTTGGGATTCACCGACTGACGTTGGACCAGTGTCTAGATCCAAAGGAGAGGGTTAGGAAAAGGTCATAAAAATGTAACTGGAGCCACAACATATGAGTTCTATATTAAAATTCAATTAAAATGTGCAATTAACAGTGTAATTCTTGCACAAAACTGGATAAAACTGGTTAGATGTTCCTTGGTAACAGTCTCAGGAAGTCGGGTACAGTCGTACCACACAATGGTCACTAGGTGAGGGTGGAAAGGGGTTATATCCTTCTCTACACTCTTAGAAATAAGGGTTCCAAAAGTGTTCTTCTACAGGGGCTGTGGTTCTACCTGGAACCATTTGTTTTTTCAAGGGTTCTTGGTAACACTAATGGTTCCAGTAAGAACCATTTTGATCCAGAGAACCCTTTAAAACCCCTTTCTTGAATAAAGGGGTTTAAAAGGGTTCTTGGTAAGACTCAGGGTTCCAGGTATAACCTGAGGACAAGCCGAAGAAGCTTATAATGGTTCTACTTAGCACTTTTATTTCTAAGAGTGTTGCGCTGGAGGGAAGGAGGTGATGGGTTCAAAGGTGGCTCGTCATCTCCTTCGAATTTTCTAAATCCAGGGAAATCTCAAAAACTTCGCCAAGACACGTCCAAAAGCAGCTTATGAGGGTTACCAATTCGTGATTCTCCTTCTCTCGCCACACTCTTAGAAATAAGGGTTCCAAAAGGGTCCTTCTACAAGGGCTGAGGGTTTTTCAAGGGTTCTTGGTAACACTAATGGTTCCAGTAAGAACCATTTTGATCCAGAGAACCCTTTAATACCCCTTTCCTGAATAAAGGCTTTTAAAAGGGTTCTTGTTAAGACTCAGGGTTCCAGGTGGAACCTTTATAAAAGGGCTGAGGTTCTACCTGGAACCATTTTTCAAAGGTTCTTGGTAACACTAATGGTTCCAGTAAGAACCATTTTGATCCAGAGAACCATTTTGATCCAGAGAACCCTTTAAAACCCCTTTCCTGAATAAAGGGTTTTAAAAGAGTTCTTGGTAGAACCTTTATAAAAAGGTTCTACCTGGAGCCGAAAAGGGTTCTCCTATGAGGACAAGCCGAAGAACCTTATATGGTTCTACTTTTTAATTTCTAAGAGTGTCGGCACAAATCCAATCCATAAAAATCTGGTTACCTCTCAGTTGCAGATAACCAGACTTCTCTTTATTGACCTTTAACTGTATCTATCTGATGTTACGCTCCCTCTAATCTTCTATAGCGTTTGGGCAAAAGTGCTTTGAATGACACATCTTTCCTACTATTATAAATCTGTAATAACACCCACCAACATCCATTTACCTCTCACCCCGTCCTGTCCCTTTCACCTCTCCATGTCTGGACATCACAGCAGGATGCCAGGCTGGTCCTTGTGCATCACCTCTCCGTGACCTCTGTCCCCCAACCAACGCTCTTTCGACCGAAGCCTAATCCAGTCAGACACTCGGACCCTCCACATCCCCCCTCCCTCCTCTCCTCTCACCTTGCACACTCCCATGCAGCCTTTCCCCCTCGTGGGTGCTCTCTGTCTGCCACTCTGTGAAAGGCTGCTTATTTTCAAGGCTACAAAAAGCCTCTTCAGCGTTAACTGAGAGAGGCAGAGCGATGGAGAGGGTACTCAGAGAGAGAGAGAGAGAGAGAGAGCATCTGTGTGTGTTTTCCTGTGTGGTTTGAAAGTGTCGCGCGGAGTGTCTGCAAACACAAGCCCAGTTCACATAAACATGTGTAATACAGTGTGTGTGTGTGTGTGTGTGAGGACACGACTGTGTGCACACTGTACCTCCTGACCTTTGCCCTTTGGCACCACGTTAAGCCTATACAGGAGCACATAAGAGGGAACACATAACACCTATTGTAGCCTCACTCCACTGACTGCCCGTGCAATTTAGAGTTCATTTTAAATCCTTAAATGGTCTTTCCTCGCCTTAAATCTCTATAATCTAAACTGAAGCTCAGTGGGGACAGAACTTCTTTTGGAACAATCTTTACACCTTCACTGTCCACCTTAAAAAACACATCTTAAAACCCATTTTTTACTCTTCGACCCAGTATGAGATGTTTTTTTAGTGTTTTTTTTTAATAGTTTTATTTATTGTATGACATTGTGTTATTTCTATGGTGTTATTGTTTAGTTCAGTGTTCATGTTTTACATGTTGCCCTGCTCCAAAAACACCCGATTCAGATGAAACATTACACTTTTGAACAATATTCAACAAAACAACAAAAGTTGAAACATTACATTTAAAAAAAAAAAAATTGTCAAAAGTTGAAGCATTAATTTTTTGAAAAAAAAAATGAAATCTAACATTTTTGAAAACATAGAATTTTTGATTTTTTTTGGTCAAAAGTTGAAACATAATTTTTTCTGAAAAACATCAAAAGTTGAAACATGACTTTTTTTTTTTTTTTTTTACAAAAGTTGAAACATTAATTAAAAAAAAAGTCAAAAATTTTAAAAAAAAATCTTTTTTTAAAATTGAAATAGTACTTCTATTTTAACTTAAATTACAAAAGTAAAAACTTTTTTTTTTTTTAAACAAAGGTTGAAACATTGAATTATTTGAAAAAACAGGGCAACATCTAAAACATGGCAGTGCAGTGTTCCCTGAGGACCAGGGTTGGGAAACACTGGTTTAGTTGATGTAAAGCTTTGTATCAGCTGTAAGTGCTTTATAAATAAAGTTGGATTGGATTTAGAACTGAAACAATTGCTCTATTAATCGATTAGTATTAGATTACTAAATTACTGTCAACTCTGATTTCTTTGCTCCACATAACACAGAAATCATTCAAACTGAGTCATTTTGGTTTGTGGACAAAAACCTGACTCGATTAATCGAGAAAACGATCGATAGATTCATCGATTCCTGGATTGTTTACCTCCGTATCTGTGGGCGAGCTCGCTCAGACTTTGTTGTTGGAGTTGAAATCCAAGTGTCAAAGTATCTATAGGGTTTTTTTGGGGGGGTGGTGCAGTCAGCGTTTCACGATCCGTGCGTACGGTTCAGCTGAATCCCAGTTACTGAGAAAGACCTTCACACAAATCAAGACAGATGGAGCAATTTTGTGTCACAAGGACGAATCACGTGGGTGAAAAAACGTGTCATTAACATACTGTGGCATTGAGTTTTTGCCTTTTTTAAGCCCCCGCACACGTTAAACCCCTCACATGACTTGAATTACATTATGCTTAAAGGTTATTGTTGTAATATATGACTAAAAATACGTCGCCTACCTCTTGCTTTAGGAGTTTATGGACTCGTACTGTTAATCAAAATTACTTTTGAGAGGTTTGAGCCACTGCTAATGGAACAATTAAACACGCTGGTCAAGTGAACATAATAATAATAGGAGGAAGGTAATCAGGCGCTATTGCTGAAGAACACACCCCTGCTGTACTGGAGCCTCAATTACAGCGGGAACCCAGGCTTAAGCATTTCGTCCGCACAATTAGAGTCGCACACGTTTGTTTTTTTTAATTGTGATTGAACGTGACACATGTTCAGAGTTGGCTCTCCTTGTTATTCGGTTACGCCCTTGTGTTGAGAAATGAGGAGCAACAGCTTTTTAAATGAAATCAAGGTGCGTCTCCATTAAGTCCTGGAAGCAGCCGCCCGGCAGGAAGCAGATTGACTGATTTGATTAGCTGCCACTTTAGCCACATCACAGGCTCGGGAGACGGGCAGCGACAAAAATAATGTCATTTTGTTGACGGGGACCTGCTTTTGGAATTAGTGAGGGGGAAATAACAAAGGTAATTTTTTTTAAAACTTGAAGTGACATGTTTGCAGTGACGAACGTGTTTACGTGACATTGAGAAAACCAAATTATTCTCTTTGTCCGACTAAGACTAGCTTGATTTAGTCGGACTAACACATTTACGTGACATTGAGAAGCCAAATTATTCTCTTAGTCCGACTAAGACTAGCTTGATTTTAGTCGGACTAACACATTTACGTGACATTGAGAAGCCAAATTATTCTCTTAGTCCGACTAAGACTAGCTCAATTTTAGTCGGACTAACAAGTTTACACGACATTGAAAAAAACTAATCATTCTTAGTCCGACTAAGACTAGTTTGACTTTAGCCGGACTTATGACTTTACACGACATTGACTAAAACGAATTATTCTCTTAGTCTGACTGAGACTAACTCGATTTTAGTCGGACTAACACATTTACGTGACATTGAGAAAACCGAGTTATTCTCTTAGTCTGACTTAGACTAGCTCGATGTTAATCGGACTAATGTGTTTACACAACATTGTGAAAACCGAATTATTCTCTTAGTCTGACTAAGACTAGGTTGATTTTAGTCAGAATAACAAGTTTATGTGACATTGAGAAAACCAAATTATTCTCTTAGTCCGACGAAGACTTGCTCGAGTTTAGTTGGACTATCGAGTTTACACGACATTGAGAAAACCAAATTATTTTCTTAGTCCGACTAAGACTAGCTCGATTTAAGTCGGACTAACGAGTTCACACGACATTGAGAAAACCAAATTATTCTCTTAGTCCAATTAAGACTAGCTCGATTTTAGTCGGACTAACGTGTTTACACAACATTGAGAAAACCGAATTATTCTCTCTCTTTTAACATGCATGCAAACACAGTGACAGACCTTAAAGGAGACCCTGCCTGTCATTTATCCACAATCGGATGAATCCATAAACACTACTATACGTGTTTAAAAAGACATTTTTGCATGATATGGTGAATGTAAAGTCACACATTAACACACACACAGACGAGGCCTCCTGTGGTGTCGATTCAACACCTCGGAATGATTTAGAGATCAAAGGGAGCACAAGGTGAAGACACACACACACAAAACACAAAAACACACACACACACACACACACACTTTCTTGTCTTTCTGGAGTCATGAGCAGTCAAGCACACACACACACACACACACACACACACACACACACACAGGCCACATATTCACAGGTGGTACAGACTGACTTTTTTCCCTGCAGGCCCACAGAGATGCATTAATTGGCTTATTTACAGTTGACTGTGCAGCAGTGTATGTGTGTGCGTGTGTGTATGTGTGTGTTGCGTTAACCTTGCCTTCAGTGGTTTCGCTGTGGTTTTCTGTGTTGATTCAAGCAGCGAGTCATTAAAAAAAAGAAGCGAGGTGATGGACTCACAGAACCTGCCATGTTTAATAAACAGAGACACGCAGGTGAGCGAGTAAACTCTATGAATGTCTTTGGATTCTTGTTTCGCTTGATTTCATTTTACGCCCCAAGAGCCTTTGAAACGAAAACAAAAATGTACAAATTTTGCCCAAGATGTGATTTTTAATCATAATTTGTACAATTATGAAGAAGATATTGTTCATTTTTCAAATATTCAGCCCCTTAATAGAAGCTCTGTCAGAACACCTCCTCTCCTTCTTCGCCGACGTAGCTCAACGTGCCGCACACTCTCGTCTGATTTATACTTTCCCGGGTGCACGGACGCGTCTTCTTGTCCCATCAGTTGATGTCACTTTTGACGCCGTGCCAGCAACTCTCTTTATCTTATTACTTCACACAGCAGAAACTTTTGCTGTCGGCAAATTAGGGCATTATATGTCCGCGAGTCCGATGAGGAGGCAAGTGTGCTTTTAAATGCAATTACACAAATGAGATCGCCGCCTCCTTTTTAGGGTCTGGTGAACGGCGGCGGCGGCACATTTAGCCAAGGGCGAGCAAACGTGGATACATTTGAATTTAAATGTGTTTTTACATATAAAGCAACAATGAGCAAGAAGGGTGATAAAACAGCGCAGGCTCAGCTCATTGTTAAGTGAATGCTGGGAATAAAATGAGCCAATGTGGTGAGGACAGGGTGTTGAGTCAGGGTGGCTTATGGCAGTGGAGGGGAAATCCTCAGCACCATGGACAGCTCCGTGTTCAGACTGAACTGGCAGCAATGTAAAATGTATAGAATCTTCCAGTTTCCTTGATGAAGACGGCCAGGAAGGAAGAGTGTAATGAATAGCCAGCAGGGGGCGACTCTGCTGGTTGCAAAAAATATCTCAACTCAGGACAGGCAGGGTCTCCTTTAAGGTCTGTCACTGTGTTTGCATGCACGTTAAAAGAGAGAGAATAATTCGGTTTTCTCAATGTTGTGTAAACACGTTAGTCCGACTAAAATCGAGCTAGTCTTAATTGGACTAAGAGAATAATTTGGTTTTCGCAATGCCGCGTGAACTCGTTAGTCCGGCTAAAATCGAGCTAGTTTTAGTCGGACTAAGAGAATAATTTGGTATTCTCAATGTCATGTGAACTCGTTAGTCCGACTAAAATGGAAATATGAGCTTATTCTCACTTGATTTATAACTGGGGCTGTCAATAGATTGCAATTAAACGTATGCTTTTCTTCTAATGACTAAATAACCAGTAACCAGAGAGTGTGCATTTCAGATGCCATTGTTTAACTGTTTCTAAATGCATAACTTTGTGATGTCAAAGAGACTCACGCCAAAAATCAAGTCAACCAGGTTATCTTAAAATAAAGATAAATAAACATAGATGACTGCCATCCTGTATGCAACAAGAACATGCGCTAACATAACAACAACAACAACAAAAACACCTGAGAATGTCGAGAGAACGAACGCACAGTCAGCCACGCAGGGTCTGCGTACAAATGGAAGTCGCCAGGCAGCTGCCGGCATATTATGGACACTATCAGTGACTAGAGTGGTTCCACTTGTTGGTAATGTGGAAAAATTCCTCTGCGCAGGTCAAAGCAAAGGATCTCAACCTCCAGTCATTGTGAGTAAATTGTGCGTCAAATCTACGTTGAATTATTTTATCACGTTAATAACGATTAATGCGCTAACTGTGGAATATACGCTAAAATACCCGCAGCTGTGGTTATCAGGACTTCATCGTAAGAAATAGACAATGACGATGTAAAGGACATCACGGTACGTTATATTCCCAACTGTAAATTTTACAGTTTAAACAAGTTGATTTTAAGGTAAATTACTATTAAAAACAAATATACTGTAAACATGTTTAAGGTAATTTCCTGCTAAAACAACACCAATAATGTAAAGCTGAACGCAAACTACTCCGTTAATGGTCTCAATCACTTCATATAGAACATTAAGTCACTTTAAGTAAAAGACAGCTGATATCATACCTGGTTGCAGGTGACCAAGACAAACAATAACAAAAATAATAATAATAATAATAACGTACAGTATTCGTGTCCTCAGGAAGCTTTTCTCCTAAAAAACAAAAAAATGAAAGTCACTGTTCAGTGAGGATAGAGAGGGAAAGTCTTGCATCACAGCCTTGTATGTCAAAGTGAAGTAAACGATAGAAGACGTTTTTCTTCCCACGCTGGGACCTTGACTTATGCATGAGCCTGGCCTCTCCAGTCTCACTCCGCTGCAGTGACTGTCTTATGAACCACACACACACACACACACGCACACACATCGAGTATATATATGAAAATGTCTCTTTTTCCTGCTCTTCTGCCACTAGCGCCCCCTGCCAGCTTTGGGTCAAATCCTTCCAGCAGTGTTTTAATGGCATCTCAACTTGGGAGAGATATTAATAGTCAGGGTTCGTGGATTCCTCGCCGCCCTCACGACCGCACAACCTGCTCTCTGCTGAAGGCGGTAAAGATCACCTCCGCGAGTTGGGATTGCTTTATTGGCCTGTAAACGCGTTCACTGCAAGTGTGCCATTTAGACATTTAAGAGCCATTCCGGTTGCATTTTATTTATCAAAAGACGGATGTTGTTCGTGGTGATGCATGGAGCTACTACAAGCGCCTCGGAGAGAGTGGATGGATGTGCTGGGGGGGGGGAAACCTGAGGTGAACCCACGATCAAATCACACAAACGGCTCAGTCTGGTGTTGATTGATACGTACATGTGACTTATTGCGAGCGATATCTGAAGGGTAAGTGTGGAATGGAATTTAATGTACACAAGCGGAGTGAGTTTGTGTGTGTGCATGGGGGGGGGGGTGACGGATGATTCGGTGATGAGAACGCATCGGTGTGCCGCTCGGCCTCCTGGGAAGCCGCTCGCTTCTCGCTGTGTTATCAGCTCGCTTTACTGGAGCCGCCATCTGCCTCGCTCTCTCTGTGAGGTGAGCAATGAGCAACATTCCCCGTGTTTGTTTGATGATATGGATTAGTGACGAATTATGTAAATGATCCATCGTCTTCTGTTGATTTTGGTATGTTATTTAAAGCTTTTCGTTTTAAGAAAAGTGATTATGTACAGTATTTATACAGGAACATATTACTTAATCATATTAATATATACTATACAATTATTAGTACATTTACTCTTTATATTTAAAGGTGCCATATGTAAGACTGTGGCCAAAAACGGTTACTACATTCAAATTCAAAATACCGAGGTCTTTTAGGTTTCGTTTTCTGACGTAACTGGCAACCCGTGGTTGCTCGGCAGCTGAGACTCTTCTGACTGCAATGATTAGGAGGATTTTATGGCCAGTTGCTTTAGATTTATTACATAATTCACCTTTAACTCTTAGTGTTGTATAATATTTATGGGTGAAAAAAGTGCTAAATAATTGAAATATATGACATAAATGCAAAGTAATTGACAGTTTTTATGCAGTAATGGCATAATTTCAGTGAAATTATGATAAACAACTGTCATTTTACGTTGATTTACTATCTCATGATACAAATTACTATCAAAACACTTATAAAAAATCATATTTAAAGGTGCATTATGTAATAAATCTAAATCAACTGGCCATAAAATCCTCCTAATATGTCACAGAGACTCAGGAATAATGTTCATATAACAAACTGAACTCACCAACAACAACAGTACAGACAAAATATTTGTATTAAAAAAAAATCCTTTGCAGACTGCAATTCATGTTTATGTTTTGAAATCATGTTTTGGCATGTGGCGCCACCTACCGCCGTCTACCAATCATTGCAGTCTGTAGAGTCTCAGCTGCCGAGCAACCACGGGTTGCCAGTTACAGTGCGTCTAAGCTAACGAAACCTAACCGACCTCGGTATTTTGAATTTGAGTGTAGTAACCGTTTTTGGCCACATTCTTACATATGGCGCCTTTGAGCTTCTGATTTGAGTCTCAATCGACCATACATACGGCTGTAAACTCCAGATTATGGACAGTCAAACTAACGGCAATCAGTAACCGCCTGACGAGACTCTGGATCTTGTCAGAGTCGCTTACGGTGATGAATTGGTCTGCCCGACTTTGGCACGCGGCGTCTCTCCCACGAGGCCTGACCTCTGACCTCCAGGCTCCATGTGTGTGTGTGTGTGTGTGGGCGTATGATAATCCCGTCAGGCGTCTGCTTCTCGAAGACAAAGGTCAAACTGCTGGGATTGAGGAGGAGAAAGTGTGGTTAAAGAAGCGTTTTAACCTGTTTACTATGCTGCTATAAAAGTGGTATTTTTAACCCGGGAACACTATCGCTCAAATTCAAAACACAATCACTAACGCCGGGCGATTTTCACCCGAGATAATAAATACACCCAATAAAAAGTACTTGTCATCAAAATATATCAAAACTTGACAATAGAGTAGTCTTCTTTTATTTTAGACGGTGTCATGTCTAACAAAATGAAAGAAAAGCATCATGAGGGGTCAAATATAAAAATGCTCCAAAATTACTGTGAAATTAGGAATTTGGGAACAAAAATTACAAAAAAAAAAAAATGAAGATATTTTATGGTGTTAAACTGTTAAAATCATGTTCGGCGAACATACAGTTAAAAAAACCAAACTTGAACATTTTGAATTTTGTCGTGTCCTTGTTTGTTGTGTTCCTTAATAGTGGTTTTCCAGTGTTTTTTGTGCACTGACAAAAGCGAGACAAATCCCCCCCTTGAGGGAACATTAAAGCGCCTGAACAGAACTGAACCTATGTGGTAAAAAAAATACCTATAAAGGCTGTCTTTTTTATTAGTATTATAAATTCATAATTAATTCAATTAGTGTTTAAAAAAAATAAACATTTTGTTTCCGCATGGCATCATATCCCACTCGTTAGTGAAGGTCTCTGGTGGTGAGATTTACACACAGCTCTTGAAAGGCAGCTCTCCCATGTCCGTCATGTCATTGTCTTTAAAACACACTCACGTCTGCGCTCTCGATCACTGAGAGCGGAGGCAGCAGCGGCGTCAGGATTTTTTTTTTTTTTCGCGGGGCACCTGGCGAGCGAGCTCCCAGCGTGGAGCCGCCGCGGTGGTGGTGGTTCCACACCAGGTGGGACCACTGCAGCAGCCTGTGCTGCTCTTTGATGTCAGGAGCCTCAGAGGGGGGTGGTGGGTGGGGGGGGGGGGGGGGGGGATCAGGTGATGGAGAGGGGGTTTGGATCCGTTGATTTTAATCAAACTGATGAGCTGAGTCCACACTTTGTGCAGTGCCGTGCCTGTTAAGGCCAATTTATACTCCTGCGTAAAGCGCTCTGCGTAACCTCTGCGTCGTCTCCGACTGCACCAAATTATTTTTCTAAGTGTCCGTCACTCCGTCAAGGGACAACGGAGACGGCAAGAGCTGCGATTGGTCCTCAGGACAGGGCCGAGCTAACGCTGCTCTGTGCCGGCTCACAGAGCGTCCACAGAGGGCGGAGCTGATCACCGCCGACGACGTCGCTGCCAAACTATAAATACGTCATATCTTAACACACGCAGCACATGTTTAGACTCTAAATGGCCAATTTCTCACCCTCAAATTGTCTTAAAACTGCGTTCCGTGACACAGAAAAGTGAGAAACGGCCACTGTTTCAACAACAACAACAGTCACTGTAGCCAAAAGCACAACAACCTACTGCGGCAGCGACCCCTACTGATCGGGCGGGAAATTGCAGCGGGTATCCGTCACCACAACGCAGAAGTATGAAGGCTCGAGGGGTCTCCATCGTTATGCAGTCGGAGAAGTATAATGTGGCCTTTATTCACACGGCGAGCATCGTCTTCAGTGTAAAACACAGGCTTTTGCCTTTGAAAATGATCAGTTCTCTTCTATTACTCCTCTAGACTAAGCTTAATGCCAGTAACTTGCCTTTTAAGCCAGGAAAAAACTGCAAAATCCCTTATTCTTTTTGTCATCTATCGTCTGAATGTGTGCATTAGAGCTCTAATTTATGAGCATTTTGTCTCTTTTTTTAATCATCCCTATGAGATCGGTAATGGAATTTTTGAGAGGCCGAGCGTTTTCCATAAGCCAGAGGAAAAGGAAGAGGGAGAGACATCTGTTCCAATAAATGCAATTAAGCTAAACAGCACATCCCTTTGTCTTTGTACTTGTACGTGTGCATCCCTGTCTATGTCAGGTTATGTAGACATCAGACGACGTGTGATGAGAGGGTGATGGGATCATCTGTGCAATAGATTGATCGAGAGAGAAGAGGCTGTAGCTGCTGTCCTGGCTGTGAACAGCTCTCGCCTGTTTAGGAATTCACAGCCAAGTTCAGTGGGAGGATTTGCTCCTTTTGTCTGCTTCTCGCTGCTCACTCTAACTCTGACACATGAAAAACCAAATCTAACAGACTGGGCTGCACACAAGCACACTATCGCCTCATGTCCAGGAGTGTGTATGTGTGTGTTCAGGGAGCAATGGCATCAAAGATACAGATTGGAACGTCACCGAGATAAATGTCTCCCATTTACTGCCCTCCGCTCTCCCTCTATTCAGCTGGGACATAAATGGACGGAGGTGGTTTTCAGTGTGGATGCTGCATGGTCAGGGGTGTTTTAGGGCGTTTAAGGGTGTCTCTGTACAGGAGGTTGAGTCACGGCTTAACCAAATTAGAGCCGTAAGACTGAGGAGAAGCTTCTTCTAAGACGTGTTTAATCTCAGGCAGGAAGAGGAGACTCCATGAGCAACACTATTAAATGTTGATGGCTTAACCGTTGGTCCAAAACAGTTGTGGTCTACTGTACTGTGGTCTACTGTACCATAGTGTGGTCTACTGTACTATAGTGTGGTCTACTGTACAGTAGTGTGGTCTACTGTACTATAGTGTAGTGTACTGTACCATAGTGTGGTCTACTGTACCATATTGTGGTTAACTGTACCATATTGTGGTCTACTGTACCATAGTGTGGTCTACTGTACCATACTGTGGTCTACTGTACTATAGTGTATTGTACTGTACCATAGTGTGTTCTACTGTACTATATTGTGGTCTACTGTACTGTACTTTAGTGTGGAGTACTGTACCATATTGTGGTCTACTGTACTTTAGTGTGGTGTACTGTACCATATTGTGGTCTACTGTACTGTACTGTGGTGTATTGTACCATATTGTGGTCTACTGTACTATATTGTTGTCTACTGTTCCATAGTGTGGTCTAGTGTACCATAGTGTGGTTTACTGTACTGTAGTGTGCTCTACTGTACTGTAGTGTTGTCTATTGTACCGTAGTGTTGTCTACCTGTCTACTGTACTGTAATGTTGTCTACTGTACTGTAGTGTCGTCTATTGTACCATAGTGTGGTCTACTGTACCATAGTGTGGTCTACTGTACTGTAGTGTCGTCTATTGTTCCATAGTGTGGTCTACTGTACCGTAGTGTGGTCTACTGTACAGTAGGGTGGTCTACTGTACCATAGTGTTGTCTACCTGTCTACTTTACTGTAGTGTCGTCTATTGTACTGTAGTGTGGTCTACTGTACCATAGTGTTGTCTACTGTACTATAGTGTGGTCTACTGTACCATAGTGTGGTCAACTGTACTGTAGTGTCGTCTATTGTACTGTAGTGTGGTCTACTGTACCATTGTGTTGTCTACTTGTCTATTGTGCGATAGCATGGTCTACTGTACCATAATGTGGTCTACTGTACTGAAACGTTTCTTTGCATTTCCCTGAGGAACAGCACCGAAATAACTGAGCCGTTCTATTTTTAGGATACCCTTCCCTTGAGGTACCAGAGTAATGGTACAGGGGTCTGAGCCCTGCCCACTCTACTCCAGTCACATTACCCAGTAAAAGTGTCATAGTTTGCCAGACCACCAGTGTAATCACCAACAGAAACAGTGGGCACATGTTGAATTTGATATTTAACCACTTTTCTAACGGAAATGACAATTGCAAAAACACATTTACATATCAATGCACATTTTTAAGTGGGTATACGGCGCCAACATCTGCCTCTCAATCAACTTGTTCTAGCAGCAATAAACAGACATTTCCACAATATAACACTTCAACCGTACTACAACAGATATTCTACTCTCGTAAAAAAGAGCATTAAGCAGCCCACAACAACTTCTTTTTGTTTAAATGATTTATTTTATTGCACTCAGCATAGTCTTTGTTTCTGTTACTTAACATAAATCCACACAACAGCAGACCAATGATTGCCTAATTATTGCTGCCTCGTGCTATGTTCTCCATCTATAGTATATTAAATCGTACTTGTTTTCTAATGCAGTGTTGTTGTCCAATCCTTACATATGATGCTACTGCTTTTTATTGGCAATCTATAAAAGGGATTTTAACCTCAATGTGACTTCCTAGTAAATCAAATGAATAAAAACTTGCAGCCTAATCTCGGGCTCCAGTTCGATGTTCAGGGTAACGACTTATTCCATCTTTTCCTGACGATCCCTTTGTGTTCTTTGCTTCTCATCCTTGTCTTTCCCTTTGCACGGTCTCTAGAAAGAACTGTTGAAGCAGATTTCCATGTGGACACTATAAGCTTTTTTGGAATACATAATTCAAAAGGGGGGCAGATCAACGCAGATCCTGAGAAGATGTGGGTGCTGGGAGAATGGTCCATCGCCACCCGTTGAAGAGTCATCCAACTTTAGATTTTCAACAATCAGGACTCCTGCTTGTCCAGCTTGGGACCTTCCATGTCCCCCTCTCTTGCTGTGCCTCTCTTGTGTCTCCCATGGCTACCGGTCTTCCTGTGTCCCCTTCACATGTTGGTCCTTCCATGTCCTCTTTGCCTGATGGTTCTTTCACATCCACCCTTTGTCTGTCAGTTGTCCCATGTCCCCCCCCTTTTGCCTCTTGCTGCCAGGCTTTTTGAGTCCCCCTCACTTGCTGTTCCTTCAGTGTCCCCTTTGCCTGTTGTACCACTTGTGTCCCTCTCAGCTGCCAAGTCTCCCATGTCCTCTTTACTTGCTGGGCCTTTGTGGTACCGCTCTGCTGCAGAGGCCCCAGTGTCCTCTTGGCCTGCTGGGCATCTTGTGTCCCCCTCTCTTCTTCCAAGCCTCCATTGTCCCCCAACACTTGCTGAGCATGCATGTCCCTTTAGCTTTTCGATCCTCCCATGTCCCCCCATCACTTGCAGGTCTTCATGTGTCCCACTTGTTTGTTGGTCCCTCCTTTCGTCCTTGCTTGCTGTGTCTCCTCTGTACCCATTGCCAACTGGCCTTCCATGTCAGCAGCTGTATTGAGGTTGAAGTGCCTCCCCTATATGTCCATATTTTTTTGCAGAGTGGTCATTAGAGATGTCCCAACTTTCATATCCTTGGTATGTCGCAAACATGATTTGATCAAGTTTGACCTCGAGCTCCAAGATAATGTGGGTGGTCAGATCAGTCCGACAACTGAGGAGACCTAATGAAATGTTCCAGTTTGTACTGTTATTATGGTCATTTGTGTATAAATGTGCCTGGTTTGTTGATTTAATCTATGAGGAATAACCATAAGTAGTTGTCTGTTAACCCCAGTCAACCTAGAAACAGTTTTGGCTTTGATGTTTTGATGTATTTTGGCAGTTTATGCACCGGGTAGAATAAGCAGGACTGTGTGTCCATGTGAAGCTAAACTTTATTGTAACCAAGATTAACCCCAAAGAAGATGATCATGACCCCGCGACTGTTAGCTAGTTTGGGGTTGCATGTCGTTTTTAGCCTCTTACTGCAGATCTGTTCATAATATGAATAAGGACACACCCCATTTTAAGTCCTTGTATTCTTTGGACCATGGGCCTTGCATAAGTAGCTATGGTTGCCTCCTTCTTTGTTGTCTCTTTTCTGGGCCAGAAGAGAAATAACTGGAGTGGAAAATGTTGTGCTACACGGGGCACGTGGAGTTGTGTACGGGCCATATATCACAAATAGTTTGTATTGGAAGACAGAAAGTATTAATCTGGCCTAACTTTTGCAAGGTTATGTTTGTTTTTTTGAAATAGCCTTTTGTACTTTTTCATTTATTCCGTTTGACATGCTACATAAAAAATATATATACACGGTATTATTATTTTATTATGCATAGTATATTTGGTTGTATTCTATTTAGGGCTCATTTTGATTTATTGATTAAATATCAATAACGTTTATATTTAGGTGCTATTTTACAGTAAAAGTCAGATTAATATGATACATTTTAATTGTGAACTGGGCCAGAATAGCTTCAATAGTTTGTGGGTCCTTATATAACATGATAATGTTGGGGAAACACTGGTATTATGGATTAGATCAGACTAATGGAGATCACTTCCTGCTTCATCCTCAAATATTGGACTCGGCTCTGCATCAGACATGACTTGCTCCCCTGGTTCAGACTCGAGTCTGTCTGCAGGCTCACTGATGGTGAGGATCCTTTGGTATGAAGCTCTCAGTCCTTCCATATCTTCTTGGAAACACTTGTTTCTCTCCCGCTTGGACTTCAGCTCCTCCTCCATCTTTTGATATTGCGTCTCCTTACTGGACCTGAGGTTTTGGACCAGCTGCAGGTTTCTGGCCAGGATGTCTGCGTCGGCCACATCTACCTCGCCCATGTCGTCCTGCAGGTCGCCGGCGTGCAGCGTGACCTCCGGGTATTTCGCGTATATCGGTAGGAACAGTGTGTTCAGTTGTTTTTGGAGATCGATGTTTTTCTCCTTCTCTTGCTGGAGCTCCGACTTCAAGTTCTCCACGCTGATTTTGTAATTCCGGTAAAGGTCCGTGTTCTTCCTCTTGGCGGTTTTGCTCGCCAGAATGTCGGCCGCCTTTGCGGCGTGAAGAGTTTCCGCGCCGCCGTGCGTCTGCAGCCTCTCGAGCTCCTGTCGCGTTTCTTTTTCCTTCTTCTTGTAGATTTCTTTTAAGGACTTCTCTTTGGCCAGTTGTCGCCTCGTCTCCCTCAGCTCTTGGCAAAGTCGGACTCTCCAGTGCAGCTCCTCCAGATATTTGGGCGGCTTCCTGTTATGATTCCTATTTTCTTGACGGTGTGCCTGTCCTGTCGCGTAGTGGTCCTTTCTCAAAGCTCGGGGCTGTCTTGCAGCCCATGTATTTAGGTGCATGTATGTAGAAGTCTCCATTTCTTTATTAATGGTACAAATAGTGTTGAACTCACTTTATCTAAAGAGCTGACGGCGTCTGAGTTGTTATGAAGTTCCTGATTTTCTGTTTTTATTCTAGCGCTTTCGTTCTTTCTTTCTTTCTCTACTTACTCGGGTGTTTCGCGACATCCATAATGTTTCTGCTGCCGGAAGCTTTTAAGTTCTTTGACAGCAGATGATGTCATTATGTCATCAATCGCCTTTGAACAGATTTTTCACCAAGTATTGGAGTTATTTATTGACATTTGGAAAGAAATACAGTATATATACGTACATATATATGCGTACATACATGTATACGTATACCCGTATGCTTTTGAAACCACATAGACACTTTTACATTCACATCTATCAACATCACATTTCCATTCTATGCTCTTTTTTTTAGAATTTCAGAATTCCAAGATCCATAGATTTCTGTGTGACTCAAAGACTGAGGAATTACAACATAATAACATACTTGGGCACAGAACTTTTAATAAAACAATAACACGACATATTATTTTGCTTATGATTTTCATCACAATTTCCCCCACAAAAAAACTTTCTAAACAACGTCGACAACGGAAAAGAGCGTTGCAAAACGGTGGCGCTTAATGATCCCGTTCCCGTTTTCTCATCTTTACCCAGCCCATTTGTCTAAAGTATTTATGAACATGTAAAAATATTCTACGTCTTTGTACACACTCTCTGCTTCATTTCTCACTATAAAATAACTAAATTCAGCTGCTCTTAAATGTCAAATGTCTCGCTCTCCTCAACGATCTTGCTTTCCTGCTTTATACTAATTGACAGAAAGAATATTATTATGCCTTCAACATTCAAAATAATACATAATTTGACTTCCATATTTTCATCTACTGCCTTCAACGTTTACGTATTCTGACTTCCAGATTATCTCGCAGAACACTTATCGAGTATGCGTACGTGCGACACTCCTTGAAGGCGCGTTCTCGTCACACCTTCAGCAGCTGCACTTGGGGAGGAGAGCTGTCTTCCAGGATCTCATTTCCGAAATGCCGAGCTGTTCTTCCGCGGCAGCGGGCGACGACGATGGCTATGGTGAGAGTGATCACGAACGCGACGAGCGCGGCGACGCATAACACGATCGACAACGGGTTGGAGTCGGAGTCGGAGTCGGCGTCGCACGAATCCAGCTCGACTTTCGCGACGCACGTCTCTGCCCCGACGAAGTTGTGTACCGTGCAGACGTACGTTCCCGGGAAGTCCTGGTTCAAAAACAGGTCGCCTCCGTCGGAATCGACGTAGGCACCGACCGGAAGGAGATTCTCTGTGTCTTCTTTGGCCCACGTGTACAGTATGGTGCTGCTGTTTCCCGTCGTCGAACACCCAAGTACCACCTCGCAAGGCTCCGACGTCGTAGACCTCACGTAGCATTCGGGTTTAGCCGGCCGCTCCTTCACCGTCACGTTAACGCGAACGCTGCTGAATCGATGACGTTGTCGAACCTGGCACTGGTAGATGGCCGAGTCGGTCGGTTTGAGCTCTTTGATGACTATCGAAGCGTTGCCACTCGCAGGGTCAGGAGACACGAACTTGACTCTGCCGATGAATGGATAATAATCTTCGTATGCGCGATTACCAGCGTAATAGGCGACGGTGGTTTCGTCTTCGTCGATAGTCAAAGGCTTGACGCTCCATTCAATGTCGAGGTGTCCCGAGTCGTCGGGAGCGAGGATGAAGTGACATCTGAGGGTCACGCTGCCTCCCACAGCCGCATATTTGAATGATAATGGCTGTGAGGTAATCTCTACTGCGTCGGATGGCCGCGAGGTCAAATGCAACGCAGCAACAATAATCCAGAAATAGCAGAGCATGAGTCCGGTGATGAGGGGTCTTCGATGATGCCCGCTGACGCAAGAGGTTCTGGGGATCGGCATCTACAAGCAAAGCATCGGTCAGTTCACACATTTTTAAGAATCTCAACTTAAATGTGGAATCACTGAAGAAAAGTTAGGAAGGTAACTTTTCAAGTACTAGAAGACCATCTATATTCACTTGGTATGGTATGCTTGAGCTATGATTAGAAGACGTAGCAAGCAGAGTTTGCCACCTGGGGCAACCATACACTAAAATGAGGTCACACAGGTCCATTAGCACACAAGGAAGAGGTAATATATCAAGTCTTGGTTTTACCATAGTGACAAAATCAAAAGGGTACGGTCCAAAACTACCAGCACGTCCTGCGTCGATATGTACACGCACACAGTATTTCCTTTGTAACTCAGAAGGGGTTCAGGCAAGAAATCAACCACCATCAGCACCAGTGGAAAGATGATGATGAATCTCACCTTAGCTCTTAGGGAAGTTGAGTTGCTGTCATCCACAAGTTTCAATCAGCCGTGTGCGCTCTTTATCGCAGATCTTCTCATCCTCCTATATCTCCTCAGTATCATATGGTTGGCAGTTGAAAACTTTCAAAGGCAGTTCAAAGCGATCAAAGCCAGTTGGGGAAGAAGTTCTTTATCGGAGCGGAGCAACAACTTCCTTTTATGTTTGTGAAAGAAAAGTAACCGTTTTTTTTATATATATATATGTTACATCAAAGTGTGTGCGCTAACCTTCTTGGCACCCAGTTTCCACTCTTTATTTCTACGCATTTTAAACAAGTACATTTAGGCTTAAAACTACTAAAAACTAATTGCAGACACTGACTGATCCTTTCTAGAGTCAAACAAGTTGTCAAACAGTGAAATGATCTGCTTTCTTGGCTCCTCTGCGACAGTTAACTGAATATATTCAATTTGTTGACATTTGAAAATGTGATCGGGATATGGGGAGGGAAGACAAAGGAGAATAGGAACGTTATCCTTTTGATTTTGGGGAAACAGTGATCAACGTAATAGAAAGATACTTACAACTAAAGATACTACGACAGCTGTGGCTTATCCTTTAAAAGTACCCACCCATTTTGCGCAGTTCTATTCATCAGTGCCACCGCCCGACCCAGACTTTCTTGTGCATCCTTAGATAAATGTATTTACAATGCAAACCAAATGACTTTGATTATTCGTACCTGCAGGGTCTTCTTTGTTCACACTGACAGGTCTTAGTTGTGTGCAGCAGGATTGAGTTCTCTTCAAGGATTTCAGAGTTTCTGCATTCTGCTAATTATGCTCACTGGGAGAGAGCCATGTTGTTTTGTTGCTGAGATCCAGGGACCGTGGTTATTTCTCCTGGTACTTGTGTTTTATATATGCACGGAGATCTCTATTTGTTGTTTTTGTAAGGGTATACAAAAGATAAAGTGTGCTTTAACCTTGTAGGGTGCTAAATAAAGGCATATGGAGCTAATAATGGCTTGTCCTCTGCAAACAGATTAGCTGCAGAGGTGCAAGGTTCCCGGCATGCACTGGACTGTCGGAATGAGGAGAGATCAGAGTAAAGAATGGTCAGAAACTACTGTGGACATAAGCTGTGAAAGGAAGTTTTATTTATTATCCAGTGGCTCTTTGCAAAAGAGCAATCACTTGTCATTAAAGCTGATTTGTGACAATTGGCTTCATGTGGAGTCATTAAGTTTCATTGTGTACTGAACCATAGGGGAACTTCCATAAGTTGTATCTTCTGCAGATCTTTGCTTATGCAGCATCTTAAGCACTCGCAGTTTGAAAGTATGGACGTACAGAAGAGTGACTTCTCACCACGCGTTTTGATTCTCGTGCCAATCAAATGATTTACTCTTATCGTACAGTATGAACAACAACATCATCAGCACATGTAAGCATGCACCTCTGATCACACCTACTTTTAAAAAGACCGTACAGTGCATTATCTGCTTATTCCTTCAAAGGTCCTTTGGCACCGCCGATGGCACATTGATAAAGTGGTAAAGGGACAGACGGGAGCTCACAAATCCAAAGTGTGCTCTGCAATTGTTCGGAAGTGACAGATGTGAGCAGGAATGCTGATGATCAATGGGGGGGAGTCTCTGGTGTCTACAGTAATAGAATGATTTAGTGAAGCCTACGGCAGCCAAAGTTTTTGATCATCGTCGAACTGTTTATATGAGTTATAAACAGTTTCTCGACGTGAATGGCGAGTAGTTCAGTCATCCATGAAAAGACCAGCAAAAGGCCCAAGAACATCTTACAACATAATGCCCAAAATTCTGGTATCATATTGGCTTTTTATTAACCCGAAAAGGGTGGTTTGGATGTCCTTAAATGCTGTTTTTAGCATACCAGGGCCTTGGGAAGACTTCTTAAGAACGGAAAAAGGAAAAGACCACATCGGGGAAAGTTCTTTCTCTGTTGTGGATAAACTTGACCTGGATTTTCAGGCACAAACAACTGAGAGGACAAATGGGCGAAAAAATAAAACACCTCGGGGATAACGAATCTCATCTGACCTCACATCTTGTCAACTGGTCGAAAATCCAACCAGCCGAGTGTCCACTCACTCTCCGCTCTATAGTTGTGTCATTCGCGCCTCGACCTCAACACCTTCCTGTGGACGCTGCGAATTGTGACGTCTTTCCCGAGACGTGGCAGACGCCTCTGCTGCCGTCACCCGGAGGGCGAGAGGAGTTGACCATTTGTCCATTTTGCTTTCCCCCCCCATCGACACATTATTCACACCTCATTCTGCCAAGCTGCTTTCACAGCTGAGGAGCATTCACACTTTCAGGCTTTGTGTTAAAAAGCCAGTGGCCTGACATTGTGACTGTCATCAAAGGGCCACAAAAGTCTTAAAAAGGACAGTGTTTTAGCGAACATTTTCTACCATGAGCACTTGTTTTTCTCTCGACTTTCCTCTTGGCAGCGTGTGGGCAGTCTCTGGAAGCCATGTTGTATCATTTTACAGTTCATTGCGTTGTCGATAAAGTTGGGCTCGGACACAATCAGCCCACAGCAGATGGCCGTAACACCTTTTGTCCGGAGCCCACCTGAGACTCTCTGAGCTTTGTCATCTGTAACCAACGCTCAGCTGCAAAGAGAAAGGGGGGAAAATAAGCGGATAGATCGGACCGAGGTCTGTGCAAAACAGATGCAGTCGAGCAGAATGGTCATTTATTTTAAAAGAAGGGGGCAGCAGAGAGGTTCAGCAGTGATGACCTGTCCATGTGTGAGGCAGATGGATGCACATGCCTTTCTTTTCTCAGCATCATACGTCTCATCAGCGTCTCCGATCTGTGCCATTAAAGTGTTTTCGCTGGTTCTGGAGCAGGTTGGTATTTACGATGTTTTGCTTTTAACAACCGTGAATCAGCTTTTAACGGTGACGGTGGCCCCGCTCTCCGCAGTCATTTTTAACGCTAGTCACGGCAAATTACCTGCACGGTAATAAATCAAACGCCCTCCCAGCTTGTGATGATTCCCCCTATTCTTTCAAAAAAGAAAAATGTGAACGCTTAGATTATTGTGACCTGAGGTTCACCCACTCAGAATTTGGCACAGTTTTTTTTTTTATTCTGGTACGCAAGCTAATAACCCTCGCCGAGTGTCACTCTCATCAGGATTGTCAGTGTTGTGTCATAAATCATTTCTCACAACCTTGCGCCTCTGTGGCGAGCTCTACACAGGCGAGGATAATCGAGAGCGCTGACATATTCACCACAGGCAGTTTGAAGCTCAATCCTCCATCTTATTGGCCTTCCAATTTCTAGTCAGGCCCCCCGGGGGACATTTGTCTTGACAACAGTCTCACCGTCTACCTGACTTACCCATGATTCAGACCGACGCTGTCTGTCAGAGTTTGACTTCCAGCTGAAATGGACACGTCGAGACGCATTCACCTCGTGTTTGAGCCTGCTAGCTTGTCTGGTATTGACTTATCAAGAAAACCTGGAGTGACACATACGCACATAAAGCATGCACGGTGGTTATCCACATTTTCTAATGTACGTTTTGTTTGTTCCTCTGGTTTGACTTCTAATGTAAAGGAACAAAACTGTGGGAAAACTGTTGCCCTTTGTCAATATGTCAATACACACTCAATTTATGCATATATATATTTGTGCTGGGCGCGTTAACGGCAACGCATGAAGCGTTTCCGTGACGACTGATGCGCGACGTCATGTTTACGTGACTCCCGATTGTTAAAACGAGTCGCTAAAGTAACGCTAAACTTTAAAAAGGGAGGCACACATACGCAGTGCTGGTTAGTTGTAACGCTGATCTTTTCGTTTAATAAAAAGTTCGACTGTAGGTGCGCTAATGGCGCTAAAGGAGCTAACGGAGCTAACGGAGCTATGTTTACGTGACTCCCGATTGTTAAAATCAGTCCCTTACGTAACGCTAAACTTCAAAAACAGAGGCACACATACGCAGTACAAGGGTACGCTAGCGGCGCTAAAGGAACAAACGCAGCTATGTTTTACGTGACTCCCGATTGTTAAAATGAGTGGCTAAAGTAACGCTAAACTTTAAAAACAGAGGCACACATACGCAGTACACAGGTAGGCTACGCTAGTTATTTGTAGCGCTGCTCTTTTCGTTTAATAAACAGACCGCTCCAGTTCAACTGTAGGCGCACTAAAGGAGATAACAGAGCTAACTGGAAAAAGGTGCCTGGCTAACGCGCATTAGCGTTGATGCCGTTAAAGCACCCAGCACTAATATAGATATACTCTTTCTTAACTCAAGAATCAGCAACAACAAACTTATCATACATAACACTATTCATTTTGTCCAATTTAATAATTTCTATGGCTCCAACGTCCTGTATTTCTTGACAGCAGACGCTTTTGACATAAATGCTCAATAGGGGAAATCGTAATTCTCCATCACTCGCTGGCATGACCTCATAATAAATTCATTCGAAGTCATTTTTCTCTCAAATCCCATCCCTCCACTTCTCTGTATTTCTATATATTTCCGTCTCGTCACATATGTTCCCCCGGGCGCTCGGGCTTTGTCTTCTTCTCAGGCGTCAGACACTGAGGAGCTACCTTGACATATTAGGACATTAAATCTGTATCAGCACCTGTCGCTGGCCCTAAAGTGCTTCCACATTTCTTTGTGTTCTCAAGCACATCACGGAAAATGCAATTTCAGACCCGCAGTTTTTTGTCTCCGTCACATCTGCTCTCGCAGACTTTTTTCCCCCCCGTGTTCCACATTCTCCTCCCTCCCATTTCATTCTCCCGTTGTTCCTTTTATCGTTCATGATTTATGCTCTCGGTTTTCGGTTGTTTTGTGTTCGACCACATCACTGTGATTATATGTGAGGGTATGTATGTAGAAGATATTATAGCGATCATTGGATTATTTAAAAATTGAGAAGTTCAGCTACTTTCCACCTCCACACAGAAGCAGTAGAACATTTCCTTCTCCAGCCAAACACTATCCTATCAGTTTGAGTGTAGTAGAATACATTTGATTCTCTTTTTTCGTCCAACTCCTGCCATTTAACCACTCGTCGTTTCCCCCCACTCTTGTTTCAAAGTAATTATTTCTCATTAATCTACAATAACTCCTCACCGGTCTATTAATCCAAAGGTCTGCGTCGCAAAAAAATGGGCTCTCCGTTTAACTCCACATCATTATTCTTGCCATATAAGGTGCTCGGGTTGCCGCAACCTCTATCCAAACCTCAAATTAGCCTTATTAGTGGCATTACATCCTTCCATTACTCTTCACCCCCGACTTCTCTCGGTGATTCCCGAACATCTTTCAGAGGGTTTTTCCACATAATTTACCATCATTCTGCAACTCTATCTGAGTCAGATCTGCGTGAAAAGGATTGCTGTGTTGCTCAGAGGGGGTCGTACCTATGTTCCCCGGGTCCTATGTTCCCCGATCGGGGAGCGTCGGACCTTTTTTTAAAAAAAAGGGTCCTATGTTCCCCACTTTGTGGAAGCCTGGGTGTGGAGCTTCAGGGTAAAGGGTTAGGGGTAGGGGTAGGGTTAGGGTTAGGGTAAGGGTAAGGGTTAGGGTAAGGGTTAGGGTAAGGGGTAGGGTCCTATGTTCCCCGGGTCCTTTTTGGGTGAACAGCGGGGAACATAGAACCCTTTTTTAGAGAAAGGGTCCTATGTTCCCCTCTCTCATACAAAGCGGGGAACATAGGACCCTTTGGGTGAACAGCAGGGAACATAGGACCCTTTTTTAGAGAAAGGGTCCTATGTTCCCCGGTCACATACAAAGCGGGGAACATAGGACCCGGGGAACATAGATACGGTCCCGCTCACAGAAACACTAGAATACACATTATTGTATTTTTAGTGACGTGGTGTTAGCGAAGGGGGGACTTGAAAGGTACAGACGAGTACAGACAAGACATGAAGTGTGAATCCTCTGCAACCAGGTGTTGAAATGTCTTTTCTGGGCAAAAGGCCCACTCCAACCATGGCCGGTGATTAGACAACAGCTAATGAAGGACTGTGAACATGTAATGGCAGGAAGGCTTTGCCCGACATCTGTGTCAAGCTGAGATTAGATACAGCAGTGAAAGTACATATGCGCCTACCATGCTTCGTATGTGTCATACATTTGCTAGTTAATGGACTATATATTGTTTCGTCTGTATCTGAGGGGTAAAGTAATTTCAGCCTCTGTAGGATATTGTTTGTGGCTGTTTTGTTCCATCTTCGGAAGACAATGGTTTCACTTAAAACGAAGTGAGAAGTGAGTTGTGTCACTTTACATCATCAACAGCTGACAAACTCGCAAACCGTCCAGCATTTTGAGGAAGTTAACGGCAGCTTTTAGCCCATAATCAAGCGTCTGAATGCTTAAGTGCCTCATATTATCCATGCTGGATGGTTTGGCGGTGACCAAAGCAAACCTAAAACCAGAGGACATTTTTCCAACCAAGGTCCAAATGCATGCTGATTTTTGCTCATTGTCAGTGAAACAACCACAGACAGGAAACACATGCAGCTTCAAGCATTTGCAATAAATCTCCATACTCCATGTAGTTATGCTAGCCCACAAAATTCCACATACGCAGTTGTGTGTTTGACGGCCACTGTTTTCCCTTTTAAACACAAAGTTTACAGATTACAACAATTCATTGGTTCATTGACTAGTCGGTTTGGTGTTTGATTGCAGCGTCTTAAATATGAATATGGTCTACTGACATAGATAGGAAGAAATATGTCATGTTTATGACCAAGGTCCCAGAGTCCGCCCGGAGTTGTTTTAAGATCGGCGCTGAGCTCCAGTCGGTAACAAAAGCATCGGCTCTACATCAGCCCGTGTCCTCCAAGTGATCCCCGGTGAAATGATGCATCTAAACCGCGCGAGCTGAAAGATGAAAACACTTGTCATCCCAGCACAGAGAAGTAGCTAACCCCTGCTATGCCACTCCAATTTCTCCAGCTTTAATCGAGCACTCTTGGTGCGCTGAATGGCCTGGCAGGGGCTTTAGCTGTGTCTGTGTCTCATTGTGGTTGATGCCCCCACTGTGCGAAGGAGTAAATCCTCTCATCCTTAACCAATCTGACGTGCTGTCCTGTCATTCTATTTCATCAACACCTCTCCGTCTTGGATCCCTCCTCCTGTTGAACCCTCAACTGTGGGACTAAAATGCTGCTGCATTGAGTTTCTTGTGAGCTTTTTGAGATTGATTTTCAAATTAACTCTAGGACAGAAAACTGCACAGTGGAAACCTTAAAAATACAAGCTCTTCTAAACTTGTTCAGTTTACTTTCATGAGCCTCGTTTGCTCCTAAATTAGTGGGTAAATGCAGGATTTATAAACCTGGGTGACCTGCTGGATAAAAAACAGTTTAGACCAGTGTGGACCAGGATAGACCAACATGGACCAGCATAGACCAGCATAATGATGCTGGGGGAACAGCATAGACCAACATGGACCAGCATAGACCAGTGTGGACCAGAATAAACAAACATGGACCAGCATGGGTCAGCAAAGACCAGTGTGGACCAGTGTGGACCGGTGTGGACCAGCATAGACCAGGATAGACCAACATGGACCAGCATACACCACTGGTGGACCAGCATAGACCAGCATGAGTCAGCAAAGACCAACATGGACCAGCATAGACCAGCAAATACCAGCATAGACCAACATGGACCAGCATAGACCAACATGGACCAGCATAGACCAGCAAAGACTAGCATGGACCAGCATAGACCAGCAAAGACTAGCATATACCAACATGGACAAGCATAGACCTGCAAAGAACAACATAATGATGCCGGTGGACCAGAATAAGACCAGCATAGACCAACATGGACCAGCATAGACCAGCAAAGACTAGCATAGACCAACATGGACCAGCATAGACCAGCAAAGACTAGCATAGACCAACATGGACCAGCATAGACCAGCATAGACCAACATGGACCAGCATAGACCAGCAAAGACTAGCATAGACCAACATAGACCAGCATAGACCCGCAAAGACCAACATAATGATGCTGGTGGACCAGAATAGGACCAGCATAGACCAGCAAAGACCAGCAAAGACCATCATAAGGATGCTGGGGGTACAGCATAGACCAGCAAAGACCAGCAAAGACCAGCATAGACCAGCATAGACCAGCAAAGACCATCATAAGGATGCTGGGGGTACAGCATAGACCAGCAAAGACCAGCAAAGACCAGCATAGACCAGCAAAGACCAGCATAGACTCGATGTAGCAGGTTGAAGCAGCTGGAAAAGGATGATTCATTTACTCTTCACACACCAGATGTTGTTGCTGCCTTGTTTTTTTCTTACCGTTATGTTAATGTCACAGTTCTTACTCTTGCATTTCTTTAAATCAATTCTCTATATGAGCCTATCATGTAATGTTAATGGCTGTAATGATTGCTACAGACCTTAATGCTAATGGCTATGCTGAAGCCTATGCTAATGCCTGGAAGATAAATGGCTAAATAGCCTTTTCAATATGAAAAGCTGTCACCTTCACTCTTCTGGCTTGAGTGAGACAGAGATTGTGACGGCTCTGCTGAAACAGTCCAGCAGCGAGTTATTAATCTCAGACAAACACAGCACTTGGTAGCTGCTACTAAAGTTGACAGATCTCAGCGCTGGCCAGTACTTCATTGCCGGCCTGAGGCTGTTTTTGCATCGTTGTGGCAATGACAGGTTGTCCAGCCCGTTTTTTTGATTTGTCACCAAGCTCAGACCACGGAGCACAAAGTGGTAATATAGTGAACACAGAGCTTGATATAAGGCCTTCTGGGCAGGTTAGGAAAAGAGGCAGGTTGCCCTTTCTCAGCGTTTTTGCAGATTTAATCTGTTCCTGTCAGCGTGAAGGTTCCTCGTGTAGCTGCTGTCACTTCAATTCGAGCTTTGGTGAAATAGAATCCACAATAGTTGTAAAATCTAATGAACTGTGAACAGCTCCTATTCTCTAAGCCATTACCATAATGCACTTCCACACTGATATTGTGCGATTCGTGAGGCCGCTGCAAAAGGGAAATGAGCAGGAACTATCGTCTCATTTGAAACATTTCCAGACTAACCTTTTTTTTTTCTCACCCTGTCTGCAATTCAGGTCTTCAGACTACGGAACCACCTACACTAAACTCAACCTGATGCCAGGCACGACCATTGTGGTGACCAGTTTCTACATCTGCCCGACCAACAAGAAGAAGGTAGGACGCGTGAATGAGTAAAATGACTACGCTATGCTATGTGCGCTTGTTGAAAAGGGCTGCAAAATGTGTTCTTGTAAAACTGCCAAGTACAGAAACTTCAAAACAAGTGTTTAGAGTGCTGTCGGAGGTCAGAGCTGGATATCTGAAGTAATATTCACGCACACAAGCACGGTAGGAAGTGCTAAATCTAAGTCTACTCAAGTGAAATGTGCGATTTGAAAGGATGACCTCCTTGAACTAAAGACAAAAGATCCTGAAGATTTGTCCTTTCAGGCTGCTGTAAAAACATGTTAGAGTAAAATCTTCTGTTGAATCTGTGACGGCCCCGGTGCGTCACTCATATCCTGTAACGGTTAATAAAACGCCGGCAACGAAAACGCCGCGAGAGAGACGACCGTCAGCCCCACTTGTGCTGGTCGTGACAAAAAATGTAAACACAACTATGCTCTGTTTACACGAAAACAACATGGGGTAACTTTAATGGGACAGAAAAATTAGAGACTTTCCAAAAAGAGATTTTTCCCGTGGTTGAAATTGAAGCTGGAGATGCCAAAGTATATCGTTATTTAAGCTCTTGTGTGAGTCATCCCTGTATCCAATTGTTCCCATGATGCAGCTGGCTGGTGATGTTTTATTCTACTCCCCCCCCTGCCTGGTAAACACCCACATTTTTCAAACTCCATGCTCCCTGTTATAAGTTTGTCACATCAAGCCTGGTGTTTGGTCTCTTTCTCCTGTTCTTCTTCTTCTTCTTCTTCAGACTTATGAACGTTTCTGTGGAGCCACAGAAGACGTTATTCAGCAGTTCCACAGGCTGCATCGGAATCCTCATTAGACTTAAACTGAACCTCATGGGTAAAATTGCTCGATTGCTCCCTAATCCGCCCCAAGATTATGGGGTGGTTGTGGTTCCGATTAACATCAAACATCAGGTTGTGCCAGAACGCTAACTCCAGTCGTCTGTGTGAAATTTGTGCATGCCCCCCCCCCCCCCCCCCCCCCACTCATCTCCACACGTTCACATGTGCTTCATGAAGAACAACACACGCGACTTCCTGTTGATTTCACCACATGAGCCACATGCGCCAAAGTGCAATCTACAATCCAATCTAATGTAGTTATGTAGGAGCCAAAAGCGCAGGACCTACCTACCTTTGTGAGCTGCTACCAATCCAGCCTTGTTTTAGGGACCACCGAGACCATAGGGACCACAAAGGTGTGGTTACAGCTTAAGTAGGTCAGCGAGATCAAGTGGAGCAAGGCCTTTTAAGATGGCTTTGACAGAGACACAGAATAGATGGACAGACCGCGGCACACAGACTCTCCCAGTTTTTTTTATTAATTTTATACAAAAGACAAGAGAAAAACCATATCCCTATAGCCATAATCCCGTATAGATTATGGGCTCTTTTATCACAGCAGGAAATATTCATGGGAAAGATGAAAGACATGCTGAACATCTTTATTTATTTTATTCATTTAAAAAAAGGGACACGGTACAGTCATAACGTGTTGCCCTTTGATGCACTCTACTACCAGATTATCGTCGTTAATCTGCACTCCCTGGACAGCTCAGAACTACAAAGACGGCGCACTTAGGGCGCTTTCACACCAACAGCAGTTGGGGCGCACCAAACGATCCATTCGAACCAAAGACTCTAGTTCGTTTCGTTTTCGTTGGTGTGAAAGCATCAATCGCACTCGGGTCCCCACCAAATCAAGCGGACCGAGACCGCCAAAAAGAGGTGGTCTCGGTCCGCTTGACTCCGCACCAAATGTCAGACTCTGGTGCGGTCCCTCTGGTGAGAACGCGAACTCGGGTCCAAACCATATTCTGCAGTAAATGCCATGGACATAGCCTACCTTGTAGGTCTTTGGAGCAATCTTCGTCTCATATTTAGCACGACCACATTCATGAAAATAGCGCGTCTCCTCTGCCTGAAATGACGCGCTATACGTCTTCGCCGACTCCAGTGCATCAGCTGAATGTTCGACTCATTCTCAAATTGGACATTTTGCCAAATATGGCCAATACATAGGTAATAAACGAAGATCAGAGCAAGAAGCAATGTACGAACGTGTTGCTCCATAGTGAGTCAAAATTGGCGCTTTTCTACCGGAAGATATAAACACATTGATGAAACGTCAATCGGGCCAATGTTGGTTCGTTTGCTGGTGTGAAAACGGACCACACTGGAGTCATATGTTACATAATAACAATTGTATTGCCTGGTGCGGATCAAATAATCGAACTAGTGGTGTGAAAGCGCCCTTATATTAACACACATTAGCGCAGAGCAAATCAAGCACATTATACATGTTTCAGGGCCATCGAGTGTCAAAATCGTTGACTAGAAGTTGTTGAAACTGCAACGTGGCAAAATTGCACTGCACAATCTTTGGATCGATTTGTGTTTTGCACATTTTTGTCGGTATTCCTCATGCAACTCCAACCCACGTTCCAGATCTGTGAGCTTTCTCTCCCAAAGATTCACTAGGTGACTTAAGCTGAGATAAAATTGGACGACCAACTGTGGCAGCCCTGTCGTGTTGGCGGGCATCATCGCCGCGGTCCAGGCTTCTTACCCAATCGATGAAGTGATAGAGTGAGATTAGATGAAGTCGCTTTCTCTTGCTCTGGTCGCTGAGAATCCGAAAATGACGTGTGTGTGGGATCGGCCGTCTCGTAGAATCACTCTCGCGCCCACGCGCGCGCACAGAATAGACAAGGGCCCGCCGCGCGGAGAGTCGGCTTTTAATTGCACAGTGTGTGGAAGTTCATCTTAATTTCCCTTAGGGACAGACGGGGAGAGTGAAGGAGCGGATGTGACAGTGTGTTGTGACAGTGGAGGTGTCTGGGTAATATGAGGTGGGGATCAAACTGCTGCTTAAATACACCTCCAGGTCCCGCAGTACGGGCTGTGATGGATGCTCAGGTTCAGCGATGCTTGCTGGAATTGATCCAGGGAGGCGTCTGTGTTTGCTGTTGTGTTGTCTCTCCGTGACGGGCGGCAATGGCGGCGTATGTGGACTCTCTCTCTCTCTGTGTGTGTGTCCACAGTTGTTCCCCAAACACTTTGATCCGTCCAAACAAATATCACAGTGTTTGCCTTCTTTTCCTCGGCGTCCGAATTATGAGCGATCACGTTCATGAGGTACACCCTGCACACAAACACACACACACACACACACACATGTGCGAGTGCACTTTGATCAGTACGGCTAATCACATCAGAGAAAAACCAGCAGACGAGCGTGGCTGTAAGCTCTGTGAGGGGATTACACTCGGTGCGAAAGGATCACACAGAAAGGTGCGAGGGGGCCTCAGGTAATCAATAGGACTTGAGGCAATTAGAGAGAGAGGTGAGTCTTCAGACAGGAGACAATGTCACCGGCTCTTTCTCTCTCTCTCTCTCTCTCTCTCACTCTCTCTCTCCACCCCCTTGACTTCATTGAGAGCTACATTAAAGATTCGCTCAAGACCCCTTTGCAGTAGAAGCTCCCAAGGACCCTTGACACACTTCAGCGCCAATAGAGTCGTAAAATAAACTCTGAGACCGGAGGCTCGGCGCTGCTCTCTCTCAGCAATTTTCTCTAACACTCGTCTCCAGCGCGCTGTCGGGGGGAACGCGCGTCCGTTTTCCTGCCATTAAGTGCCCGATTGTGTGGACTACATGAAAGATCAAGTATGCTAAGATTAGTACTAGAAATGATTCCTTTCTAATGGTAAGTCAACACCAACACTGACGCACAGGAAGACATGTTTGGTGACATGTTGTTCTGCTGATTTCACTGTACAGTAGCTTGACAACAGAGGGATTAGGAATATGCTCTGAATCGTCGTTGCTGGATCAGCTGCTTTTAGCAGGCGCGCTTGTGCTAATCCAAAGGTGTGTACACACAGCTTCGTAAAAACCCTTGAATTATCACCCAAAAACACAACATTGCGTTACACTTTTTAGGGAAATTATTTTGACTGTTTGGAGGGATTATATGTCTTGGTTGGTCTGTGAATGCTTTGGGACCCCCCCCCCCCCCCAGATGGAAGTGGTAGGCAAGGTTTGGGCTTCCTTACTAAGGGTTCTGGTTGGGGTTAGGGTTAAGTTTGGGTTGGGTTAGGTTTAGGGTTAAGATCGGGATTGGGGTTGGGGTTGGGTTAAGATCGGGGTTGGGGTTAAGGTTGGGGTTCGGTTGGGTTTAGGGCTAAGATCGGGGATGGGTTTAGGGTTAAGATCGAGGTTGGGGTTGGGTTTAGGGTTAAGGTTGGGGTTGGGTTGAGGCTTAAGATCGGGGTTGGGGTTAAGGTTGGGGTTCGGTTGGGTTTAGGGTTAAGATCGGGGTTGGGTTTAGGGTTAAGATCGAGGTTGGGGTTGGGTTTAGGGTTAAGGTTGGGGTTGGGTTGAGGCTTAAGATCGGGGTTGGGGTTAAGGTTGGGTTCGGTTAAGGGTTAAGATTGGGGTTGGGGTTGGGTTTAGGGTTAAGGTTGGGTTGGGTTTAGGGTTAAGGTTGGGGTTAGGATAATCCCGGATAATCGGAAGACAACGGAATGGTATGAAAGTACAAAAATGCAGTATATTAGTGTAGAAGCATCTGTAACATCCAGTCCACTGATTCAAGTAAATTAAGGCAATTCAAAGGCTTTTTCTTTTTTAGTCCATTACCAGCTTTTCCAACCCCGATCTTCATTTAGATACTAATCCTAAACCTCGTAATTGAGCTTTTTTTTTTTTTTTTTAATGACCACACTTGTTTCTCACCTCGCCCTCTGTCTCTGCGTGCAGTCACTGCAGCGTGACTCATTTAGGGGCTTATGTAAAAGTGCAGTGAAATAAACCACCTCAGCAGTTCCTTCAGCAGCAGGGCATCACAGGAACAGAGTGCCCTGAAATATGTCTTTGGCCACTCGATTACACGGCACCAGGACAGGAAGTACTGCTGTCTGTAACTCCTACATCATTAGTTACACTCTGCTGGAGTATTTTTTTTTTATGATGTATTTTGACTGTGTAATAAAATGTGAGTCACCGCAGTTAAAAGGAAATCCAAAGGGGATTCTGGGACATAAATAAATTAGCTATTGTTTATGTTCCTGTGTAACCTCGAATAAAGTATCACACAAACAAGTAAAGACATTTAATGCCCTCGTTTGTTTGTTTTAGTTTATTATAACAAGACGTGAAAAAGTTCAGGCGGGATTTAATCTGCAGCAAAAACTGAGAAAGTAAAAAAAAAAAAAAAATTCCTCAACATTCACTTCGTACGTGAGCGAAAGCACCTTGAGTCTGACAAACATTACCCGCGAGCGTAGAGATATATCACCCACAGGTGATGGAATCTGTGTAAACGATAGGAGACTTTAAACATTTTCTTTATTCGCGGAGCAGGAAGGTCAACATTGAGATAAGAACGTAACAAAGTAGCTTAAGGCTCCGTCTTCCCCTTTTATCTCCTCTGCTCTTGTAGTGTCACCCTGATGTGTTTCAAGTCTTTGGTCTCTTTTTTTAAAGTTTTGGGGTAAAAGAGCCAAGTTAAAACACCCGAATGCAAATGCGGAGCGATTGCAAAGCCTGTGGGTGCGTCTGTAATATAATGATATAGTGGTCATATATATATGAAGAAAAAAATGTGTTAAAAAAATAAAAGAGCAATTGGGAAAAGAGTGATCCTGCAGATTCATATTCAGCGCTCCTGTGATTGGCAGTTCAAAGAGCTGAGCGCAGGAAGGCGAGATTATTCAGATGTGGCCACGTTTTTTTTTTAATATCGCCGTGATGAAGGACAATCTTTGTCATTTTCAACAAGGCTATCCTTTTTCCTATATCGCCGTCTGCTCGTCTGCCTGCGATCGCCTCCCGACTGTCGACCGCGTCCTCTGCTTTAACGCGAGGACAAAAGGGAAACGCGGAATAATCACCGGATAATGTTATCTCAGGCAAAGTCGCTCCCTTTGTGTCCCGTGTTATCGCCCAAAGAGTCGCCTCTGAAAGTCATAATGAGCAAAAAAAAAAAAAAATGGCGCTGAAAGCAGTAATAAAAGCCACTTAGCTAATGGGGAAATTGCATTAAAGGAAATGAATAAGCAGAGGAGAGGAACTTTTTTTCCGTTTCGTTTACCGTTTGTTGCACTTTATGTGGGATATCAAAACCCTCAAAAGGATCAATAAAGCTTATACTGGATTAAACATCACATTGGGGCAAAAGAGTGGTCATTTTAATGAGGTGTTATGTAAAATATTGGCATATTTATGACAAATAACGATTAAAAATGCACAAAACCGTCTTAAAGGTGCCATATGTAAGAATGTGGCCAAAAACGGTTACTACATTCAAATTCAAAAAACCGAGGTCTTTTAGGTTTCATTTTTCTGACGTAACTGGCAACCCGTGGTTGCTCCGCACCTGCTAATCTACTGACTGCAATGATTGGTAGACGGCGGTAGGTGGCGCCACATGCCGAAACATGATTTCAAAACATAAACATGATTTGCAGTCTGCAAAATATTTTTTTTTATGCAAATATTTTGTCTGTACTGTTGTTGTTGGTGAGTTCAGTTTGTTATATGAACATTATTCCTGAGTCTCTGTGACATATTAGGAGGATTTTATGGCCAGTTGCTTTAGATTTATTACATAATGCACCTTTAACATTTAATTTTAAGCTAGAATAATTCTGTTTCAGCAGAATTTGACCATATTAATAAGCAATTTAATTGTTCTTACGCATGTTAATGTGCAATATTAAACATTAAAAAGCTAAAGAAATGCACCAAATATCATCAAAAATTGAAGGTAATGACTGTATTTTCCGGTATATGATCATGAGCGGCGAGAAAAACAGACATTATTGTGTTTCTTCAGGGTAGTTTTTCTTTGTTATTATTATTATTATTATTTTACAGTATATTGCAGTATTTATATTGTATCTTCACTGTCCTGAAGCACAAAGAGAAACAGACTGCGTTCACCTTCATACCAAGAGATATAGAGCTATAGTATATCTCATATATCACCTAGAATAGATAAAGCCTCGAGATATTATTCATAAACCATTATTGCCAAGTTCTCGGTGGGACAATGCAACAACACACAAACTGCAGCGCAAGCATTCGAGTGTAGTCCGTGTGTGTGTTTATCTTTGTGCGTCTGTCAGCGCTGAACGCTGTTGTGAATATGGTTTTTAGAGCCGTCTAAAGCGCTGTCACTCACATAAAGTGCGCGCCGTCATCCGTGACGGACAATTTATTTAGGACGTCGTGGAGGATTTTTTTCCCAAAAGGAACCTTGTGTCGCTCACTCGAGACAGTTTAAATCACAACACGGTGACAAAGTGGGAATAGTATGGATCGTCGTTTTAGAATAAAGATGTAACATTAGGGCGATGCAAAGTGTAGCGTAGGGTCATAACAATGTTGTCATGCTATTGCTATTGTATCAGTGGTTTGTTCTGGTGGCATGAATGTATGAGTGAATGAGTGAAGTAATCTAAGACTTCACGTGACTTAAAGAAAATAATTAGTTATAGTTACTTCTCCCAAATATTAACTGAGTTAGTGAGTAAAAGTAACTTATCATGTCCAAATATGTCAAAGAATTTGGATTCCCCCTTCATAAAACTTTAAATGCAACTGTATGTTCAATTATATGTAATATAACTGAAAATTAAACATGTTATCTATCTATCTATCTATCTATCTATCTATCTATCTATCTATCTATCTATCTATCTATCTATCTATCTATCTATCTATCTATCTATCTATCTATCTATCTATCACTAGCTTAGCCAACTATCTACTCCTAGCTACTTTGCTATCTATCTATCACTAGCCTAGCTAACTATCTACTCCTAGCTACTTTGCTATCTATCACTAGCCTAGCTAACTATCTACTGCTAGCTACTTTGCTATCTATGTATCACTAGCTTAGCTAACTAGCTACTGCTAGCTACTTCACTAACTATACATCTATCACTAGCTGCTTATCTATCTATCTATCTATCTATCTATCTATCTATCTATCTATCTATCTATCTATCTATCTATCTATCTATCTATCTATCTATCTATCTATCACGAGCTTAGCTAACTATCTACTGCTAGCTACTTTGCTATCTATCTATCTATCTATCTATCTATCTATCTATCTATCTATCTATCACTAGCTTTGCTATCTACTTCTAGCTACTTTGCTATCTATTTATCACTAGCTTAGCTAACTATCTACTGCTAGCTACTTTGCTATCTATCTATCTATCTATCTATCTATCTATCTATCTATCTATCTATCTATCTATCTATCTATCTATCTATCTATCTATCTATCTATCACTAGCTTAGCTAATTATCTACTGCTCTATTAGCTAGCTAGCTAATAATAGAAAATTAGCCATTCCTGAGAACAGCTTCAGTTAGCTTAATTATAGTAACGTGCCACATTTTCGATGATATTTTAGTGCTGTTACTCCCATCACTGATCACTAATTCAGTGGGATTACAGACACACTGTTTCTCTCTCAGTGTTTGAAAAACTGGCCGAGACCACGCTCTCTCATCCAGAAACCGAGCTTGCCGTTACGGCCAACAAAGTTATGCTGAGGGGCAAATGGACGAGCAGTGTGAAGAAGTAGGTTTTCCTTCTTCTTAAAAACAAAAATAAAAGCCGTGCAAAGCGACCTTCTCCTCGCAGCTCGTCACAGGGAAGAATGAGTTCCGGGGCTGAAACCACAGTTGTTTCAGCCCTCATTCCTCTGCTCTGGTCTTCCTCGTCCCTGCAGCCGTGTCATCTGTGCTGCACAGAGACGCCTCAGTCTTTCCTTTTATCCTCTGCTCGTGCACTGATATGAGACCTGTGCTGAGGCTGATAAGGAGACTGGATGGTGCGCGTGTGTGAGCGTGAACCGAGGACAGAAGCTGGTGCCCGTTACACGCTGGAGGGCAGGAGTCGCGCTTCCACTTCAGAGCTCAAGTCCTCCCACGCGCTCGTACGGCGACGGCGTTCCACCTCTGAGTTTATGGGGTTTCAGCGAGGCGTCGTGGAGAGAGAGAGCTGATAGACCGCGGTGCTCAGTCGGAGAGTCATGACTCGGCAGGATTTGGGTCACAGAGAGAAAAGGCTCAGTGAGACTGAGAGAGTTCACACACTTTCTCTGGCTTGTTTTCAATCAACACAGCGAGAAAGAGACGTGATCCATGTGTGAAAGCAGATATCTGTGGAAGAGAATGAGGGCCTCATGTAAAAAAGAAAGAAAGAATGAAAGAAATGAAAGATAGATGAAAAAATAAAACGGCATGAATTCTGGGATTAAAGTTAGAATTCAGACGTTAATCTCAGAATTCAGACTTTAATCTGATTTTTTCTTTAATCTCAGAATTCAGACTTTAATCTCAGAAATTAGACTTTTTCTTTAATCTCAGAATTCTGACCTTTTCTCTTTAATCTCAGACTTCAGACTTTAATCTCAGAATTCTGATTTTTTCTTTAATTTCAGAATTCTGACCTTAATCTCCTGACTTCTTTAATCTGATAATTCTAACTTCTTCTTTAATCTGAGCATTCAGACTTTTTATTTGACCTCATAATTCAGACTTTAATATCAGAATTCAGACTTTTTCTTTAATCTCAGAATTCAGACTTTAGTATCCTGACTTTTTCTGTAATCTGATAATTCTAACTCCTTCTTTAATATGAGAATTCAGACTTTTTATTTAACCTCATAATTCAGACTTTAATATCAGAATTCAGACTTTTTCTATAATCTGAGAATTCAGACTTCTTCTTTAACCTCAGAATTCAGACTTTAATAACAGAATTCAGACTTTTTCTTTAATCTCAGAATTCACTTTTTCTTTAATCTCAGAATTCACTTTTCCTTTAATCTCAGAATTATGACCTTTTCTCTTTAATCTCAGACTTCAGACTTTAATCTCAGAATTCTGATTTTTTCTTTAATTTCAGAATTCTGACCTTAATCTCCTGACTTCTTTAATCTGATAATTCTAACTTCTTCTTTAATCTGAGCATTCAGACTTTTTATTTGACCTCATAATTCAGACTTTAATATCAGAATTCAGACTTTTTCTTTAATCTCAGAATTCAGACTTTAGTATCCTGACTTTTTCTGTAATCTGATAATTCTAACTCCTTCTTTAATATGAGAATTCAGACTTTTTATTTAACCTCATAATTCAGACTTTAATATCAGAATTCAGACTTTTTCTATAATCTGAGAATTCAGACTTCTTCTTTAACCTCAGAATTCAGACTTTAATAACAGAATTCAGACTTTTTCTTTAATCTCAGAATTCACTTTTTCTTTAATCTCAGAATTCACTTTTCCTTTAATCTCAGAATTATGACTTAATTCCGACATTTTCTTTAATCTCAGAATTCAAACTTTAATCTCAAAATTCTGACTTTTAATCTCAGAATTCAGACTTTAATCTCAGAATTCAGACTTTATTATCACAATACAGATTTTAATCTCAGATTTCTGACTTTCTCAGAATTCATGCTGTTTTATTTATTTATTTATCTTTCAATCTTTTTGAAGTACTCTTGTCTATACTCTTCAGTAGAGACCAGGTCACCGTAGTAGAGCGTCCTCTTCTTTTCTAAATCACAGAGGAGTTGAGCTCCTTTAGATTGTTTTGTGTAAAACAGACACAAACCATGTAAAGGCGGGATTAGATTTCTTCCGTGTTCTGACACAACAGAAGCTTCAGCCGCTTTGTTTTTCCCTCTCAGCTCACGTCACGTGTCCTTGTATCGGCCGTCGGGGAACAGACGAACACACAAAGACGAGCAGCCGACGGTTCCGTCTCGTTCAGGACTTACAAAGTGACTGTATGAAGAGGCTTCACAGCCACAGGGGCATGAAAAGAAAAGACGGGTTTTAAGTGAAGTGGGGATTTCATTACCATATATTATCTCTGCAGTTATGGATGACAGGCTATTTCTGGTTGTAACAGGATGTAGGGATTATGGGTAATGAAGGGTGTTGCGGTGAGACGGCCCCCGCGCGGACCGCGTCGTGACGTGTTTCAGTCCAAGCGTAATGGGAGATTTTGATCAGCGCAACTGTCTCTGAATGCTGTTCAAACACAATTATTTCATTTCCCCGAGATCGACGCGTTTATTACTTGGATGTTTGGGACAATTTAAGGAAAAGGGTTCATCAAACGTAAGTGGTTTAGTTTAAACTCTGGAGACCCTGTTGGTCTTTTTGCTCGGCACTTTTTGCCGTTTCCCAGACAAATATGTAGTCGTCGTAACCGACAACGACGGTACAAATATTTCAATATTAGCATTCTTGCACAGCGTTGGCTTCAGCGTGAGTCAGGTCTACGATCACGGGGAACGTAAATCTGAAGGAAATATGTGGCTCTTGAGCTGCTCAGGGTCGATTCACACTGAGCTGAAGCTGTGTGCTCTTAAAACAGGGATTTTAACAGATGCTAAAGTTAAGGGATATTATGAAATAGTATAAAGATGGAATACTAAGGCCCCGTCCCAATAACCTCCCCTAACCCTAAATTTTTCGTTACCCTAATAGCATAATTGCCTAAGTCATTTTTTGAGGGTAATATAATGTGATATCTGCCAAACTTTACCAATGTGTTTGCTAAAAAAAAAAAGTGTATTTTCTTGTTTTCCCGAAAACGTTCAAATATGAATAAAGCAACTATGCTATTAGGCTAACAATATGAAAACATGCAGTCAAAATTTGCGTCTGCGTTTCGTTGAAGACGGGTCTGAGCAGATTTCCCCCAATATCCCTTAAGACTGTGTCACAAGCAGTTTTTGAAATCCAACCCTCCCTAACCTCGCTCATACCCATGCTATCTCGCTACGCGTCCGAGCTGCAAATTCATCGGGTCACATGATACACGGGTATCTGAATATTTAATACTTAATCCTTGATTTTGGCATTTGACGTAAAAACCCTGGTCCTCACTCTCCTGCATTGTTCTGAATCAGGTTTGCAGAAACTGTTTTAAACATTAACGGGTTACCGTTCTATATATTTTACACGCATCCCGTTTTATGACGGATAATAAAAAGCTGAAAAACTTTCAGACTCTCATCCTGCTGGTTTTTTTTCCCCCACTTTTCCTGTTCGACACGACTTCGCCGGCGCTGAAATATTATTAACCGATGCCTCATTAAACTCCAAACTGCAGCACAAACCGCTCTAAAACTCTGCACGACGGAGAGACGTTCAGTTGTGACTCAGTGTCGGCTCTGGCTCGCTGCCTATCGATCCAAACTGGTGGATCCAGGTCAGGTCAATCCGTTTAGGGGCCTGGCAAGTGAAAGGCTGAGAGCAGCAGACGAGGGGGGAACGCCGCGGCGGCGGCGAAACACAGGAGCCCAGATGGACGGAGCGTATGGGTCAGTGGCTGCGATCAAAGCGAGGTCAGAGATGATCGCGGCTAACGCGACGCCATAATCTGAATAGACTCTGGAGGACGACGACGACGAGGAGAAGAAGAGGAACTCGTGGACGCGGCAAATACATCGTCCTTTTTGCCCTAGTCGTGTCATTTGTCCAGGCCCTGGATGAGCGGGAAATTCATGTTTTCACATTGCCTGAAGAATAATGACGCGGAATAGACAAAAGTGGGTAAAAAACACCCTAAATAATGTAGCATGTAGAACTACAAATGATAAGTGTTTGTTTCCCAAACCTGTTGCTTTTTAATTATTTATTTAACCCTTTAAGGTGCTACTCAACTATTTGGACGAGCACACTTTAAGTCACTATATCTCATTGAAAAATGCATCGAGCTGAACTCACTATCACTTAATGTGACTTGCTCTGAATGTTGTACTTTATGAATTATGCAAACCAGGTTTATTATGAACAGACGTCTCAACCGTTTGGTAGAGGCCTGTATCTGTTAAAATGTAGGGTCTAATTTCACGTTATTGTTATCATAAGTAAATAAAAGGACTTTTTTTTCCCATTTTTTTCCACAATAACTTTCAATATCTGGCAGTTATTTACGATTTACTGCATGTTTAAAACAGTTTTAACCTGTCTCTCTTTTGTCCCGTCTGTCTCTGACGACACATAATGCTCCTTTTATGATTTAACATTACACATTTCTGGATGTTTTTGAATTCTTTCTTTGTGTAAGAAGCACAAACTGCCAGCAGCATACAGACGCATCAGCTTTGACGTAGCACGTTTAACTAACCCCCCCCCGCGATTGTTTTCAACGCGGCGTCTAAAAATAACCGGCGACTGTCGCTCTCTCTCCCCTCTCTGTTATGCTCTCCTCTGATTAAAGTGAGCCAAGTTTAGCTCCACGTCGACACAGGCAACGCTACATCCCCACGTCTGAGTTCTCACCGCGAAAGGAAATGAATGCAGTCTCCTCCAGGAGGTTCTTTTATAACTCAGTGTTGACTCGGTGACGACGCGGCGGAGTAAATAAAAAAATCGGCACGACAGGCACAAGGACAGCATCCATTCATCCGTTTTTCACTTTAGTCCTCGTCCACCTCGTCTAAAACTATCCTTGCATCCGTCATTACCATCTCCTCCCGTTTTAGCTCCCCCTCTGTGGCTCTTGTTTACCGTGTTCCAGCATTTCTCCACAGGGTCTTTGTTTCCTGGAAACCGGTACCAGGATGTTCAGGGACCTCAGGGTCCTCCCTTCGTCGTCGTCATTCTCGTGAGCTCGGAAGTTCGTGGAGCTAAAATGTTTTGCTCGCTTGTCGGAAAAAAACGCGATCCCCTCGCCCGCGGCGTGCTGAAACTTTCCGGTTTGATAAAACACACTCTGCTGCAGGTTCCTTCATCGTCACTGTCTCACGCCGTGACACGAGGCTGTCGCTCGGATTTGACGAGAAGGTGCCGCTGTCGTTGGGTTTGACTCCGTGTATTGTTTTAATGCTTTTGATTCATAGCGACAGCTGTGTGCTGAAACTGTGAGTCACTCACGACGTCCAAACCGCTGTGTTTTTCGCTGTAAAACAGTGATTTAGAAGGAAAACCATCTGTTTCTATACGATAATTTCTATGAAAATTCATACTACCACACTTTACACTGCAATACAGTAACATTAAAGGAATACTATGGCTTTATAATAACTTTGAAAGTAGCTTAGTAGTAGAAGTAGCAGTTTTGTTTAAAGGCGCCATATGTAAGAATGTGGCCAAAAACGGTTACTACACTCAAATTCGAAATACAGAGGTCTTTTAGGTTTCGTTTTCTCCGCCATTGTAGCTCAGACGTAACTGGCAACCCGTGGTTGCTCGGCAGCTGAGACTGGTAGATAATTTCAAAACATAAACATTATTTGCAGTCTGCAAAAGATTATTTTTTGTCTGTACTGTTGTTGTTGGTGAGTTCAGTTTGTTATATGAACATTATTCCTGAGTCTCTGTGACATATTAGGAGGATTTTATGGCCAGTTGCTTTAGATTTATTACATAATTCACCTTTAAACGTACAGTATATATATACAGGCAATATATAGTGTCTTATATCCTTCTTTTTTTTCAGTACAACCTATAGGAAATCTGATTAAAAAATGCTCAAAATGTTTAAAATCGGATTGGATTTCTGAAATTTGGAAAGTTCCGTTTTTATGAACCAAAAGAACATTTAAAAATGGTCTAATTTTGTGACTTCTGCACAATTATTGCAACTTTAAATGTGACCTATAAACACACACACCCCCAGGATGTCCATATAAGGAGTTATTTACCCAATTAGAATCACTGTAATATCATCACATGAAAATGTTTGTGAGTTCTCACACATACATTCTCCACCGTTATTAACAAGCTGTTACTCAGTGATTACTATAGAAATAAGATGCTATCACCATATTATTACTGTATAGTTACTGTACTGCAATGTAAAGTATTTTTTTTTCCCTGTTTTTTGGCAGAAAATACTACAATTATACAGTAAAACAACATGTTTTTGTTTGAAACTGTTTTACAGATGATAGTGGAGTCACAGCAGGAAGTAAATATGGGTAAAATCATTATCTCTGGTACATTGTGGACAGCAGATGTGATCAAAGGAGCAAGTGATATCATTTGGAAAATAAAAATAAGTTTAATGTAGTGTGGGTTTGACGTGATCAGTGAGCTCAGAAAGAAACTAATGTGTGTGATCGTGACCACGGCGTATTTACTCGGAGACAAAAGACACAAGAGTCCAGCAGATTGGACGAGGTGAAGACGGTGGAGTAAATGCAGCTGTGAGCTGCAGTGGTTTCACTTCATCTGCAGGCATATATCTCTATATCTTTCCACGTCTCATTTCCTCATGCTTTCTTTTCGTTCCAACGTTCCTAAATTTAGCTCCGTCGTCGTCATCGCCGTCCTCTGCCTCTGCGTCGCTCCAGGTGCCTTCAGGTTGCTAAGGAGCTTGGGAGTTTGCGCTGCCAAGTGTTGCAAGACAATCGCTGCAGCTGCTTAACTTTGATTCAGCGCGCCGTGAGTTCCAAAGCAGAAACACATGGCCGGAGAAAAAAAACGCTGGCGGTTCAAACGTCTTTGTCTCGCAAGAGAAACGTGACTGAGTGCGACTTCTGCTTTTCCTTTTGCTTCTTTTCTTCCAAATTCCTTCACGTTCCTTGGTAAATGTTGATGAGAAACCACAAATTTAGAGCCTGCAGGACTGATAGAGAGAGAACTCTAGTGTTTGTGTGTTGTTGTTTTGTTGGTTGGTTGTTTATAACCACACAGTATGGTGGCCTGGAAGGAAACTATAATTCCAAAATAGTGAAAATTCCTGAAACAGGTTAATGAAACAAAGTTAATGAAAACTGTTGAAAGACTGAAGGCAAAAATATAAACATTTTGACGTAGAAAAAATCTTTTGCTAACTAGAACATATGGTCTGAATTTGACAAGGCTAGCTCAAACATGCTAGCTAGTTCATTCAAATTCGTAAAACTAGCCATTTTTGTTTTTACAAAATGGCCGACTTTTGCGAAGGCAGAGCTAATGGAAGTACATGGGTAATTTGTCTGGAATCATGAGAGCAACAAGTATACCGGGAAAAAAAAAAAAAGCTCAAATTTAGCATTTAACGCAATTTTGGCCACTTTCTCTCGCGTCAAAAATGCCCAAAAAAATTCCTCAAGAAACTTTGGCATTAGCCAATAAAGACACTGATTTGACGGCTTCCTGCAACAGCGCGAGTGAAATTACCGTAATAACCACACGTTGGCTTTGACGTGCAGCTCTTTCAGCTTTCAGAAACCGTTGGAATTTTTTTCCGATAGCACAAACCACTGGGTAATTACGGTAATGCAAAGTCTTCGTCTTTGATACACTTAGCGTTAAAGGGCTAACTGACTAGTGCTATAGCTACAAAAAAAAATGGAAAAAGCCATATAGAGGTCTGCCACAAGGGGGTGATCAAGATGTTATGGTCACTTTAAGCAGAAAGCTTACATTCTTATCTGCTGGAATAATCCAGAGATCCAAATTTCGGAAGCATTAACGGTATCGAAAAACTATTTTATGGATTCCATTCCGAGCTTTAATTTCCTCTCACAGAGTCTGAATGGCTTTGTACTATATTTTTTTATTTATTCTGCACAACCAGGCAGTGAAACACCTTATGTTTGAGAGGTTTAGTCCTGTCAGACACACACTGGGTAAAAGGATCAAAGGCAACTTTTTTATTAAAAAAAAACTCATCTGCATTTAATTGGCTCCAAAAGTGAAACTCAAAGAGATTCTAAAGGAAAACTCTGAGCTCTGACGGCAACAAAAGACGAGTCGTCACTCATTTGCCAGCTGAGCTGTGAGTCTGTTCTCAGTCTAACAGGTGATTGCTGACAGATTACTGACTGTAAAGCTGCAGAGCACCAAACAGATGTCACGATTTTCTTTTTTATATATATATATATATATATAAATATGTAATTTCAATGTATTTTAAAGTGGAAACAGTCGACTGGTTTGTCGTACCAGTTCCCAGACGATATTATGACGTTATATTGCGGCACAACTGTTTACGCTCTCTGAAAATGATGTCTGTGATTATTCCCTCGCTATCCGTCCTCATCTGCATTTAAATAAACACTTCCGCAGCACACATGCATCACTTTGTCGGCACAATCTGGGCCTTGGAAATTGCCAATTTTCCCCCCGTCGCACGGACACAGAGTGCGACTCCATATTGTGCTCAGCTTTGTTAATTTGTGGCTCCGGCTAAAAGGCTCTTGTCGGGTTCGGAGAGGCCGCGGCGGCGGCGAATGACAGAGTGCATTATGGTTCTATTATGGAATCCAGTGTATAAGACTCCCGTCTCCTTTTTGTTCCGGCCGTCGCCACTTACTGGAAGAATCTGTTCGTGACCTCAAGAGGAACGCTCACTTTTACTGAATGAAACATTATACGGTTCTGTTAAAATGGCATTATATGTATTACAGAAATGAATTTTGTTGTTTTTTTTAACTTCACACTGAACCACTTTCAGTCAAAGAAAGGTGGAGCCATCAATGATGGTCAAAAAGCTAACTTATCTTGAAAAGCTAACACAAATTAGACAGAAAAAACACAACATTAGCTTTTCCGTGGGAAATAACATAGTCTGCTAGCTTACAACGATAGCTAGCCGACACAAAAGTTTGCATAACTAGCTATTAAATAAAAAACACAAAACACTATTTAGCTTGTTGCCACTCTGGACTGGTGCTAATAATCTCTTAACTGTTGTCTGTCAAATGCGTTACTTTTTGTAATGTTTGTCTTCCTCTGAACTTTGTCGCAGTTTTCCCGCCGTTTTCTTCGTACTTTTCCGTTGTTAAGTTGCATCAAAACACACAGATACAGACTTTTAAAAATAAACGTCCAGAAATAATGAACCGTCACCTCGTTGATAGCTAAGCACGGTTGCTAGCTTGACATGTTAGCATTTTAATGGTTGCGTGTCGTCTTAAAATATCATAGAAAGCACAACTTTAAAGAGAATCCAAGTGAATCCAGACACTTCCGCATTGGTTTCACTATCCTAATGTGAAGATTACATCCTTTTACAGTTATTTTTCTGTGTCCTTTAGTTTAATTTTGTATGTTTTAGACACAGTTGCTGACCTGATCATAAAGCACATCTATGTGGTAATAAAGGAAACTACTTTTAGTGACATCGGGTTTCAGGAGATTGCCGTTTTAAACCCAGATTTGTTAAAAGTGACTTCTGGATTATTATTTTTTTGTTTTACCAAACAGGAGGAGATAATCCTAAGTGTTGACCTCCTTTATTGATTTGCAAATGTCAGTGTTTAAAACGGAAAACAATAGTTGAAAATGCTGACCTGGTATATTCCCAAATAAGTAGTAAAGGATTTGGGAGGTTTAAAGGCAAAATTGGAAAACCAGTGATTTGTAGCTGTTGTGCTTCCACCTTTTCTTTTCTTGTGTCATGAAACAAACAAATAAAAAATATATCGTCTGAGATTCAAAACACTAAAAAAAAACACAAATTGAGTCACACAGAGCTTTATATTTAAACGTTACACACTGCATTTTACACATATACATGAACTAATGTACATTTTTATGTATAAACTCGGCTCAAACCAATTTCATTCCCATGTTTTTTGATGACGTCAGCAAAGAGTTTGGCAGAAGTGGAGAGGCAGATGTCGATCAATCATGCGTGTGCTTTTCAAAAACACTGGATCTGTTCACACTAACACAAACACATGCTCAGGAGCCAGACTCTTATCTTGTCTGGCTCAGACCATCACGATGTGTATATTATCTGTATATATATGTGTGTGTGTGTGTGTTTACCAGACGCTGCTGTCTCTCTCCCAGAGTCTGGATCAGACAGACCGAGCAGCTTCATGACAGCTGTATCTACAAACTCTGCTACATTTAGTGCCGTGTTTGCTGCATTGGAACTATCTTCATTTTCAAGTGTTTTTTTTCCCACCTCCTTTTATTTCAAAATGCAAACTCGGTATCAGCTGAAGGAGAAGCATAAACACTGGATTTTATGTTCCGACAGCAGGGGAAAGAAAAGTGGGACGCGGGGTCAAACGGTGTGAAGTGAGTGCACGTTCCAGGGTGTTAAAGAATTAGAGTTCCCAAGTAGATTTCATACAAGTGAAATGGAAGCAGATGTTTTTGATTTAGTGGCACACAGTGTTGAGTTATTTAAACTGCGAATTCACAGACGTCACCTGCAAACGTGGGACCTATTGGACGATCCCAGTAATATACAAAAATGAGAGCCCCAGACAACAATAATGTGGCCAACAAATACTAATTAATTACCGCGAAATAGGTAAAACTTCTGCACAAAATATTCATTTGTGGAAATACTAATCAGTAGCCAGGAAATACTCATTTGTTTCCACGAAATAGATAAACGTGCATAAAATATTAGTAGCCAGGAAATACTAATGTGTTTCCATGGAAAAGATAAAACGGGTGCCCAAAATATTAATTTGTGCCAAGGAAATATGCTAAATTGTGGCCACAAAATAGTAATTAGTAGCCAGGAAATACTAATTTGTTCCCACGAAATAGGTAAAAACCCGCACACGAAATATAAATTAGTAGCCAGTAAATACTAATTTTGTGGCCATGAAATACTTATAAGTAGCAAGGAATACTCATTTGTTCCCACGAAATAGGTAAAACGTGTGCACAAAATATTAATTTGTGGCCACGAAATAGTAATTTGTTCCCACAAAATGGGTAAAACATGCACACTAAATATCAACTAGTAGCCAGGAAATACTAATTTGTTCAAACAAAATGGGTAAAACATGCACACTAAATATCAACTAGTAGCCGGGAAATACTAATTTGTTCCCACAAAATGGGTAAAACATGCACACTAAATATCAACTAGTAGCCAGGAAATACTAATTTGTTCCCACAAAATGGGTAAAACATGCACACTAAATATCAACTAGTAGCCAGGTAATCCTAATTTGTTCCCACGAAATACTAATTAGTAGCAAGGAAATACTAATTTGTGGCCACAAAATACTAATTAGTAGCCAGGAAGTACTAATTTGTTTCCCACAAAATAGATAAAATGTGTGCACAAAATATGAATTTGTGCCCAGGAAATATGCTAATTTGTGGGCCCGAAATAGTAATAAGTAGCCAGGAAATACTAATTTGTTCCCACGAAATAGGTAAAACCTGCACACAAAATATTAATTAGTGGGCAGGAAATACTAATTTGTTCCCACAAAATGGGTAAAACATGCACACTAAATATCAACTAGTAGCCAGGAAATACTAATTTGTTCCCAGGAAATATTAATTAGTAGCCAGGAAATACTAATTTGTGGCCACAAAATACTAATTAGTAGCCAGGAAATACTAATTTGTTTCCCACGAAATAGATGAAATGTGTGCACAAAATATTAAATTGTGCCCAGGAAATATGCTAATTTGTGGCCCCGAAATAGTAATAAGTAGCCAGGAAATACTAATTTGTTCCCACGAAATAGGTAAAACCCGCACACAAAATATTAATTAGTGGGCAGGAAATGCTAATTTGTGTCTACGAAATATTAATTTGTTCCCACGAAATAGGTATAATATCCGTCCATCTTCTACCGCTTCATCCTTCATATATCGCGGGTTTTTAAGTGCCTAATCCCCATTATTGTATGTTTTAGGACTTTTGGAGGAAACCACAGAACCCAGAGAAAAGCCCCATGGAGGAAGCTTTTTTTTAGATCCCTCACATAAACGTAGACAGTCTCCAGTCTGTGATCTGTCTTTAAAGAATCATCACTTCCAGGAGACAAAGAGAATTGAATGGAGAAAAAGCCACGAGACCATTTCAAACACACTGTGCACTGAAACAGGGAGATTTTTCTAAAGAGATAAAGCAACACGCTGAACATCCTCCACTGTGGCCCTTTGTTTACAGCATCATCGACTTCCTCGTGTGACTAATTGGCAGGGCTACGACGTGTCTCGCCGATTCATCCGTCGCCATCGCGGAATGTAAATGCAAGACACATTCTTTCTTTTTCTAAAGCGAACCATCACACACACACAGGGGTAGAAACTCAGCAACGTATTGATTAGAGCGTCTTTTAACCTTGATTCTGACTCACAAACCAAACTCCATTCCACATTCTTGCATTTCACTGTCTTCCTCTTTTGTCATGGACACATTTTTCTTTTGGGTTTTTGTTGGAAGGGCCATGATTCTCTGTGGCAAAATTAATCCCCACACATCACTGCCACTGTTCACATTTGTTAATCCCGTCCCGGCTCGACAGCTGTATCTTTTTGTTACATCGCGTTTAATTTTCTGTCGCGCACTCTTTTTCGAAAAAAAGGTGTTATCGGAACGCGACGCTTTATCTTTCCAGGTATCTGAGCGGTAAAAAAAACCCATCCCACTGTCACTCATCCTTACACGTGAACCAAACGGAGGAAGGAAACCTGGAATAGCAGCTCTATCTATCTATATATTCAACTTTTCTTTTTTAATTAAGACCAACAGACACAAAAATTCATCAAAATTATTCCTTAATTGATCCTTGTTCAGGGCGATGCCGACTCTTATGATGGTAAATTTCAAGTCATTCCGAGATACTTTTTGGTTTTTTTGAAGAAAGTCAGTTCACTGTCAAAGTGCATCAGGGCAAAATGGATAATTTCCTGAATTTCAAAAATTCATCAAAATTATTCCTTAAAAGTTTTGCAAATATTTTCAACAGATCCTTGTTCAGGGCGATGCCAACTATTATGATGGTACATTTCAAGTCATTCCGAGATACTTTTTGTTTTTTTGAAGAAAGTCAGCTCACTGTCAAAGTGCATCAGGGCAAATGGTTCATTTCCTGAATTTCAAAAATTCATCAAAATTATTCCTTAAAAGTTTTGCAAATATTTTCAACAGATCCTTGTTCAGGCCGATGCCGACTATTATGATGGTAAATTTCAAGTCATTCCGAGATACTTTTTATTTTTGAGAAGAAAGTCAGCTCACTGTCAAAGTGCATCAGGGCAAATGGATCATTTCCTGAATTTCAAAAATTCATCAAAATTATTCCTTAAGAGTGTTACAAATATTTTCAACGGATCCTTGTTCAGGGCGATGCCGACTATTATGATGGTAAATGTGTCGCTTTATCTTTCCAGGTATCTGAGCGGTAAAAAAAAAACATCCCACTGTCACTCATCCTTACACATGAACCAAACGGAAGAAGGAAACCTGGAATAGCAGCTCTATCTATCTATATATTCAACTTTTCTTTCTAATTAAGGCCAACAGACACGGGGCCACACAAGTTTTAGCCGCGACAGCTCGACAGCTTGTAGGTGGAACCAGAAGCCAGTCATCCATTATGTTCTCAGCCCACCAGTAGCCACCTTTACATATAGCAGCTTTTTTTTTTTTTTTTTTTTTCCCAAAAGCTCCTTCACGCCTGGCACTGACACCAAACTGTCACTTTGGCTTTGACGGCAGAGTCTTTGCATCACTCGCGGGGGCCTTTTAAGTCAGGACGACGGCGTGTGTGGTGAGGAGGAGGAGGAGGAGGAGGAGGAGGAAGACGAAGTGTAGGGGAACAGAAGTAGAGGTGAAGACGTGAAAGCCTCCTCCTCAGACGGAGCTGAGGAATCGCTGAGGAGGAGGAGGAGGAGAGGTATAAGGCGGTGACAAGACGTCCTGTCAAGTCTGAGTGCGGCGAGACGGATTGATACGGATGACAAGAGGAGGGACAAAAGCAGAGTCGTGACACTGACTGTGCAGGAGTGAGAAAGGGAGGAGGCTGAAGACGTGTCAGAGCATCAAGGTGTAGAAAAAGGAATCCTGAGATAAAAGTTACACACTTCTTTTCCATGCGCGGTTAAACCGAGCTGTGGTTGGAGCTCGACTACGCGAGTATACGAGCGCTTTTTAAACCCACCTAAGCCTGAAAAATGGCGTATTAACAATTTAAAATGAAGGCAAACACTGTAGTTGTACACTAAACACCAGATTGCGTGTGTTCAATTTGAAACATGAACAGAATAACACACATTTAAAATAACATTTTGTTTGAGTTTGTGTGCCAATGTGCAAAAACAGGCCAAAAAATGTCTCCAACTCCTTCCTCTGGCAACAAAGATGCTCATTCGCTGGTTTCCTGAAACAGTGCGAGGGAAATTACCGTAATAACCACATGTAGTTGTAGATGTTGCAGCTTTTCAGCTTTCAGAAACAGTTGGATTTTTTCCAATAGCACAAACCGTTGCATAATTACGGTTGCGCAAACGCGTCGCCTGCGATACGCTTCGTGTTTAAAAAGTGTGTTGCGACTCCACCACACCAGGTGGCGATATACCACGTTTCAGCTGAGTCTTACGTGTTTTCTGGTTGATATTTTATGTCACAAACCAACAAAAACTGTTGTGTTTCTTTCTAACATCCATTTACCTCAAATCTTTTTACTACTTTAACCTCAAATTTGTCGTCAAATTTGGTTTGTTGTCTTCTTCTTATCTGAGATTGTGAGTTAGACTTTGAGAAATTCGAAAGTCAGGTTTTAGTCAGAAAAACACAATAATTGTTTTTGTCTTTTTTTCCAAATGACATAAATGTACTGGTGGGGTTATTTTTTTAGCCAGACTTCATTCAGGATTTGGAGCTTCTTGTTTTGAATAAAGTCATTCAGGCCATGAAGAGAAATCCACAGAATTTGCTCCTATCTGATATTTTTATATTCATATTGCGGTTTATTTGTCTCACACTAAAATCTGTAAAAAAAATCACACATTCATTCACACAAGGTTAAATCGTCACCATCAGCAAATTCATAAACGCAGTTCAAATTCATTAATTTCGGTCCAAAAAAACTGCACTTTGGTGTTGGATTAAATGATGTAATCAGGCCCTTGACCTACATTTAGAACGAGCACATGAGACAAAATGTTTTTTCACTGAAATAATGGAACAGATTCATTTTCAAACTCATTTGAATGAAGTGAAATGTGATGCAGCCACGATCAGGAAAAGGGCTCTGGGTTAAGACTTGGACAAGATATTTAAAAACGGCTTTTCCCTGACACCACTAGAACAGTGTCTCCCTGTTCTAATATTATCCTGTCTTTCTAAAGTTTTCCTGAAACCTCACAGCCCAAAGTTTTTTTTTTTTTACTTTACATGTCAAGTTTTTAAAAAATGAGAGAAAAAAAGTTTCAGTATAGCAGTGAATACTAATAGCTGCAGTCAAATCATCTGAATGGCAGGCGTATATATTGATTTTAAATCAACTGAAGTTTTATATTTATACCCGTTTTATGTTGAGTTTTTGCTGAAATTCAGCAGAAATACAAATTTTTCCCAATAAATAGGTAAAACGTGCGCATGAAATACTAATTTGTGGCCATGAAATATGTAAAATGTCCACATGAAATACTAATTTGTTCCCAATAAATAGGTAAAACGTGCGCATGAAATACTAATTTGTGGCCATGAAATATGTAAAATGTAAAATGAAATACTAATTTGTTCCCAATAAATAGGTAAAACGTGCTCATGAAATACTAATTTGTGGCCATGAAAGATGTAAAATGTCCACATGAAATACTAATTTGTTCCCAATAAATAGGTAAAACGTGCGCATGAAATACTAATTTGTGGCCATGAAAGATGTAAAATGTCCACATGAAATACTAATTTGTTCCCAATAAATAGGTAAAACGTGTGCCACAAAATACTAATTTGTGGCCATGACATAGGTAAAGCGTGCACATGAAATACTAATGTGTTCCCAAGTAATAGGTAATACATGCACATGAAATACACTGTTAGAAATGTTCCTGTAAAAAAACTTACTATTTAGTTTGTATTATTTGTACATTTTACCTTGCCACAAGCACCTAAAGCAAACCATAATAAAAAATTAACTGACTGATTTGTTCAATCATGTGATTAAAATGTAATAGAAAAAGCAGCTTCTTATTGAACTTTCTTTTATTTATTTATATATATATATATTAATATATTAGTGTTTGTTTTTGAGACTAAAGTCAGCTCACTGTCAAAGTGCATCAGGGCAAAAAATCAATTTTAATGAATTAAAAAAATTCATTAAAATTATTCCTTAAAAGTGTTACAAATATTTTCAATAGATCCTTGTTCAGGACGATGCCGACTATTATGATGGTAAATATCAAGTCATTCCGAGATACTTTTTATTTTTTTGAAGAAAGTCAGCTCACTGTCAAAGTGCATCAGGGCAAATGGATAATTTCCTGAACTTCAAAAATTCATCAAAATTATTCCTTAAGAGTTTTGCAAATATTTTTAACAGATCCCTGTTCAGGGCGATGCCGACTTTTATGATGGTAAATTTCAAGTCATTCCGAGATACTTTTTTTTTTTGAGAAGAAAGTCAGTTCACTGTCAAAGTGCATCAGGGCAGATGGATCATTTCCTGAATTTCAAAAATTCATCAAAATTATTCCTTAAGTGTTTTGCAAATATTTTTAACAGATCCTTGTTCAGGGCGATGCTGACTATTATGAAGGTAAATTTCAAGTCATTCCGAGATACTTTTTGTTTTTTTGAAGAAAGTCAGCTCACTGTCAAAGTACTGTGTGCAAGTCCAAGAACAACGGCAGGAGAGTTACAGCTCACTCAAAGACACCAGTTTCCAGCCTGTAAGTAGCAGTGGTGAAAACATCTACTGAATCTGCAATATCAGAGATATGTGTCAAAAATACAAATACAAATTAATAGGCAATTGCACAAAGCAAGATGGAAAAACAGTCAAAGTTACAGCAAATTGCCTGTTTAAATGCCTCTCGCTAATTACAATTCCTTGCAATGGACATTGCACCTATTTTGTGGCAGAAAGATTAAAGATTAAAAGATTAGGGCAACCATTGTATTCACTGATATTTGCCCGGCAGATATACTGTATGTGTGTGTGTGTGTGTGTGCAGTTGGTTTTCCAGGCTGAACACACGTGGTGCTGGGTGGCTCTGCTGAATGAGGGAATAAATAAAAAGGCAAGTGGGGCCACAGTGGGATGCTGTGAAAAATGGTCCAATTTGTTGTTGAGCTGAAATCAATGGGACAAGCTGAGGTGCCGGGCTCTGCCGCTGCAACAACCTTTCTCCCCCAGCTGCTGCCTCTCGTCTGCTCTCTCTCTCTCCATTCTCACCCTCTCTCTCTCTCCCTCGCTTTCCAAACACTTCTCCCTCCATCGATCTCAGCTCACTCTGTGGGGATCCATGCTGGCTGAGACAGACTGGGCTCACGGTGACTCTGCTCTGGACTTTTTCCTCGCTCTGATTTGTTTGATTTCTGCATTTAAGCATCGCATCTCCTCATTAACTATGCCCAGTGGCTATCGCTGTAATCAGTTCTTCCAATTAACAAAAAAATAAAATAAAATGTGTGATTACTCTTCTAAAATAGGCAGCAGTCTGTCGAGTGACCCAAAACTGAAAGAAGAACAGAATATTAAAGGTGCTTTACTTAAACAAGGGCAGAACCGTGGGTCCCTTATGCTTTTCCATTAGCGATAGTACCTGGTTCTTTTTTACTATATTATGGTCTGAGGAGGTTCCAAGCAAGGTGAGGCGATGCTAAAATGTGACATCGTCAGACTGCCGATTGGTCAGAATGTGTCACCACTGGAATTATGACTTTTTGGTCAAATTTTGGATGACATGCTAACCTATGACTTTTTTGTCAAATTTTGTACGACATGCTTAACTATGACTTTTTTGTCCAATTTTGGACGACATGCTAACCTATGACTTTTTTTGTCAAATTTTGGACCCCAAACTAAAGTATGACTTTTTTGTCAAATATGTTAAACTATCACTTTTTTGGTAAAATTTTGGACGACATGCTAACCTATGACTTTTTTGGTCAAATTTTGGACGACATGCTAACCTATGACTTTTTTGTCAAATTTGGACGACATACTATAATATGACTTTTTGGTCAAATTTTGGACGACATGCTAAACTATGACTTTTTTGTCCAATTTTGGACGACATGCTAAACTATGACTTTTTTGTCCAATTTTGGACGACATGCTAACCTATGACTTTTTTGTCAAATTTGGACTACATGCTAAACTATGATTTTTTGTCCAATTTTGGACGACATACTAAAGTATGACTTCTTGGTCAAATTTTGTACAACATGCTATACTATGACTTTTTGTCCAATTTTGGACGACATGCTATAGTTTGACTTTTTGGTCAAATTTTGGATGACATACTAACCTATGACTTCTTTGTCAAATTTTGTACAACATGCTATACTATGACTTTTTTGTCAAATTTTGGACTTCATGTGAAAGTATGACTTTTTTGTCAAATCCAGTTAAAAGGACTGAAGGCATAAAGGTATGATGACTCACTAAATTCTAAAATCCAAACATAAATGAATATAAGCTCAAAACAAAGCTCATTCTTCCATAATGTAAAAATATACGGTTAATGTATTCAGGCGCACAAAAGCTCCCTGATCCTGGTGCACGAGGCTCCAGAAGTGAAGCGAGGCACATTCACACCGTCCAATTAACCCAAGTCAGTGGAATGATGAAGCGCTCCTCGTGCTCGTCTCTCTCCAACGCCGCGCCTGCGTGACCCTGCGATTGTCTCGACTCCGGCGTCGCGCTATACATACTTTCACGATAATATTTTAGTGCTTTCAGCGTGTGAGGCGTAGTGTATGTATGCATAACCACACAAGCCCAACCACCATGACCAAACTAACACCACTAATGAGGTCCCATGATGCTTTGCCCGGCAAAGTTTGTGCGAAATATAAGAGCGAGTTAAAAATTGATTGGCTGCTTAAAAACCTGACCTTCTTGCTTCATGGTGGCTCGACACGATCCGTGACGTTGTAGGATTCGCATTTTTGACTTAAAGCTGCAGTGTGTAAGTTTTGGTGATTGTTCGTGTTATCATTGTGCCACAGAACCATGACCAATTTTGAGTTTCCAATTGACCTAATCCCAAAGTCCACACTGAAAGGCCATCTGTCAAAGCCGGGATTTAAACCGGTGACCTCCTTCTCGCTGTGAGGCAACAACGCGAGCCACTGCTCCTCCATGTGGCTCGAAGAGAAACAATACAATGTGATTTTTTTTATGCAGCAGAGAAGCACAAAAGTCATTTCTCCCATCAAACTGGTGAATTATTGGATATTTTGAGCAATTTGAGGCAACTATGCTATTAGGCTAACGATATATAGATAGATATCAACGATTTGTGAGCTAATTTGACAATGGGATGGATGTATCGAGGGCCACACGGTTGGTGTAGTGGTTTGCGCTCTTGCCTTTGAAGCAAGAAGACTGAACAAGGGTCTTTCTGCATGGAGTTTTGAATGTTCTCTTCATGTGTGCGTGGGTTTTCTACAGGTTCTTTTGTTTCCTCCCACAGTCCAAAATGGATTAGGTCGTCCAATATGGGGATTAGGTCAATCGGACACTCTAAAATGACCGTAGGTGTTTGTGTGAGAGTGAAGGGTTTTGAAAATGGATGAAGACCTATCTGGAGTGTCGTTTTTCATTGTAGACCAAGAACTCTTTGAAAAGTGTCCTTTATCACTCAAAAGATCTGGTCAGTTGTTAATTTTGTTTGTCTGTGACGGACGCATAGTTTTATGGTCAAGGCTCAGGAAAACGGTACGCCTGCATTTAAAAAGTCCACCGACATGCTAAAGTATGACTTTTTTGTCAAATTTTGGACGACATGCTATAGTTTGACTTTTTGGTCAAATTTTGGACGACATGCTATAGTTTGACTTTTTGGTCAAATTTTGGACGACATACTATACTATGACAAGGCTCAGGGAAACGGTACGCCTGCATTTAAAAAGTCCACCGACATGCTAAAGTATGACTTTTTTTTAGCAAATTTTGGACGACATGCTAACCTATGACTTTTTTTGTCAAATTTTGGACGACATGCTAACCTATGACTTTTTTTGTCAAATTTTGGACGACATGCTAACCTATGACTTTTTGGTCAAATTTTGGACGACATGCTAACCTATGACTTTTTGGTCAAATTTTGGACAACATGCTAACCTATGACTTTTTGGTCAAATTTTGGACGACATGCTAACCTATGACTTTTTGGTCAAATTTTGGACAACATGCTATAGTTTGACTTTTTGGTCAAATTTTGGATGACATACTAAAGTATGACTTCTTTGTCAAATTTTGGACGACATGCTATAGTTTGACTTTTTGGTCAAATTTTGGACGACATACTATACTATGACAAGGCTCAGGGAAACGGTACGCCTGCATTTAAAAAGTCCACCGACATGCTAAAGTATGACTTTTTTTTAGCAAATTTTGGACGACATGCTAACCTATGACTTTTTTTGTCAAATTTTGGACGACATGCTAACCTATGACTTTTTTTGTCAAATTTTGGACGACATGCTAACCTATGACTTTTTGGTCAAATTTTGGACGACATGCTAACCTATGACTTTTTGGTCAAATTTTGGACAACATGCTAACCTATGACTTTTTGGTCAAATTTTGGACGACATGCTAACCTATGACTTTTTGGTCAAATTTTGGACAACATGCTATAGTTTGACTTTTTGGTCAAATTTTGGATGACATACTAAAGTATGACTTCTTTGTCAATTTTTGTACAACATGCTATAGTATGACTTTTTTTGTCAAATTTCGGACGACATGCTAACCTATGACTTTTTGGTCAATTTTTGTACAACATGCTAACCTATGACTTTTTTGTCAAATTTTGGACGACATGCTATACTACAACAAGGCTCAGGGAAACGGTACGCCTGCATTTAAAAAGTCCACCACCTCTATTGGCCCCATCTGCAGTAAATTTCAAAATGACCTGTCAGGCCAGTCTGCAGAATAAATAAGAGCCGGTGATTCATGTGTCCGGGGAGTCGGGCTTAACTCTCTCAGACTCCAGCGCGGCTTTTTCGCCCGAGTCCTGCAAACCAGACGGAAGCACATTGCATTTTCCCCTCTGCCAGGATTGAAAGATGATGAATGATTGCGATGAAGGAAGAATAAACTTCGCGGCGGACCCCGGAGGGGGAGGGAGGGAGGGAGGGAGGGAGACGGAGCGAAGGTGAGGGAGACGGAGCGCTTTTTTGCGAGTGTAACGCTTTGCCATCTCGAGATTGATCTGCGAAAGAACGTGGGGGGAAAAAGAATCTCTCGGTGATGAAGTGGAGTGGTTTTCCATCGAGTCCAAGTGTGGATGAGAGAAAGAGCACAGGGCGGGTTTTTGTGCAGTGGCTGCCAGAGGAAGGCAGATGACAAGCGGCCTCATTACTCTCATTTAAATGTCAGCTCGTGAACCTCGGCACATTTGTTTTGCGGGGCCGTTTAAAAAACGGCGTCCCACGGGCTCTGATCCCTACGCCCCCGCCGCTTTAATTGAATCAGATGATAAACAGCAGAGCAATGTTAATTTGCAAGTGTGTGTGTGTGTGTGTGTGGGTTTGTTGGCAGAGCGAGATAAAGACGATGCGCTGGATCCGCGGCGTGTACGAGGGCGGCGTTTTCTTAAGCGGAGGCTGAATGTGTGTCTGAAGGCCACTAAACTATCTCACTTCCTGGTGATGGAAAGCTTTAGCCGACGTCTCAATTGTTGTGTAACCACCTGCGGGTTCAGCACTTGTTGAGACCGGGGATATTGACTCACTCGATACATTTGATTACTTGAAGCAACACACACACACACACACACACACACACACACACAACTGCATCCTTGAGCTGTACTTCCTTCTAATTCTAACATCTTACATATAGAGCGCGTTTTTAAAAACAACCAAGGTTGACCGCAGTGTTGTGCAGAATGACGCCAATAAAAATCAGTAAAATAATTTACATTCACAGAGATCGAGAGTCGGAGCGTTCCAGAGCTGAGTGTTTTCAGAGATTTAGATTATCAGGCGAGAGATGACACAAAGATGGAGTTTTTCTGGAGTCAGCGATGAGTTAAGTTGAAAAGATTTATTGAAGACGAGGAGACGAACGTGAACAATGAGATGTTAACAGTTGGGCATCCAATAAGGGGGACGGCGTGGTTGAGTTATCGGTGCTTTGGCCCAGTTAGGCTACGTTCAGCAAAGATATGATGAGGAACCCTCTGTAGATGAATGATGGGTGACAGAGTTACACAGAGGACTTTGTGATTTGGACCGTTGGTTGATACCGAGTTGTTTTTCTCTTACACTGAGGATCTGCCTCTACGAAGGCTCTGTGTTCTTCAGCTTAGCTATTGGGACTTCCAGTAGCAGCCGGTTCACCGACCCTAAGCGACCTCTGACTGGTAGCGTGTACGTGCAGCAGTTCAGTCAGATACTGTGGTACTAGCCCATTTAACGATTTGAAAACAAACAAACAAACAACATCGAGTAATCGTAATATAAGAGGCGAGTTAAGAATTGATTGGCTGCTTAAAAACCTGACCTTCTTGCTTCATGGTGGCTCGACACGATCGGTGACGTTGTAGGACATGCTAAACTATGACTTTCTTATCAAATTTTGGATGATATACTAAAGTATGACTTCTTTGTCAATTTTTGTACAACATGCTATAGTATTACTTTTTTTGTCAAATTTTGGACGACATACTATACTATGACATGGTTTGATCCATAAAATATCCGAAAAAGAAACCAGAAATTATTCACATTTAAGAAGCTAAAACAATCAGAAATGTTGTTTTAATCATGAAAATAGCTTCAAACCAATTAATCGATTATGATTATGTTGGTGCAGACGATGCATCAATGACTGGTCAATGCCAAAATACAAAGGGGTTGCCGTAATCCAGCTGCGGAGTGATAAAAACACGGATTACCCAGGTAGCCTTTGGTAAAAGTTGCTTTTCTGTGTCACAAACTGTACTTGTTTATCAAATTTAAAAAGTGTTATCAAAGCTACAATCAATACCAAGGTTTTTGACAGTGAGTTTTCAAAGACAGGTAGAGTTGTATGTCATCAGCATAGATGTGGAAGGTGATGTTATGTCATATTTCTGTGCTAATTCTACAGTTATTGTCACTTTAGAGTGCTAAAATGAGCAAAGCTCTTTAGAGGTGGGGATTACAGACTATTTTCATTCATATTCCCTTTATTTATTGACCCTTCATTGACTATTATGAGGGTCAAGTTAAGGTCACGTCGATGAGAAAGAGAAGAAAAGTAAAAACATGTCATTGGAACTTATAGCGCCATCAAATTAAATTATAACATGACTGAAGCACCGTAGCTAATAAGTAAAAGTCTCCTTTATTGAAGAACCTCGGAGGACATAAGTGTCAGTTATATTCACGGTGTGTAATAAAAAAACCTGTGATGTGACTGATACGGGCGTTAAAATCTCCCGTCGTCTTTTCAGCGTTGCCGCAACTCACGTTGACGACGCGCGTCTGAGGCGTGTTTTTCTTTGTTTCACGATCAGAAACGGCGTCGACTCGTATATATTCCCCCCGATCGTGTGTATCACATATCAGACGAGGGTAAATCAGGGATTGTGGGATATTTCCTTCCACAGGACGTATATCAAATCTGCCTCCAGGCGACGAGGAGGAGGAGGATTGTCATTTTTGACACAGTCTACTTCTCAGTCTGCTCGTCAGACATGTTTGTTCTTTTACAAAACGCTTTCACTTTATCTGTCACTGATTTTTTCATGTGTCTGTGACAGTTTGAGAGTTTTGTTCCATCGCAGAGAATCCAGCTCTGCTCGTCTCTGTAGCTGCAGTTTGGCCAGTAACTGCACTCTTAGAAACGAAAGTGCTAAGTAGAACCATATAAGGTTCTTCGGCTTGTCCTCATAGGAGAACCTGGAAGTGTTACCAAGAACGCTTTAAAAACCCTTTATTCAGGAAAGGGGTTTTAAAGGGTTCTCTGGGTCAAAATGGTTCTTACTGGAACCCTTAGTGTTACCAAGAACCCGTTAAAAACCCTTTATTCAGAAAAGCGGTTTTAAAGGGTTCTCTGGGTCAAAATGGTTCTTACTGGAACCTTTAGTGTTACCAAGAACGCTTTAAAAACCCTTTATTCAGGAAAGGGTTCTCTGGATCAAAATGGTTCTTACTGGAACCCTTAGTGTTACCAATAACGCTTTAAAAACCCTTTATTCAGAAAATGGGTTTTAAAGGGTTCTCTGGGTCATAATAGTTCTCACTGGAACCCTTAGTGTTACCAAGAACCCGTTAAAAACCCTTTATTCAGGAAAGGGTTCTCTGGATCAAAATGGTTCTTACTGTAACCCTTAGTGTTACCAAGAACCCTTAAAAACCCTTTATTCAGGAAAGGGTTCTATGGGTCAAAATGGTTCTTACTGGAACCCTTAGTGTTACCAAGAACCCTTTAAAAACCCTTTATTCAGGAAAAGGGTTTTAAAGGTTCTCTGGATCAAAATAGTTCTTACTGGAACCCTTAGTGTTACCAAGAACCCGTTAAAAACCCTTTATTCAGGAAAGGGTTCTCTGGATCAAAATGTTTCTTACTGGAACCCTTAGTGTTACCAAGAACCCGTTAAAAACCCTTTATTCAGGAAAAGTTCTCTGGATCAAAATGGTTCTTACTGGAACCCTTAGTGTTACCAAGAACCCCTTTCTTCAGGAAAGGGTTTTTCAGAAGCAAATGGTTCCAGGTAGAACCTCAGCCCTTGTAGAAGAACCCTTTTGGAACCCTTATTTCTAAGAGTGTGAGCAACCCCAACAGCCTTCAGCACGAATCACCATATGAACGAATTTTTCCACGATTCACACGTGAGGTTTGATCTCCATCGAGCCAATTTGCTTGATCCTCATTTGATTCTGTTGTCGCTCCATCAGCCTCCAGATCCCCATCACCCCCTCTGTTTTTCCTGATGCTATGAATAAAATAAGCAAATTAATAATGAAACAAAAGCATGTTTTGTTTTTATTTTTCCCTGCATCACTGCGTCGCGGGGGCTTTGTGTGTGTGTGTGTGTGTGTGTTGGCGGAGTATAATGAGTTTGGTGGATATGCTCTGTGAACAAGGACAGGACGGTTGACAGCGTATTGAATGGAGATGAATGTGCACGATGAGGACGACGGGCAAGCGCCAACGACGACTTAGCCCTCTGATCCTCTGATCCTCTTCTCCACCTCTCACAGTATCCTGAACCGGCTGCGCCGCGACAGCCGCACGGATCAATAATTCAGGGCAAACTGCTCTCTCAGGCGCAGCGTATTCTGTTTAATTGTGAATTGTTGAGGGAGTGGAAAAAAGCAGATTAAAGAGGTCTCCAGCAGCAGTGGCCTAACCAAAACTTTATTTTGCAAAGTCAAGTTTTGGATGACGTTTTTGCGTAATTATAATAATGTTAAAAACGCTTTTTGCAGAGTGGATCTTTGATGGTGACGTCAGCCAAAAACGTTGTTTGCGGGGGGGGGGGGGGGGGAAGTGAGTTTTCTGTGTTGTCGGAAAATCAAATACGGATGGAATGATGTTAAAATGCAATAAGTCGCTGCGTAATGCGGTCGACCCGCATGAAAACAATTTATTTAACCAGGTTGGCGCCTGCCGGGATCTCTTTTGCGAAGGATAAAACACTTTCACACAGACGAGGAGCTTTGAACTCATTCAACGCAACGAGGCCTTGAATTAGACGTTCAGATTGTAGTTTGTTTACATGCGTTTGGTGCCGAAAAATCATCTAAATGCTTTCTTGCCCAGTCCAATTCAGATTTTGAGGACAAGAAATTTGCAAAGAATTCATAGATCGGAAGACTGCGATTTCCATGTTTCCTTGTTAGAAGACGAGAGAATTTGAAAGGAAACATACCCAGAGTGGTTTTTGTACCTCCAAAAACACTCTAGGGTTGAATTGATTCAACATAATCGTTCGTTTTTGTGTCCACACGTGATGAGTCGTACTGTATTTGACCTCACTCGTGTAGTGTGAGCTCACAGGGGCTGAAAAGACGCCCGATCACATGTGGTAATGATGAAAGAGTCATGATTTTGAAGCTTTATTTTAAAGCAGGGACCTCAAACTCAAATGCCCTGAGGGCCAGTAGTTAGTTTAAAAAGAGTTAAAAACACTTTTGTTTTCATACATACGATATGATTCACAATAAAAACACATCTATCAGGAAAAATGAGTCTATAAATATAAAAAAAACAATCGTTTACGTGAAATCGCGAGTTTCAGACCTCTGTTTTAAAGGTGCCATATGTAAGAATGTGGCCAAAAACGGTTACTACATTCAAATTCAAAATACCGAGGTCTTTTAGGCTTCGTTTTCTGACGTAACTGGCAACCCGTGGGTTGCCCGGCAGCAGAGACTCTACTGACTGCAATGATTGGTAGACGGCGGTAGGTGGCGCCACATGCAAAAACATGATTTGCAGTCTGCAAAAGATGTTTTTTTTAATGCAAATATTTTGTCTGTACTGTTGTTGTTGGTGAGTTCAGTTTGTTATATGAACATTATTCCTGAGTCTCTGTGACATATTAGGAGGATTTTATGGCCAGTTGCTTACAGATTTATTACATAATGCACCTTTAAAGGTATAACAAAGTAGTACCGTCATTTTCAAGTATTAAGTTTCAGGTCTTTCATCGAATCCTTTACGAGAAATTGCGTATAATGTGAGTGTGTAACGCAGCGTGAACACCGAGAACAGCAGCAGTAAAACAGAGGCTTAAACACACAACAGGCGTGTTAATAAACGGACGACATTAACGATAACTGCTAAACTCGCTGCTTTAACATGATAGAGTGTCGTTTTTTTCTTTTAAAACAACAAAATGTGTGATATTACACACAATGAAACGCTGGTTTTGCGGCTCTCTCTGGGCGCTGCTACCTGTCCCTGGCTGTAGCTTTATTGACATTTTTTTCCCCGCAGCTTCCAGTTGGAGCCACAGGGGGGAGTCTAGTTTTGTTTCAGGGTCACCTGTGTGTTGTAGCTAAACGGTGGCTGAGAGGCAGGAAGTATCGCGTACAAAGCCGAGGAAGTTCGAACGCTGCTACAGGGAGACCTCGCTGTGTAATGAATGTGTTGCCGTGTTCTGGCCAGACTTCAATCCCCTGCTGGGAGGTGGCACCTGTTGCCCTGTGCGACGCTGAAACAACTCCCAGCAGCAAACAGCTCTGCGGTGTAAAGTTCCCTCTTTGATATGTTTTTTTTTTCAAGAGGGAATCAGTTTTTTCTTCCCCTGGAAAAACAGGTTTTTCTCTCAGGTGTACAAACGCATTCCTTTTGTTTGTTTCAGCGCCACATAAATCTTATACTTAAGCCTCACAATATCATCACCACACTCTCAATACTCATCAAACTATCGGTTTTTTCCTCATCAAGTGTTTTTTTTTTCCCCCCTAACACCTTGAGGACTCATTTCATGGTCGACAGGAACTTCACAAAACAACAGACTTAATTGCTTAATTACAGTTTTTGTGTATAACGACGACAGCAGAACCCACAAGAAGCCCCTTTTTCTTCTCTTTAAGAGACACTAGAGAACACAGATCAGCATCTACATGTGTGTGGAAACACATCAGGATCAGTGTTTCCTCGTCTGATCGATCACTCGTATACGATATGATACGATATAAAATGGATGGAAGTAGGAGTTAAGACTCTAGTGTACATCCAGAAGTGCGTCTCGCATAACACGGACACTGGTATACTGGTCCTGTAGTATCTCACTTCACCATCGGGTGGCGGCTAAAGTCTGGACGCATTCCTACCAAAGAAGAAGAGAACGATGCAACAGGTTTTTCGGATTTTCGAGGCAATACCGTCGGCTATGAGATAAAAAAAAAATCATAATTATGAGATTAAAGTCGAAAATATGAGATAAAAAGTCATAATTATGAGATAAAAGTTGAATATATGAGATAAAAAGACGAAATTATGAGATAAAATGTCATAATTATGAGATTATGAGATAAAAAGACAAAGTTATGAGATAAAATGTCATAGTTAGGAGATATAAAGACCAAATTATGAGATTAAAAAAACAGTCATAATTATGAGATTATGAGATAAAAAAAATTTTAATTATGAGTTAAAAAGACGAAATTATGAGATAAAATGTCATAGTTATGAGATAAAAAGGTTAGAATTATGAGATAAAAAAAGATCGAAATTATGACATAAAAGTAGAAATTATGAGGTTAAATGTCATAATTATGAGGAAAAAAAAGTCAATTATGAGATAAAAAGTCGAAATGATGAGATAAATTTAGAATTATGAGATTATGAGAGAAAAAGTCAGAATTATGAGATTAAATAAGAGTCATAATGATAAGATTGAGACTTTTTATCTCTTTATTATGACTTTTAATACATCTTTTTTTTCCATGACACCAACCAAGAACATGTAAGAACATGTAAGAACATGGGTAAACATTAAAATGGCAGGAAAACCCCCGTTCATCTGTTTATCATTTGAAGTTTGCTGCGGGGAGTCGGAGACGAGCTCATCCGACGCTCACAACATTCACAGAACACAATGACACATAAAAGGAAATATTAATTATAATCCAGAATACAGAGTCACACACGGGAAACAGATTATCAGACGGTTGCTCCACCTGATTTTAATCCACTCTTGTTTTCTGCTGCGTCAGAGGCCAGATTACGGAGCTCTTTTCATCTCCGCTGAACAAACACATGCTTTGCAAAACTGTTTATTTATTAAGAGCGCATTATATATACATCGACTTCAAAGCAGTTAGTGATATATATATACGGCCTCTGTTTTTGAAGCGATCATTACGTCGTGCAGCCGCGATGTTACTTAAACACAGAATATGTTTTTTCTCGCTTTGGCGTCGGCTCGTGAATCTGCTGCTCTTTGATGTGAGTAACGCGCTTCTGTCCTCCGTCGTGTTAATTGATGCGAGTTCTTTACCGCTCTGTGCTCCTGGGGTTCTCCACTGTTTGGAAAGAGCCAGCAGGGGGTCGATTTAATGATACTGATTTATGTGTGTGTGTGTGTGTGTAGCGTCTTAGCGCAGCGCAGACGGACGACTTGTCTGGTGATCACCATTTATCGTCGTCTTCGTCCCCCCACTGCCTCCACCTGAGGCTCAGGTTGGACTCGCGTGTTTGCAGAGACGCAACCTGGAGTTAATGAGCTCGCGTTATATAGTGAGACATCGCAAACCTTTGGGTTCATGTTGGATTTTCAAAACAGTCGCAGATCAGATTTATAAGCAAAGCAGGCAATAAAACCGCGTGACGTGGCTCTGAGTGACAGGGAAATATGGATTTAAATGGATTCCGACAGACGTCTTAACTCGACATCGGTCGTTTGTGAGCATGTTTCAGAGCCGTCACATGTCGTTTACGCGGGCTTAGTAATTGTAAATAGTTAATCTGATGAAAAAAGGGCAAATTTATTCTTTTACGTTTCACAGAAGTAGTTTTTGTGTTTGTTTTTTCACATCCAGTGAATGTTTTTACGTAATTTTTTCACTTAAAACTAGTGCTGGGCATGCTAACGGCGGCTAACGGCGTCAAAGTACATAACGCATGGTGTTTCCATGACGACTGACTGGACAAAGACACGCGTGACGTCATGTGAACATGCCGCGGCATCGGAGTCCGGGCTCCGTTTACCAGTTAGCCCCGTTAGCTCCTTTTAGCGCCGGTTAGCGGTTTGCCTACAGTGGAACTGGAGCGGTCTGTTTATGAAACGAAAAGAGCAGCGCTACAAATAACTAGCGTACCTGAGTACTGCGTATGTGTGCCTCTGTTTTTTAAAGTTTAGCATTACTTTAGAGACTCATTTTAACAATCGGGAGTCACGTAAACATGATTGTGTCTTTTTTCGGTCAGTCGTCATGGAAGCGTGCCATGCGCTAACATTGACACTGTTAGCGCGGTCAACCACCGATAGCGGTGTTAACCGCTGTTAACCACCGTTAACTGCCGTTAGCACCGTTAACTGCCGTTAGCACCGTTAACTGCCGTTAGCACTGTTAACTACCGTTAGCACCGTTAACTGCCGTTAGCACCGTTAACTGCCGTTAGCACCGTTAACTGCCGTTAGCATGCCCAGCACCATTTACAACTCTTATTGAGCAACACAATGAGCTCCGCACAACTTGCGATTTAGATCTTGTGTCACCTAGCGACGCAAACACCCACAAACAGTTTCAGAACTGCTCAAAAAACACAATCCAGGGTTCTAGCCAAGATTTTATTGTAGCGTAACGGTAATGGCGAGGGTCTGCAGAATGAATCTGAGGAACAGCACAACAGTGTGTTAAGTCACTGACAGCAAATCACTATGAGTGAACCCTTTTACAGTAAATGTACTGGATGCACTCTCACTTATTAATCCTCTATTCTTCTGTCCTCGCTAAACTCATCTGTATCCCAGCTGCTGCTTCTTCTTCTCCTTCTTTTTTATTATTGTTTAATTTCCTCCCTTTGTCTCAGCCTCACTTAAAGCCAGCGTTTGCTTCAGCAGCTCCACGCTATTATGTGAAAATTCGACGGGAAAACTGCAGCGACTGCAGAGCAATAAAAATCAAACGGAAAGTAATTCCTGCAACTATCGAGAATGTTAAATTTCTTTTAGCGTTTGCCCGTATTACACCGGGGGTGCGATTTGTCATACACAAACTCATTATCGGTAAGTTAACGCTGATGAATTAGAACAATTACCTCAAATAAACGAGACCATTGTTAGAGCTAATTTGTAGCCGTGTGCCACTGGTGTTTCCCACTGCTTCCTGTCAGACAAAAAGAGGATTTTTATTCTTTATCTCACTGGTTTTTCTGAGGACGAATAGTTAAGAAGTGCCACTTCACCCCGAAAAATATACAGAATTTCCAGAGATAATGTGTTATTCAAAAGTGTTAGAGTCAAGTTTTATGAGTAAAATGTCCGGAAAAAGACGAAAACGTAAATAAAAACTGGTCAAATTTAACTTACCGGACTGGAAGTAAAAAGTAAAAAGTTTGTTTCACCTCTGATCACGAGTAGAGAGTCTGTCTGGTTCTTACTGACAGTCAGTATTCGTCCACGTGGGAAATGATTGCACAAATTCAAGCTAGGATCAAGGATTTACCTCGAAGTGATGGAGCAAAACACTGAGGCCGAGGATCTCAGTGTTGTTACGTGTTCAAATATTTATTTTGCCTTTAACTTCTTCAGTTGCTTTACTTCATTTTTTGCTTTTTAAAAGAAAGACCGCAACTTGTTGTTGTTCAGGTTAGTGAGTGAGAGACATGAGAATGTTGTCATTTACATTTACGCATTTAGCGGTCGCGTTTATCCAAAGTGACACATACGTAGAAGTAGACTTGGAGATAGACGAGATGCTCTTGGACTGGGGTTGTGATGTAGACCTGGATTTCTTCGGCACAGATCATGGAGAGGATGTTAAAAAATGAAGAGAAGCGGGCCGAGCACAGAGCCTTGAGGGACACCTTGGGACATGGAAGCCAGACAGGGGGCGGTGGCATTGTTTATGTGGATTCACAATAGCATATAATATTGTATATTTTGGTGTATACTTTTCAGTGTACACTACCGTTTACACTTTTATTCATCAAAAGAGTTGCAAAATGAATAGAAAATATAGTCAAGACATTGACAAGATTAGAAATAATGATTTTTATTCAAAATAATAATCTTGCCCTTTGGTCAAAGAACCAGCAAAACAGTTTTCAGCTGTGCTAACATCATTGCACAAGGGTTTTCTAATCATCCAATAGTCTTCTAACGCCATTAGCAAACACAATGTACCATTAGGACACTGGAAATGGGCCTCTATACACCTACATATTCCTTTAAAAACCAGACATTTGCAGCTAGAATAGTTGTTTACCACATTAACAATGTATAGAGTGTATTTCTGATTCATTTACAGGTGCATTATGTAATGAATCTAAAGCAACTGGCCATAAAATCCTCCTAATGTGTCACAGAGACTCAGGAATAATGTTCATATAACAAACTGAACTCACCAACAACAACAGTACAGACAAAATATTTGCATTAAAAAAAATATTTTGCAGACTGCAAATCATATTTTGGCATGTGGCGCCACCTACCGCCGTCTACCAATCATTGCACTCAGTAGAGTCTCAGCTGCCGAGCAACCACGGCACCTCGTTTTCAGCTGCCGTCAGAAAACGAAACCTAAAAGACCTTGGTATTTTGAATTTGAATGTAGTAACAGTTTTTGGCCACATTCTTACATATGGCGCCTTTAATGTTATATTTGTTGAAAAAAAGTGCTTTTCCTTCAGGACATATACAAGCCTTTGAACAGTAGTGTATATTACTGTATTTCTACTGATCGATCACCTCTGTCCGCACAGATCTTGTTATTTCTGAGCAGCGACAAAGAAGAAGAGCAAAAGGACAGAAGTGAAATAGAAAGAATGAGAGAAAACAAAGTGTGAAGGGGGGAGAGGAGCTAATGAGGCTTCATTAACTGTGGCTAATTGGTGCTTTAACCTGGAGCTGAGATTGCCACGATGCTTCTTTCTCCCCCGGGGGGGGGAGACTTTGTGGGAATCAGGGCAGAGCCAGACCTTCTGTACCTTCTGACGTTTCCCCTTCTTATTTATCCTCCATTGGTTTGACAGGCGCTTGTCAAAGCTGCCGCATTTTCCTCCCGAGTTACAGTCAGAACGCGGCGGGGAAAAGGTGACAGGAGGTGAGGTTGAGAGGCGAAGAGAAGGCAGAGTGAGTGAGTGAGCTGGGTGAGGATGAGCGAGGTTCCAAGTTGCATCATAATGAAAGCGAAAGGCTTTTCTTCCCCTCCCTCCCTCCCTCCCTCCCCGCCCCAGTGCCGAGTAAAAAGCAAACACTTAATCAAATGCAGTGTGAAGATCTTGGCTTTAAATTGATTTCCCAGTCTCTTTTGCAGGCTGGCGGGCCAATCAGCACAGCTGAGTGGTTTGAAAGATGGTTGGAGAGACCAATAAATAAGCTGCCAAGTCGCCCAAATTTTTTTTTTACTACGTGCCACGCTGCATTTTCCCCCTACATTCTGTGCCGGGGGTTTAATGAAGGGTGCTTCATTTAAGGCTCTCGCTGTCGCCTTGCAGCGAGGAGATACGATAAGTTTTTGAACCTGCCCCGGGGAGAGTTGAGAGTCGTCTGTGCTCCAGCTTCCTCTCGCAGTAAAAAAGCTGGGGTTGGGTTCACAGGAGGCTCTGAATTCTCCTCCCGAGACGCTGAACGACTGCTGAACAACGTAAAAAAAAACGTGGAGAAAGCATCGTCTTTTCTGCTTAGGATCTTCTTTTTTTGTAAGAGCACAGGAAAAAATGAAATGATTGATAGATTGATTTCAGACACGGTGACGTATAACTGACATAATCAACCATTATCAGACGCTTGGTTTTCCTTTAAAACGGACCTAGACCGGAAGTTCCAATTAACGCAGTTTTTTAAAGGGGAAATAAGTAGTTTATAGTGACATCTAGAGGAGAGGCTGAAATTTACAACAAAGACCTGCTGCTCTGCTCACCCCCTCCCTTCCCTGAGCGCTACGGTATCCTCGGCCGGTCAAATGTCGTCCTCGTCGTCTGTCTCCATGTCAGCAGATGAGGTTCGTGAGGCGAGGGAGAGGGCGGAGCTACCGCGGCCGTAGCAGACGAAGCGGAGAGAGAGGAGGCGGGACTTCCGCTACAAGTAAAGAGACGCTTGTTTTGTTCTCTCGCGTTTGTCCTTACATGCTCCGGTAGAAACATGGCGTCTCGCTGCTAACGGTGGCTATGCAACCACGGTCCGCGACCATGTTATTTTAAATGACTTTTTGAAACACTACCAAAATGAAACAAAGAATATTATTCAGCGACTAGACAATGCAGGAGCACATAATATGTATAAAAAAGTGGATTTTGGGTTATATAAACCCATAAATACTACATATTGTCCCTAAGTGTGTATCCGCGTCATTACCTTGTTTACGAAGCCCTGAAGGTTCTAAACAAACAGTTCAGCCACTGCTGAGAACGCTGTGTTTTATTGTAATCCCGGGCTAAGCGAGATCTCTGAAAAAACCCGGTCCGGTTACGTAAACAGCGGTTCTCCTGAACAGCAGATCCTCCTGCTCCGGGCGCTAGTCCGGGCACATCCGGTTGCGTACATTGAACCGCAGAAGAAGAATAACGTCCGTTGCGGAGGTGTTTCACGAGCGTCAGTGTCTTCGGCGGCTAGGGAGTCGTGAAGAAGCTATTTTTAAAACACTGTTAAAACAATGTTTTGATAATGAGTCGCAGTGCATCCACCGTTCCAGAGGGGGGAGCTGCTGCGCTTCTGAGAGCGGGTGTGCTAATTATTATGTCACTTCCGGGTACTGGCCAATCACAAGACAGTTGGCAAGGCTCTGCGCTGGCTGGCCAATCACAACACAGTTCTGTCTTCTGGGTGTGAGATTTCAGTCTGAAACACCGACCGCGGCTGAGGAGAGCTTCAGTGAGGAGAGATTTCTATCGGCTCGTTTACAGCAACTTAGGAGGTTTTTGACCGTAAAAACGAGTTAATGTATGTAAGTAGACGTCCATAACTCACATATATGTGCAACAGGACCACTCTATGGGAGCTTTAACTAAACAGAAGCAGTTGTGTTCCGTTTCTGCTGAGCGAGCACATTTTCTTAAATTTAATTCACAGCATCACAGGGACTGTCTGCACTTCTACTGGCAAACAATGCAGGATTACAAGGCTGCGCTCTCCTATTATGAATATGTCAATATTGTGAGTGTTTCGGTTAATATAAGGCAACATATTACATTACTCATATTAACGGAGGCAAATCTGCATTTTTACATAATCAAACAGGACTTTGTCTTGTTTTCATTCTGCAGAGCAGTTTTTTTTGTCCATCTGCCTTCACTTGAGGATCTTCAGCTTCCTAATATCCACCGTATACGGGAATGATTACGTGCGTGTTCTTCCCTTTTGAAATCCACGTTCCTCCGATGACGATAAAGGACTTATAACGGTATAATAAGCCAACACAGTGCTGTCATTATACATTATACAGTTGCTTTACCCAACAGCAGCACAAAATGGGTTGCAACTTTTAAACGAAAGCAGCGTCAACTCCTAAACGGCTATTTTCCCACACAGCGTTACCATGACGACGTCATCCTATAGGGCCATATATATAACGTGCAAGTTTTTGGATCAAGAGAAAGCAACAAAGTGCCATGGAAACAGACGACGGCTTGCAAATAAATCATGACGATGGCGTCTGGGATTCGTCTGTCGCTCCGGAGAGGACGAGACAAAGAGAATTATTGAAGAGAGAGTCGCGCGAAACGTAATATACCGTGTTTACATTATCACTTTTCGTGTGCGATATCCGTCAATATCTACCCTTTTTTGGGGGGGTTTTGTCTGTATTGTAAAGTGCACTTAAGTGTCAGTTGGGCGGATTCACTGCAGTTAGGAAGAGATCGAGGAGGGATTTGTTCTTAATGCGTCCGCACATAAAACATAAATTATCCGTCTGCACAGCAGTATCCATCCTACTAATTTATTGCTTTCTTGAATCACACGTCAGCGAGTGTGTGTGTGTGTGTGTCCCAACTTCACGGCTCGTGTGTGTGTGTGAAAAGGTCACTGCTTTCCAATTAAGCCCCAATCTCCAGGAAACACAAGGCACGTCGGAACCCAAACACCGCCGTCTCACTCCGACTGTGTCACCGCCGCTGCTGCTCTTTGTTCCTCGAGGAGGGGATTTTTGTCACTTTTTTTACTAACGCGATGAGGAAAATGTGTCATCGCCGCGAAGGAGCGCCAGCGTTCAATTCCGGAGCACTTGATTGAGAATTTTGTCTTAGAGTTGAAAGCAACTGGTCTTTAAAGGTCTATTGTCCAGAGTTTAGTGGGGGTGTTTTGGTAGAAATGTAACCCTATAATTACAGTCATATTAATTAATTAATTAATTAAAGGTGCATAATCTAATAAATCTAAAGCAACTGGCCATAAAATCCTCCTAATATGTCACAGAGACTCAGGAATAATGTTCATATAACAAACTGAACTCACAAACAACAACAGTACAGACAAAATATTTGCATTAAAAAAAATATTTTGCAGACTGCAAATCGTGTTTATGTTTTGAAATCATGTTTCGGCATGTTGCGCCACCTACCGCCGTCTACCAATCATTGCAGTCAGAAGAGTCTCAGCTGCCCGAGCGACCACGGGTTGCCAGTTACGTCAGTAAAACGAAACCTCAAAGACCTCGGTATTTTGAATTTGAATGTAGTAACTGTTTTTTGCCACATTCTTACATATGGCACCTTTAATATTTAAGCACCAGAAACATTATGTAAATGTGAGTTTGAATGTGATAGTTGAACCCTTTAACGCCACACGAGTTGGAAAAACACCACCAAACGTCAATTTTTTTGGCCTGTTTTTGCACAAATGTTATTTTAAATATGTTTCATACTGTTGAAATTTCAATCTGTGCAATGTACAACTGTAGTGTTTTTCTTCATTTTAAAGTGTTAATACACTATTTTAACATGCCGTTAAAAGCTCAAAAAGCACTTTTTCTGGCCCTTTTATGGTTAAAAATAAGCAAGTCCAGAAGGACTCCAGGGAATTTGTCCAAATTTGGCACAAACATTCACTTACACGTGAGGTTCATGGACGTTGATGGAGGACGACGCAATGGAAAGGAGCTTTCAACAGTAACTACCACCTGGACATGCGCGTTGCACTAAAAAAGCTCAGAGAAACAAAAGCCACCGTCGTTCAATAGCTCCCGTATTCCCCGCTTTGAATGGTGACAGATTGCTTGTTTCCTCGACTCTCCCTCATAGATTCCTGCTTTAACGGGCTAATTTGTCTCCATTGTGAATCTATGACTTTATTGCCGGTGACAGTGGCAGAGCGCCCGCTCCGATCAATGGGCAGAGAGGATGCGCCCGTGCGCGATACGGCGTTCCCGTCAGTCATGTATTGTTGTCTAATGTTAGACCCTTTATTTAAAAGAAAGGAAATACAGCGCGCGTCGCACCCGGAGTGCAGCACAGGCTGCGTTTTCTATTCCAGGAAATAATAACGTAGCCCAAACCCAAGCGATGTCATGGAGTGGATTTGATGGCGGGTTCTGTCTGGTGCCAACCAGCCAAGGTTTTAAAGGTGTACAAATATACAGTATGGAGCCTTCACCTCATCAAAAACAATGTACACTCATAAAAAGTAAGTATAATTATAGTTAAAGGTGCATTATGTAATAAATCTAAAGCAACTGGCCGTAAAATCCTCCTAATATGTCACAGAGACTCATGAATAATGTTCATATAACAAAATGAACTCACCAACAACAACAGTACAGACAAAATATTTGCATTGAAAAAAACATTTTGCAGACTGCAAATCATGTTTATGTTTTGAAATCATGTTTTTGGCATGTGGCGCCACCTACCGCCGTCTACCAATCATTGCAGTCAGTAGAGTCTCAGCTGCCGAGCGTCCACGGGTTGCCAGTTAAGTCAGAAAAACGAAACCTAAAAGACCTCGGTATTTTGAATTTGAACGTAGTAACCGTTTTCGGCCACATTCTTACATATGGCGCCTTTAAATCTTCAACTTTACACACAAGAACCGTGCAAACGAGAAAGCCTCTGGACGCTCCTGTGACTGACTGGCGTTAACTCAGTCGGCTGCCGTGTTAGCACTTAGCCGCTAACCCGCGAGCGTAGTCAAACACATCCAATAATGCAATGTTTAATCGACCGAGTCCGTTTAATTTCGCTCTGGTGTGACGGGGCCCCCGTAAAAAAGTAAATCAGAGCCTCTGACTCGTGGTTCAAAAAGCAGCCTCGCCAACCCCCCCCCCCCCCCCCGCGTTCAGTAACCTCAAACATGAAGTAATGGAATGACACAGCAGCCGCTTCTCAATAATTAATCGTTGCTTACTGGGTTTTTTTTTTTTTTAGCCGCCGTCGTCCTGAAAAACTCAACATGACCCTCCCCGAGCAGCACATCCCTCATCTCTGCCTCCTTCTGACCTCAAACACAAGGTTACGCTAACAGTTACAACCCTCGGCATCAAGATTACACTAAATATAATCTTTAGTCAAGAGATCAACGAAAGGCCAAATACCTATTTGAGCTGACAAGTGGTATAAACATCGTTTAATAGAATTATGTTGTGATAACAGAGGTCAAACAACACTCATACATCTACAAATGCCTGGTGGAGAAAGAATGCTTCTTTTTGGAAGATGGAGTTTGTTTTACTCAACTGGGACGTCGACTTTGTCTAAACACTGATACCGCTTCAAATCAGACTGAAGGGGAAGATTTGTGTGTTGTTAAAACGGTAGTTTCGCTAATTTATTGAATGATGTCTGCCTCCGCTACACTAGGGGGCGATATATGGTCCGTTTCAGCTGGTAGCATTAAGCTAGGGGTGTCCAAACCTTTAGCTCTGAGGGTATATCGCCTCACCTCTAGTGTATTAAAGTTATCAAAATCAATCAAATGTGCGTTAATTATGCTTGATAATTGAATTATGCTTGAATAAAGAATAGTTTGTAAGGAAAAAAAATAAGATTTCAAGCTTGTTTTACAAATAAGTGGAGGGGCTTATGAACATTATATCAACTGACGTTTGTTAGCAAATGTTCTCAACTTCAATTGGCAGAAGTACAAGATACTAAAGTCAAGGTGAGTTTCTATTGTAATTCTGGAATTCGCAGAATCAAAAATTGACCACGGCGGTAGATTGTACACCCTTTAATTAGCCGGTTTCCGGTGTAGCTCGTTGTTAGCATGCCGAGCACCATTCGTAGTCTTCCTATCATCCATGAAAATATGAAATTCTATGAATTTGTAGACCATAAACTCATCTCCAAATAAGTGTAGTGATTCAGATTTTGCCATGTTTTTCTTCTTCTTCTTCTTCTTCTTGGTCAAAATCACGTACAGATCACCCCGTTGCTAGCTTGAGTCAAACTGGACATGTTCGTCCAACTTTGAGGAATCCAACGTAGTCCAATCTTAGTCAGACTAACGTGTTTACGTGTGTAAAAGTCCAGTTTCAGTTAGATTAACGGAATTAATTTTGTGTTTTTCCACGTGAAGCGAAACATCTGGGCTAGCGCGCTTCACAGTGGTAATGTCGTAATGGCCGTAATGATCGCCCAAACCAATTGGTGCAATCGTGTTATCAGTAACGGCTCCAGCTGCAACAATGACAGCAATTAATAAACAGTAATAATAATGATGATGATGATGTGCTCAGCGTATAATGGGAGGTCCCTCAGGAGTCCAAGCCCAGAGCGGCATCGTATCGATGCGTCGTCTGCTTTGTGAACCCAAAACCTGGGAGCTGGTTCCACCGGAGAGGATTCACCATTTCATAGGGAAACAATTGTTTTGAGAGTTAAAGCCCAGCTCTTGTTTGATTTAACTGACTGAAATAGATTCCTGAGCCTGAGAATTTAATCATACTTTAACTTTTTGTGCAAGTCTAAAGCCACAGGGAAGCCTTGTCCTCAGGCACAATACAGTTTAAACGAAGTGCGAACCAGGTAAAACAATAGTTTTTGCTGGCGATGCATAATTTCTTTAAAAGCGTCTCTTTGTGGTCAGTCTCTTAGGAACCACACACAGCAAAAAAAAAAAAAAAAAAAAAAAAAACGACACATACATTAGGAAGTGAAAGCCAAGGTAATACGATAATGATAAGATCGGATAAAGGTTTCTCGACAACAGCTGGCGACACCCGCGATAGACGTGGTTTATTACTGAAGAGAATAAAGGTAATATATAGAGATGACCGACGCTGATATCTGCCCTTTCCCTTGTTCGGACAAACAGCGCAGTCGGTAAATCCGCCGCGCCGTCGCTGCCACGCTTCATCTCACACATTAGCAAGTGAAATAAAAGGATTCCATGTCTGTTGGATGTCTTTGTGCACGCTTTGATAACAAGTACAACCTGGACTTCTTCTTCTTCTTGCACTTCTCGTGAGCGTGTCGGGAAACGCTCGCTGTTTAACATGCAGCCAATGAGGCGCGGCCGCACTTGAAAGGCGAGCAGTGTACGACTCCCGGTGTGCGCGATACAGGAGGAAGTGTGACTGGTGTGCAGATGCCAGTTTGACAGGTGAGCTGTGTGTGTGTGTGTGTGTGTGTGTGTGTGTGTGTGTGTGTGTGTGTGTTGAGACACAAAAGGCTTGCAAAGGATGAACACACTCACACACAACGGCCAAAGCGACAGAATCCACCTCTGTCAGTGTTTGACCCGAGTGTAAATGCGCGTGACAGAAGGCAGAGGAAATGTTTTTTCCGGCGGCGCTGACGTTCTGCAGGGCGGGCGGTCAATAACGTCTAGCGTCTGCTGCATTTTATATTTACTGGGTTTATCTTCGAGCTCCACAAAGAAGGTGGTTGATGCTGGTTATGTTTAAAACATCTCAGAATCTGTTGTTTATCCGCGTGAGAAGCTCAATGTTGGTAGACATCGACAATCTTCTGTGCGTTCAGGGATCACAGAGTAATGTAGGGTTATTTGCTACGTGTGTTTTCAAAGGCTTTTATCTTGTTAATATAGTACTGTTTTATTATGTCGCTGTTTTACTGTTTTACTTCTATTTTGGACTGATTTTATGTATTTTAAGTTGCTGTGCCTTTAAGACACAATACAATATAATCACTATATTTATGTCACAATATCACGATATTTAAGTCACAATACGATGTTATCACAATACGATATCATAACAATATTTAAGTCACAATACGAGGTTATCACGATATTTAAGTGACAATGCGATATTGAAGTCACAGTACTATGTTATCACAATATTTAAGTCACAATACGATATTATCACGATATTGAAGTCACAGTACGATATAATCACGATATTTAAGTCACAATATACCGATATTTAAGTCACAATACGAGGTTATCGCGATATTTAAGTCACAATACAATATTATCACAATACGATATCATAACAATATTTAAGTCACAATACGAGGTTATCACGATATTTAAGTGACAATACGATATTGAAGTCACAATACCACGTTATCACGATTTTTAAGTCACACTACGATATAATCGCGATTTTTAAGTCACAATGTGATATTATCACAATATTTAAGTCACAATATCACAATATTTAAGTCACAATACGACGTTATCTTAAAAATTGTGATAATATCGTATTGTGACTTAAATATCGTGATATTGTGACTTAAATATTGTGATAATATCACACTGTGACTTAAAAATCGCGATATTTAAGTCCCAATATGATATAATCACGATTTTTAAGTCACCATACGATGTTTTCACAATTTTTAAGTCACAATACGATGTTTAAGTCACAATGCGATATTATCTCGATATTGAAGTCACAATACGATGTTATCACGATATTTAAGTCACAATATCACAATATTTAAGTCACAATACGACGTTATCACAATTTCTAAGTCACAATGTGATATTATCACGATATTTAAGTCACAATATCATGATGAATAAGTCACAATACGATATTATCACGATTTTTATGTCATCATACGATGTTATCACGATGTTTAAGTCACAATACGATATTATCTCGATATTTAAGTCACAATACGATGTCATCGCGATTTTTAAGCAACAATACGGTATTCATCAAGATATTGCGATATACTAAACTATGCTTTGCAAGATCGTATATTGCGACATACTCCAACAGCTCCAGTGAGAGTGAGCACTTGATGCCATCTGGTGGACAGAAACGTCAATTGTTTTTTTTGCTTTTTTATCCCAATCTCTATAAAAATATTGATACTTGGTGTCGTATAAGTGATATAATCTAACCACGCAAATATCGTTCTCCCTGACTAAAAACAAGTATGTATCCTATCTGCGATGGTGCAATAATATCATCAATCGCAATTATTTTGGTCAGCGTAATCATGATGTATACTTAAAATATATATAGTTGGATTATTTTTATGTTGATATATGATGAAAATGACATACAGTCTCGACAGGACATGAGGCATTTTCGAGGCCGCACTTGTCAAATGAGCACCTACGTCACCTACACCTCGTCTTATCGCGGTCGACGCAGAGACTCGGCTGCGTCACAGCGACACAATGGTCTCTTTCATGTCGTCCAGGACGAGTCCAGCTCTGATAAGACTCTGTCGCCAATAACAACACCGACTGCCAGTCATCGCCGAGCGCTACAGTCAAACCCTATTAGCCTCGCGGAGCCCCGAGTGTCAATCAGGACCCAGAAGGTGGAAGCCAAACTGGGGAGAAGCTGCCAGCCGACGTTCACAAACGATTAATCAATCAATGGGGGAGAGCTGGAGCGTACACAAACAGGGTGTCGTTATAAAAACCTACACCGTGTTAAAGACAGGATTACGAGATCAGGACTTAACCCCCCCGCAGATCACGTTTAACCCCCCGCGGATCACATCACTTTGGGACACTGAATGTAACAGACATTTGTTTTATATTTAAAAGTTACGTACCACAGCTTTAATCTCTCGTTATTTGACAATTTATCGCGATAATGATACATTTTCACAGTTTCTTTTGAACCATAGCATTCCCTTGGTTTGTACCCTTCCAACCAGTGTTCATCACCATGATGTTTTAAATAATCTGACACCAACGAAAAATGTATGACTTACATTTTTTTTTTTTTTTCGAAATTTATGAAATAACATGGAAAAACCTTGTAATTAAAAATTAGCTTTTAAAAAACTATATAAACTTAGTAAAAAAAAATACATTACACTGTAAAGAACCCACACTATGAAACAATATAAATATATAGAACAATAAAATACTGTAAATAACTGAAAAAAACATATATAAACTGATTAAAAAAGATATGCATTACACTGTAAATAATCCTCTTCATTTTCCAACTCGCAGAACGATAACTTCACACAGGTTAAAGTGAGGTGGGGCCCCTTTAGGGAGGTTTCCTACTGAGATACTACTACTTTCCTCAGGCTCAGAGTGTCGGGGGGGCCCCCTATCGGCTCGGGGGCCCCAAGCAGTTGCCTGCCCTGCCTGTTCACAAACTGCGCCTCTGATCATCGCACCTCTCCATTTCATGTGCAGGTTCTGACTCATGCCGCTGAAACACTTTGTGCAAGGTGTTTAATTAGTGGCCGGGAAAGTATGACCTCATCGCCGAGGGCTGAGGCTTTCACCGCAAGTTCTGCTCAAACACTTATTTCCTGCGAGTTGTATTAAATGCACACGTTTTATGGAACCACTCAGACCATGAACAGACATCAGTGGCCGTGTAACGTTATGTGTTTGCACATGCAGCTCTGTACCTGTGACTTCCACTTACAGATAGCGATTGTAAGACACCGTTAACGCTTTGTGTCGTAAGCCTTCGGCTGATGGAAAGCTTTGCCTTTGTTAGGCGTCTTCAGACCTGCTTAAGTACCTCCGCGTCGTCGTGGATGCCAGGTGGTCGGGAATAGAAAGAGAGGGGGGAAAAAAAAACACACAACAAATGAATAGCAGCTTCTACGCAGGTGATAATAGTGTTTGTTTGATCAGTTTCACGTTGCTCTCCCTCTGGGCCCAACTGTCGCTGTTGTTTGTCTCTGTCTCGCAGCAACGAGAGATAACGTTTCCTCTCGGTGTGATGGTGTAAAAAACCTATTTCTACTGATTCTTCCATTTCCACCTACACCTGCTGCTCCATACAACAATATTTCTGGCTCCGTTCTTTTTTAGGTTTTATTTAACTTGTTTATATGGTCAAAAACCTCCTAGTTGCTATAAATGAGCCGATAGAAATCTCTCCTTACTGAAGCTCTCCTCAGACTGAAATCTCACCCCCAGAAGACGCAGTGTGTTGTCATTGGCCAGCCAGCGTAGAGCCTTCCCAACTGTCTTGTGATTGGCCAATACCCAGAAGTGACATAATTAGCACACCAGCTCTCGCAAATGAAATCTCCCCAACCAATGGTTGCTCTGGTCGACCATAAGGGGGCAAAATGCTCCTCTACAAGGAAACAAAAAAAGTGAGATCTACACAGCTCCAGGGACTCCATGGAGCCTCAGGGTCATTGTTCCTGTTTACCTGTTTTGTTATTGAACCTTTAGTGGAAAAATAAATAAAAAGTCAGACCCGTAAATTCTCCATCGCCTAAAAATTGACAGTTGAAGTCCAAAAGTGCAATCACAAGCTCTGTTGTGACAGACGGACGTAACATTCGCCGCAATTAAACCAAAAGGGGAGAAAAGAATAACAGTACGCGGCGCTGAATTATTAGTCATTAGTGCTCGCCGAGGTCCTCATTAATCTGACAAAGTCGGCTCAGCTCTATGTCAAACAGGGGCACGCCTCGTTAAATCAGCATGTCTTCATTAGCCGGAGCGTCACGGGGCCCCTCTGGAAGAATTTTTAGCTGTGATTTATTCCGTTATTATAACATTGTCCTTGTTCTGAGAATGGCTTATCTTCCAAAGTTTATTTTATGGGTCTTCTTTTTTTTTTCTTATTTTCACCAATGCTTGTTTTGTCAAAATAAATTATTGGCATTTTGACACCTTGTTAGCTCACGCAAGGCAAAGATAAAACTGCTCTCAGTGTCACTCTTCTGTTTGTAATAATAAAAATAGATGCATTAAAGTAGCGAACAAAGGTACAGTGATGTACAGTATATGTGCATTTGTTCTATATGGTGGAAGCTAACCTCCAAGGGCACATTGTCATGCGCATGCTAGCACCTGTTCTCCATGCTGGGACATTATTTTAGGGACACATAAGTCACGTTTCCATCATGGTACAGTTCAGTTTGGTACAGTACGATATGTTTTGGAACGACAAGGCTTGCGTTTCGACTGACAACTTGGTTAGAAGGGGTGTTCGTTGTGCCGGATGGCTGTGTTAGCGAGATACGTAGCATGACGGCGTAGCGGTGCGACAACAACGACATCGTCCGCGACACAGCTGACACTTTTCTGTTGCCCAATCGGCCGACTGTCGTGGGTCTACCTCCACCCGTAAGAGAAGGGTACTTGTAAAAAAAATTAATGGTTAGCTTAGCGATGGTTATTTTGGTACTGTTGCTAACGGAAAGGAAAGCGTCATGCTAGGGGGAGATAGTGTGACCTGTAGACTCAAACTGGAGCTGTGTGTGGGTTCATTTATTGTGGAAAAAAATCCACCATTTCTTCGTAATCCATCCTAAGGAATATTTAGGATGATGTTTCGCACCATTTCAAAGTAAAAGTTTTTGGGGGGTTTTTTGAGTGGTGGGCACGGCGTCGACGCTAATGCTCATTAACGTGTGACGCCTTTCCAAGACGACTGACTGGGAAAAGACGAGTATACGTTACACGTTTGACACTGTTTACCAGTTAGCTGCGTTAGCTCCTTTAGCGCCGTTAGCGGGCCAACAGTTGAACTGGAGCGGTCCATGAAACGAAAAGAGCAGCGCTACAAATAACCAGCGTACCCGTGTACTACGTAGGTGTGCCTCTGTTTTTAAAGTTTTGCGTTTTTTAAGAGACTCGTTTCAACAATCGGGTGTCACGTAAACGTGGCGTCATGCGTGTCTTTTTCCGGTCAGTCGTGGTGGAAACACGTCATGCGTTAATGTGTAACACCGCTAACGCGTCCAGCATTATTTTTTTGTTCTTGTTCTTGCTCGTATTTCCTGTCGGCTACTACGCGGACGCAAATTACTCCCGACACGGATATGACTACATGATTATTAGTCAAATTAAAGCACAGTAGAGAAGTCGTAGCCTCGGCCAACGATGAACTGAACTATTATCGTCGTTTACTTACTGCCCCCGCTCTTGAATTCCACAGAGTCAGACTAATCTCATCATCAGGGCGTTCAGAGCCGTACAATAACTGGGGGTTTATTTAAGACGACCCACCAGCTGGTGACCATCCTTGGCGACCGCGACTCGCTTGTGTTGCGCCCTGCACCCTTCAAACCCGTTTTAATCACACGTTGACTCAAGGGCACTGCTCGGGTGTAAAGCAATTTTGGTGAGAAGTATTCCATCTTGGGGGATCAGCACACGGACAGACTCTGTCTGCTTGCCAATACACACGGGGGAAAAGACGGGAGAGTAAATCAACTGCTCCCAAATGAGCACTTTTACTATCGGAGGCGATTTTAAGACAGGGAAACACGCGGAGACCTTTCCGGTTTGCGTTCAGCGAGCCGTTTCCTTTTACACATCCATGATTTGAATCACCAAGAAGACCCCAGAGTTGATCAAATCGTCCCCCCCCTTCATCACCTCCTTACAGTCGACTCTTTCAATCAGTCTGATACTCGACCCTTTTTACGTGAGCCTTCACAAATATTCAACCCCCACGCTCACTCTGCAACAACAAAAACAAACTCCCGTTGCGTTTGACAGGCAGAAAACACCTCGCAACGCTTGAGCTTGACTCGTATGAGAGCAATTTATTGGTCCTCCCGCCCGGCAGGGCCAGAGATTAATGAGCTGTTTGCCGCTTACACACATTCTCTACACCTCTATGCCTCGCAGCCATATGTTCCCAAGTCGCGTTGTTGGGCTTTCTCACTTTGTTCGTATCTAGAAAGCAACATATTTGTAACTTTACCTTCTCCACTTGCATGATCGGCTGCTTTTATTTTCTCGATTTACAGGATAATATCGTAGGAAGTGGAGCAAAGATCGAACGTGATGATTCAGATCTTCGACGGACGTGGTACATTTCGACGTTCAGCCCTTTGTGACATTTCCCGGCTGATCAATAATGCATCGGCTCCGGGAGAAATGTGTGTTTTCTGTTTCTGTTTTTTTCACCTGAGAAAATACAATACACTGAATACATCATCAACAGAAGGCAGAAGTGTTTGAGGGGCAAGCGGTGGCAGTGATCTGCTGAATATTTTAGAAACGACGAGGAGGATCTCTGAAGTAATGTGACGTGTGGAAACGGAGCGATGACGGTGAACTTTGGCTGAACTTTGTTGGAGTCAAAAGATGGTTTAACACTTTCACCAGGAGGCCGTTTCATGACAATGTAGGGCAGTTTATACCAAATGTTATATTCATCATTATTGCAGGATTCAATCTTTAGCGCCAATGGGTTAAAAAATGGCGTCTTTTGCATAGAAAACAAAGTAGAAAAAACCTGGAATCAAATGGTAAATTTGCCCATATTCTCTATCCTGGAGAGGATTTTTGGCATGAAAATGAGACTTTTGAGGCCTTGACATCAGAACCTACCCAGAAATTGAACAAGTTGTGTATGTTTGTCATGTTTTTTAGGCAAAATATTTGATCAGATGTGCCTTTCGTTTAGATGGCGACTGCGTTTTTGGGGCTTAAAAACGGCAACAAAATGAACCCACCCTCCAGAGTGGAAATCTTAAAAACGCTCCGCCGCCGCATTCCCGTCGAAAAGGGTTGAAAACGTAAACATGTGCTCTGAGCTGCTCACGCTGGCTAGCCTCCCGTACGCGTTGACGTCAGATCCACGCGCAGTTCAGCCAAACAACAACAAACATGTACAAGGAAGTTTCAAAGCTCCGTGGCTCCTGGTGTTGTTGTATGGCAGTGCTTCACAGTGCCACCTAGCCACCTGGCATGCACACTACATCAAATTTCGCATTACTTTTGCCGTCACCGTGTGCGTGCAGATTTCCACCCAAAGACGCTCGTCTAAACGCGAAATAAAACGTGGCAACGCAAACGCCACTTTTGCGGTTTGTGTTCGTGTAAAGCTAGCGTTAAAGGTGCCATATGTAAGAATGTGGCCAAAAACGGTTACTACATTCAAATTCAAAATACAGAGGTCTTTTAGGTTTTCGTTTTCTGACGTAACTGGCAACCCGTGGTTGCTCGGCAGCTGAGAGTCTACTGACTGCAATGATTGGTAGACGGCGGTAGGTGGCGCCACATGCCAAAACGTGATTTCAAAACATAAACATGATTTGCAGTCTGCAAAATATTTTTTTTAATGTAAATATTTTGGCTGTACTGTTGTTGTTGGTGAGTTCAGTTTGTTATATGAACATTATTCCTGAGTCTCTGTGACATATTATTTTATGGCCAGTTGCCTTATATTCATTACATAATGCACCTTTAATCTCCGTTTTCGTGTATGTAGATGATTTTGGTGAATTCAAGGGAAGTTCTTGATTTTCTTGATTATATAGACTCATCGAAACATCATTTTCACAATCTATTCTTTATTATGTACTCTTACAACAGCGACAACGCCGCGCAAACAACAACAAAAAGTATCCACGTCTATGTTTTTTTTTGATAGCCAGTGACACGATTTGTCAGACTTTGTCTATCGTTGTCGTAAATCTCCAGATTACCGTACATCCGCGAGAGAGGCAGACTGTCAATAGACTGTGCCGGGCTGATCTGGGCTCAGTTTAGGCCTGCTGCTAGATATAATCTCTGTCTACAGAGATGTGTAGTGTGTGGATTCTTCTGCTTCCCTGATGGGGAGCAAACATTAGCTAACAGCTGTCTGCAAATATCAGAGTGGCTTCCAGTCGGCAGAGTGCGGATGAACGAGGCAGCAGACGCTCGCTTTCTACCTCGTCTGTGCTCGGGATGTTAAAATATGGATAATCATGACACCTCTGTACGCGGGGGCAGGTTTTAATATAGATGTTTTGTCTTAAAGCGTTGAGCCTGCAATGTAATGTGCACAGTTTTTGGTGGTAAATTGATGCAACTCGTAGATTTGCGGTGCAAGATTACGCCGTATAGGCAGCGTTTTAAGAATTCACACCTTTTATCCGAGTGAATGTAGAGATACAAGATTGTAAAAATGCCATTATTTGAAAGTAAGTAAGTAATGTGCAGAAATTTGGTCAAAACCTGGAAATTTTTTGGAAAATTGGAATCTGACGAAAGCAGAATGTGATATTCTGGGTCAGACGCGTTCACAACAGCAGGAAAATGAAACTTTAATTCACTCATTCCCCATTAATTCAGTTGTTTTGTCAAACAATTTGGTGAAAGTTTTGTAAAATTGAGTCGAACATAAAAAATCTCCCCCATATAATTTCACAAAATGGAAACAATTGTACTTTTATCATGTGTTATTTATTAATTGTGTATAACTGGGTTGACTTGGACCAAAGTTTTAAAGGTGCCATATGTAAGAATGTGGCCAAAAATGGTTACTACATTCAAATTCAAAATACAGAGGTCTTTTAGGTTTCGTTTTCTGACGTAACTGGCAACCCGTGGTTGCTCGGTAGCTGAGACTCTACTGACTGCAATGATTGGTAGACGGCGGTAGGTGGCGCCACATGCCAAAAACATGATTTCAAAACATAAACATGATTTGCAGTCTGCAAAATATTTTTTTAATGCAAATATTTTGTACAACAACAACAGTACAGCCAAAATATTTGCATCAAAACCAGACCTAAAAGACCTCTGAATTTTGAAATGGAGTGTAGTAACCGTTTTTGGCCACATTCTTACATATGGCACCTTTAAATTTGAAAGTTGAACGCTATAAAACGTATTTAAAATAACATTTGTTTGAGTTTTGGTCCAAAAACAGGCAACAACAACAACAAATGTTCAGGCATTTTTCCAACTCTCTGGTGACAGAGACGCTGATTCTGCGGCTTAGCTTCTCATGTAACCACTTAAATCACAATATATAGGAAGTAGCAGGTAGTGACATGAGAGTTTAAATGAAAGGGGTTGAGTCGAAGCCGAGGGCTTTACGTACGTTTTGACGCGTGTGATGATGAACACGGGAACATTTCCCCTACATACTGTACCGTTCCTCCCCCTCATATATCAATATTTCAGTGATTAAAACACAAACTGAGGCGTATCCTCTGCTGCTTCTTTCCTCTCTTTTCTCTCCCGCTGACACCAGCCTTGTCTTAAACTTCAAAGACTTTGCACGGTAATAGCATTAGAGTGGGAGTGCCACTCTGTCTCTGCTCGAACAGACTTAATCTGCTCTATGTGTTATAAGTAAAAGAAGTCTCACAGAAATGTACTTTACTCGAGATTTAGAAGCGCGACAAAGTCTCTTGTAATAAAACTTCAAAAATGTCTCCAAAGGAGCAATTTTTTTAGTGATTTGTCGGAGCTTTTCCGCTGCGTTTTTGCCCGCGGATGAAGCTCGGGGTTTGTTGGGTGTGTTCTTGCTCCTCTGAGCGGGCGATAATTCTCATTCTGCTCCGGATAAAAAAAACCCACTCCTCTTTGTTTGACGCTCACCTCTTTGGAAACGCAAAAAAAAAAGAAGCGGCCTCACCGCAGAGAGAAAATGATTCACGCGGAGACGTACGTCTCCGTCATTCGTTCTCTCTTTCACGTCTCGTCTCATGAGCCGAGGCACTTAACGGTGATGAATGGCAGGCAGCGCTCGTCGTCCGCGGCCTCTGGCTGCTGCTGCTGCTGCTGCTGCTGCTGCTGCTGCAAGCGAGAAGGAAGGAAGCTCCTCACTCACGTCCACCGTCTCTGTGCACTCTCATCACCGGCGCTATTAGCCTAAATACACACCCGAATCATGTGGCCAATCAAGGTACGGCTGCCTGTGAAGGACATGCAGATTGGCTGCTCCATCAACCTTTCATCATAAACGGGAATGAGGGCTAATGACGCTCCGCCGCGGTCCGACCTACTTACCGTTATTCGTTCCTATTAGGGAGACAGCAGGTGTTCGTTTGACCTTCAACTAATGACTCTTTTCTACTTTTCTTCTTTTTTTTTTTTACATGTGCTGTGACTGATCTTCATCCACGTGATGCAGGTAAGAGAAAAAGTGTTGAATGTTTCTGCTGTTTTTTGTGGTTTTTGTGACGCTGGACACAATGACCCAGTGGGAATAATACACAACACCTTATAAGGACATCCTGTGTGCGTCGTTATAGGTCACATATTCAATGCCGCAATAATTGTGCAAAAGTCACAAAATAGACAGTTTTTTCTGTCTTTTTGTTCATAGAAGTGAACTTTGAACAAATTCAAATCCGATTTTAAAGGTGCATTATGTAATAAATCTAAAGCAACTGGCCATAAAATCCTCCTAATATGTCACAGAGACTCAGGAATAATGTTCATATAACAAACTGAACTCACCAACAATAAAAGTACAGACAAAATATTAACATTAAAAAAAAATATTTTGCAGACTGCAAATCATGTTTATGTTTTGAAATCATGTTTTGACATGTGGCGCCACCTACCGCCGTCTACCAATCACTGCAGTCAGTAGAGTCTCAGCTGCCGAGCAACTATGGGTTGCCAGTTATGTCAGAAAAACGAAACCTAAAAGACCTCGGTATTTTGAATTTGAAGGTAGTTACCGTTTTTGGCCACATTCTTACATATGGCACCTTTAAGCATTTTGGCCACTTTTTGCTCAGGAGCCTTCATATCAAAGTTTTGATACCTGAGGGCCAATTTAGGAATCCAACATTGTAATGTCCAATAAATTTAACACGCTTAATAGCTCCTGGATTAAAACTATCAACTGTAATTCAATGCGGGCCGCCAGAAATGTTTCTGCGGGCCGCACTTTGAGAACCAATGATTTATATATTTATATAATTGGTGAAATTTTATTTTATTTTTTTTTATTTTTTTTACATCAGCTTGCCTAGGTTGTGCTGAAAAAAGGGATATAACTCTCTGTATGTTGCACATTCTTGTATACTCTACATTTATTGCTCTGGCCTCAATGACACCAGGTCAATGCACTATTGGTGTTTTATAGAGAAACAGTAGACACTGTGCTGTATATAGAGCACTTTCCATCAGTTTTCCACGATGTATTGAAACACTTTTATTCATTTTTGCCATAGAGTGAAGGCTATTTCTTTGTAAAATAAAAAAAAAACGTTTAGGTTCACCGTTGCCTTCAGGTGTTCCGGAGCGCTCACCTCTCTGTGGGCGTCCGTGTTAACCTCCAGGAAACGTAAACATCCATTAGAATGAAAGCTAAAGTTGCACCGTGAGCCCTGTGGACTCCTGTGTCTTTCTCTGCGGCCACAAGAGGAAAAAAGGAAAAAGCCCTCGTGTAAAGCTGCCGTGGACTGAATATTTATAAGACGTCGAGGGGGAAAAAGAGGAAAGGGATTAATGGCTGTCGTTGTGGTTTTGATTCCTCACCACTGGCCTCCGTCATCCTCCCTATTGCTCATACGAGAGGAAACGCGTCCTCTCGGCTTCAACGGTGAGAATGATGAATTTCATCGTTGCACTGAGGTGGTAATCACTGACTCCAGGACTGTGTGCTTTCATCATTCCTAATTGGCTAATAAATTACCAGCACTGATGAAAAATGGTGTGTGTGTGTGTGTGTGTGTGTGTGTGTGTGTGTGTGTGTGTGTGTGTGTGTGCAAACTTGTGATCAAGCCTCACTTTGTCTTTCAAAGTGGTTCAAGTCAGGAGGGAAGGAAAGGGAAGGAAAGAGGTCGTTTTTTGGACAAATCCGTACCAAGGAAGTTCCATTAAAGTTTTATCGTTGATTGATAAAAACGCAACAGAGGGTGACGAAGGATTATGAGATTTATGAGATTGGAGAATAAACTCCGCTGCGTGTTTAATTTAGGGGACAATTAAAGCCACGTATCACTGGCGCTACACCGCTGCACAGTCGGCTAATCCCCGTGGAGACTGTTGTAATGTTTATTTAGTCGAAGCCACCAGAACCAACTCCCCCCTGGGACAAGGATGTACGGAGGGATTTGTCAAGTGATGTCGTGCTCACTGTGTGTGTGTGTGTGTGTGTGTGTGAGAGAAGACTAATGCTCACCACAGGACATTAGATCGAGTATTGTTTGTTTTCACAGGAATAAATGTTCGTTTGCACACGTTTGCGACGTCACCTTTTAAAGGCGTCTGCCTGGACATTATCAGAATTCTGTTTCTGACGCATTTACAGGCGCCATATGTAAGAATGTGGCCAAAAACCGTTACTACGCTCAAATTCAAAACACCGAGGTATTTTAGGTTTATTTTTCCCCCGCCATTGTCGCTCAGACGTAACTGGCAACCCGTGGTCGCTTGGCAGCTGAGACTCTACTGCTTGCAACGATTGGTAGACGGCGGTAGGTGGCGCCACATGCCAAAACGTGGTTTCAAAACATAAACATGATTTGCAATATTTTTTTAATGCAAATATTTTGTCTGTACTGTTGTTGTTGGTGAGTTCAGTTTGTTATATGAACATTATTCCTGAGTCTCTGTGACATATTAGGAGGATTTTATGGCCAGTTGCTTTAGATTTATTACATAATGCACCTTTAAGACAAGTATTAGTAGTGGATTGCCTACTGGAAAGTATTTTTAAATACTTTGTTGTGTTGTGATGACACATGAAGAGCCAATGGGAGAGTCCTTAAGGCCCTGGGTGCATCGCATTGTGCGGTCCCTGGTATACTCACGCTTCAGGCTCCTGTAGTATCCCACTTCACCATAGGGTGGCGGTACGAGTCTGGACGCATAGAATAGGACGCTTTTCCGACCAAAGAAGAAGAGAATGATAAGCTAAAGCTCCCTCCGGCATGGGGAGTCGGGGTGTTAGCCGGTTTGAGGGTTGCCAGGTTGAGGCTCAGATGACTATCCTTGGCGTCTATGGTTTTTCTTATTGGTAAACGGGGTTTATACTCCACCTACTGGTGGAAATTCCGTTTGCGCACGCGCTGTCCACGTGCACCCAAAATCTGGGCTGCACGCACAGCCTGCACTTATGTATAGTAGTATACCAGGTAATTTACTCTCTAAACTGTCTCTTTTCACAAAGTAGAGGTGTATTTTTTCAGTTTTCAGGGTGAATCTAACCAGGAATTAACGCTTTATTGAATAAATGGTAAACATCTGTATTTATACGGCACTTTTTAAGTCTTGATGACCACTCAAAGCTGCTTTATACGATATCATACCTTCAAGTCGAAAGACAACTCGATCCACCGCTTGAGTTTGCATGGAAGTCTTTGGAAAACGTCTTTGCACTTTATTTATAACATCCGCATCAAACCTGATGACATCAACTTGATAAATTATGTTCAGGTTTAGAGTAACAAAATGATGATGAAGCACACAACAGGTGCGACTGACATCTTGTAACAGATGCCTGTTTGTAACCTTCTGCTTTTTTAAAAAAAAAACCTGCCGTGTCACCACTGAATCATTTGTCTTGCAACCAGAAGACTACATTCACTTTTATATTCCACACAGATTCCTCCACGTCTGGAAACGGAGCCCTTTTTTTCGTCTTTCCCTCTTTCATCTACGTTATGCTGAAAGGCTTTTTATGGAATTATAGGACAATGACACTTAAAGTGTTTACTCTAAGCTTTTGCTGTTTGGTTTGAAGAAGAAAAAGAAGAAGGATGATGAGCCTCCCTGAAATGAAATCTCTTTTTTCCCTCTCATGTCTTGGCACACAGCTAATGCCACAACATCACCTGTCCAGGCCTTTAGCACTAATATTATTTTTGCACCCGAGCAAACTCCTGAATGTGGGCTAATGGCTGCACACACAGTGACACATTTCACAACACCGGAGTGGTACGGTGTATTTTGCACTCACAACATATGTGACAAGAATGTCTCTATCGCTACCGTGGCAACCAACATAGGTCAGAAAGAAACTACATGGGCGTCTTTGCAGGAGCAGAATGGCGCTGCTGGTTATTAGCGAAGGTTTGAGGCAAAAAGGAAAAAAAATAAATTCAGCAGAATAATTTTGTGCCGAATGCAGGTGGTGGCGTTTTCACCAAGCCTGCAGAGGTACATTTAAAGGTGTGTCTGTTATTTCAGTGTCCTTTGATGTCCATGGCTTTGCCCCCTATTGAGACGACTAGAAACCCCTCCAGGGATGAGGTGATGAGAACGTACAGCAGTGGAAAACACAGAGCAGCAGGGCCGTGCTTTTCCCCCCTCTCCACCAATTACATACCCAGCAGATGATCGCGCGCTTCGATTGTTAATCCTTTATTCCCTTCCGTCCTCCGACGCTCTCTCATGCCATTTTAATTTCCAAAGACCACCAAGGCAGGTTGAAGTTAACGCTCGACGTTGTGCGGGATTTCGTCATTGTCTGTTAATGCCAGTGTGTGTGTGTGTGTGTACAGACCAGACACCGTTTCAGGGTGGGCCTAAAAATGACTTTACAGCACGGCATTGAAATGCATTAAATTGACCTTGAAATTTGCAGCACGGTGGGGGCTTTTAATGTCTATGTGAAATAAATGGTTGACTTTTTGCAAACACCCGAGTTGAAAATGGTGATACAACTCCCAACCATGAACTGGCTAACCTATAAATCATACACATGTAGCCCTGTGTAAATTAATTCAGGATACAGTGCATTAAAATCTAATAATCTAATCTAATCTAAAACAAAACACAAAATGTATTAAAAGATCAGGGCCGGCCCAAGACATAAGCGAACTAAGCTGCTGCTTAGGGCCCCGTGACCAAGAGCAATTAACTTAAAAAATAATAATAATAATAAAAGTTTGAATTGCTGTAGTTTATTTAGAAATGTTCTCCCCATTTTTACCAAAGCTTTTTCACAGTTTTTACATAGTTGTAACTTTATATTTTATTTATAAACCATTTTTTATTACCTTGTTTATTTTATTTAATGCTGTGTTTTTTACATATCACAGTCAAATCTTTGTATTACATGAGTGTATTTTGAATCCCCCCAAAGATTGTGCAAATATTTCGATTTTCTGACCTTAAAATCTTAATATTTTATTTATAAACCGTTTGGTTTTATGTATTTATTCTCTGTGTCGCCAGGAGGGGGAGGTGCTGATTTAGTTTTACAAGTGTATTCGTATTCGTGGCAGAGTAAAACAAGTAGAACACCTTTAGTATAGTCGGTGCGTGAATGATCAATAATCATTATTATTGGCAGTAACAGAGGGCCTCAAAATCAAATTTTCCTTAGGGCCCCATGGAGGCTTGGACCGGCCCTGTAAAAGATCATGATAAATATATATATATATATATGTATTTAAGTTCATTACGTTCTATATTGTGCTTGACACAACGCATGACGCGTGTCTATGACACCTGACCGGAAAAAGACGCGCGTGACGTCATGTTTTACGTGACTCCCGATTGTTAAAATTAGTCTCTCAAGTAACGCTAAACTTCAAAAACAGAGGCACACATGCGCAGTACACAGGTAAGCTAGTTATTTGTAGCGCTGCTCTTTTTGTTTAATAATAAACAGACCGCTCCAGTTCGACTGTAGGCGTGCCAACGGTGCTAAAGAAGCTAACGGTAGCTAACGGAGCTAACTGGTAAACGATGTCTGGACTCATTCATTTTGAGACGCAGCACGTAAACATGACGTCACACGCGTCTTTTTTCCGGTCAGTCGTCATGGAAACCCGTCATGCGTCCCGTTAATGTGCCCGGTAAAAGGTGTACGTGTGTAACCTAACATGTTACCTGTTTTTACCTGTCATTCATTTCATTTCTGTGTTGTCATTGGTCGTTATCGAACTCACGAGCCAATCAGGGTAAAGTCACTGTTCAAGGGGCGGGACTAGCGCCGCAGAGTAGTGTGTGGTGTAGAGACGCAGACGCTTTCAACCACAGAGCTGAGGTAGAAGCATCATGTTGTGGGGGAGCGTTTTGGTTTATTCGTGGATGTTGACAACTCGTCTGTCCAAGATTAACTTCTGCGGGACCTGCAAGAGGTGAATATGATATGTATGCCGGTAATTTTTGTGTGTCCTATAGCTAATTATTATAGTGTTAAGAGACTGGATGTGAAACGTAGTTAGCGACATGCTAGCTAGCGCTAGCATATGGTGCTAATGCTAATTCAACAAGAAATATTAATATAATATGTCATATTTTGGTTCATTTCGGATAATATTCTGTAACTAGACGAATGTTGGAGAAGGAGAGAGGTCCGGACGGGTTTCCATACGGACGGCTCTGCTGTTTTTGTTCTTCATTGGACTTCGCTGCTGTGTGTGTGTGAGTGAACTGTGACAGCCATTGTCATCGTCATAGCCATTGCCCCCATGAGACTACCATCGTTTTCCACTTACCCCCCTACTAATCAACTCTGGGATTCGTGAGTACTAACAAACATGTGTGTTATAACTGCAAATGTGTGAGTTATTTAAATTAAAAAAAAAAAAAAAAATTTAATTGTGTTCCAGTAACAAATGTTGTTTATTGTTTTCTCCTTGACACTGTGATTTCTAAAAATTTTGAAATGTCTTTATTCAATTTTGACATAAATTCGTGCAATTTTTGTATACAAGGAATATGACTTTCTTTTGGATTTCATTTGATTTATGCAAATCAATACATGTGAGGATAATAGGCTACGTGCACAATGGAACTTCCCCCTAGCAAGCGTGGCTTCCGGTGAGCTGGGCTGCTTCCGGTAGATCGTGTTGTCGTCGTGATATCGCAGAGATGATAGTGAAGTGCTAAGTCATAGAGTCAATGTTATTCCTAATAATTAGTGGATTTCGGATACAAGAGAGACGGTTATCTTATCAAAAAGTCAGAACGTCAACCCTACACTGTTGTGTACCTCTTTGTACAAATTTGTCTCAAATAGTACAATAGTACAATACAATACACAAATGTACAAAACGTACAATAGTATGAACTTTCATAGTTTTCCGAGCCGAATGGATGGTGACGGTGCGGTGGGATGACTTCACACAAGTTTGCAGCCGGCATTTTGAAAAGGACAATTTTGTTATCACGCCGGGGAAATTTACGAGGTTTAAGGAAGGTGCCGTTCCTGCTCTTTATACTTAATATGGTTCCTTGCTATCAACCCAATCAGCATGGGTCCCAGAAACAGTTGCCTCGTGAATTGCTGAACTAGAATCCTACTAAACTAACCATAATCCTATCTGTAACAGTAAAATACAACAACATATGTTTGACAGGTCATGAAATATGAGCATTGAGAAGATCTGAGGGGTTCTTAACAAAGCCTACTGTTTGTTGAATTGTTTACAGTGTGTGAAGCTTGTGTTTTCACTTATTTTTCCTCACTAATACGATTCTTATCCTCTGGAGTTTTTGTTGTTTTTTGCCGCCTCAACATAAACACTGACACAGAATGAACTCTAGCGCATTGATTTCATTAGTCTTTCTAAGTTTTTTGCTCATATTGGGGGGGAAATGGAGGAAGTTTCAGTTTTTATCCATATGTGCCAGGCCATAGTTTTTCTCTGATCTTTACATTGCTTTTCAAATCACAATGAATACCAGCCTTGTGCACTGTATCCTTTCATTTATCTTTCCCTCCTCCCATGCACATGCCCACAGATTCTTTTAGCGTTCTTTGCCTCCTTGTTCGGTGTTGTTTCTTTGACTACAGCAGGAGACTCCTGCAGTATTCACACAAAACAGCAGTCAACAGCTTCTTAAAGGTGCCCAGTTTCCCCCTCGGCGTGTCTTCTTGATAAACACGGGCAAATCAGGTGAAAGCCCCCGCCGACTTGTCCTGTCCTTTATCCGACACCACCATCGCAACATCACCCGAGCGAAGAAGGAAGGTGAATCGGCATCTTTGTCCGTGAAGAGTCTGCTCCACACCAGAGGAAGGAGAAAAGGGAGGGCTCTTGAACCAAATCCTTGATGATGCAAGCGGTCACCGCTTTGCCCTCAAGCACCCACTGGGCAGATTGTTTCCAATGTGGAGTGCAACAGTTTTCCCACACGACGGGGAGAAATCGTCCTCTCGTCTCCAGCCCTTTTCACATCATAGAAAGTGTCATTAAGGAGCCAAAGTGAGATTGTTTTTCCCGCGAATCAGCTTCATGTGTGATCTCCATGCACACGGCCTTCGTGCTCACTGGTTGTCAAGCATCAAACAATGTGGAAGAAAAAGCAGGTGGTGTCCAAAGCTATTCTCACTGTTCTTTCTTGTTCCAAGTGCTGATTGGGCATGTTTGAAATGAGCAGGAAGCTCACAGGCCTAGCATGACTGACGCCTAAGCCCTGATAATTGAGCACAGCTGGACAGTATTATGATTCATTTAAGTCCTTCTTTGGTAGTCACTACTGCATAGCGGGATTTACTGCTGAGATTGGACTCTTCACAAAAACTTCAAAATTGAAGCTCCACTCATGCTAGCTTGCTGTATAGGAGGCAGCAAGCTAACAGGCCTAGCATGACTGGAGCCTAAGCCTCAACACATGAGCACAGCTGGACAGTGTTATGGTTTTTACGTAAGTCCTTCTGTGTTACTGAACAACAGGATTTACTGCTGAGACTTGTACTTGTGAGCAAAACTTTAGCAGTGTTAGCAATTGAAGCTCCAGTCATGCTAGGCCTGGTAGCTAACAGGCTTCCTACTGTTAGAAAGCTAACTTTACTGACAGTAACACGCCTAGCATGACTGGAGACTCAATTTTTGTCTGTTTTACGCCTGTCTGTCCATCCAAAACAATATCCATCACGATATATCGATGATATGGATGTTTATGCAATACCTCCTCTAGAGGGCAGTGCTGAGTACAATATTTCTGTATTTCTGCCAGGACTTTTGACAACTCGCTTCACCGGATAGACCATTGAATCAAAGTGCAGTTCGCCAGTGATGGAAGCCGAGCGCCTGGTTTCACTGCAACTGAAGGTTGCTTCTTTGACGTTTTCCTGACTGAGTGGACTGTTGACTCTATACTGCCCCCACACTTTCTGGTGGTATTGCTCCGTATTTTTTGGTCGAAAAGAACGCAAAGTACGAACAAAAAGGCTCCGTCCGTCTCCGAGTATACATAGGCCTTAGGCCGCAACACATGAGCACAGCTGCACTGCATTACGATTTACCGGAAAATTAGATGAGAAGTAATACATGAAATGTAAATCAAATTTCGACATCTGGCTTAACGTTAACAGATGTAACGCAAGAGCTCTTTTTTTTTTTACTCGTGAAAAACAATAAGAACTGCATGTGTCAAATGCAGAGCTACTGACAGCACGTTGACCAGGAAACAGCTGGAGTTTGGCAGTTGTGTCAAATCCGCTCGAAGCTGTTGCTGCCGATGCTGCTGGAGACATTTTGTTTTTCACCTTCTAATAAAAACAATCCGAATCTTAAGAAACTGCTTTTTGTCTATTGTTTTGTGGAGGACAAAGACAGATGACATATCATTGAAAGTATGAGGGCTTCAATGATGGACGTAATTTGTCTTGTGTGTCAAGTATCAACAGAGGTAATGCTCATTTGTCAGTGTTATCCTTTTTGTGTGGTATATATTAGTTGTTAGAAACAGTGCCACTTTATTAAATACGTCAAGTTCACGACGCTAATCAAGAGTAGCATGACTGAGAACATAGACGGATCAGTTTCTGGAGGAGCTTTGTCTGAGAAAACAGCCGCACCGTAATCCCAGCGTGAGCTAGAGTCCAGTGTTTGTGAAGCTCCAACGACACAAAACGACTAACATGCGTCACCGCGTTTCCACGTTTCTGTTGCCGTAGGAAAATCTGTTTAATAAATAGTGTGAAATTGCAGATTTCCAAACTAGCAGTTGGGGCGTGTCAGCGCTGGGGGGGGGAAATAGGAAAAGTGGCGTACCTTATTGTACGTCAGCGCAGGTCGACGTGCGTCAGCGCGCCACCGCTGTGTGGGTTTATGGTAAACAACAGTGGCAGGTTTTAATATAAGCAATCAGTGTGTGTGTTTATGCAGTTTATCCACGATGTATCTGCCAGTTAGGCTACTGGATTATATTATTTTCATTAATATATTAAAACCAGAGGCAGATGGCAGCAGTTTATTTATTTTTAATCTTTGTTTAAACCAGGAAAAAGTCAACTTCAGATTAAGAACTACTTTTTCAACGTCATATATTAGTTCGACTAAAACCAATACAAATGACATTTTAATTCCTCTTCTTCAGCAAAGTCATAACATGCTGAAAAATAGCAGAAACACAGTAAAGTAAGTTGTGTATCATATTTACTGCAGTGGTCATACCTGTTATATTGTGATTTCTTTGGTTGCAGTTGTGAGACGTACATTTTCCGTCCTAATTCATGCAAATATCACGCTTTGCCTCATTTAAAGGGATTTGCTGAGATTAAGGCAAACACTGGCAGAGCACAATAAGTCTGTGTTTGTTTATTCTAGAGGCAGATGCGTAGGAAATGACACTGCGTTTTTACGTGATGCTGTGCAAATTTTTACATTATCCTCTGCTGTGTGAAACAGAAATAACAAAAACATACAAAGAAAAATTCAAATGAAGTGCAATAAAGAATATCCTTTTGAGAATTCCGGCATCTGTGCACCTCTTTCTAATCCCTAATTTGGTATTAATTTAATTTACTTATGTCTTGTGACTGCCAATACTAAAACAAGATGTCATCTCCCATTTTTGTGTGTGTTGTGATGCACGACAAAAGCAAGAGTAAATTTTCTTTCTTTTTTGTTGTTGTTGGGGAAGTATTTCATTTCAAGTATTGCCATTATTTTTACCTGCCGTAAAAATACACCTTGGTCATCACTCAAAGCCATTTGAGCCAATTTTTTTTGTGAATACTGAAGAATCCTGACCTAATTTCTGAAATCTTGGTCATATTTGTCTCTAATTTAGGATTTACATTGTATTTTAAAAGGGGGACGCATTGATTATTACACAATTGATTTTCAAAGGGATCCCTGTTGGAAAATCCAGCATAGATCAGCATAGTTTCCATACCGGTCATGACCAGCATAGAACCAGCACCAAACCATAATAGACCAGCATAAAACTAGCACCAACCAGCAAAGACCAGCATCAAACTAGCACCAACGGCATAAGACCAGCATAATACTAGCACCAACAGCATCAGACTAGCATAAAACTAGCACCAACCAGCATAAAACTAGCACCAACCAGCAAAGACCAGCATAAAACTAGCACCAACCAGCATACAACTAGCACCAACCAGCATAGACCAGCATAAAACTAGCACCAACTAGCATACAACTAGCACCAACCAGCATAGACCAGCATACAACTAGAACCAACCAGCATAGACCAGCATAAAACTAGCACCAATCAGCATAGACTAGCATAAAACTAGAACCAACCAGCATAGACTAGCATAAAACTAGCACCAACCAGCAAAGACAGACCAGTATAAACCAGTATAAACTAGCACCAACCATCATGGACCAGCATAGACCACCACAATGATGCTGGTGGACAAGCATAGAACATTTAGGCCTTGGCTCCACTTGTTGTTTATGCATAAACCTCATGAAACATTTCTATATTCATGAAGAGTTTCTGGTTTTAAATATCTTTGTCTACTGCTCTTTGCCGTCTGTCCCTCTGCTCTCTGTATCCCCCCACCACCACCATCCTGCTTTCATGCCTTTGGATTTTTCATCAGCTGCAGATCCTCTCCTCGCAGCATCGCGTACATTATTCAGCAGCAGCCCCCCAAATATAACCCGAGGGGATTCACCTTGCAGATGCCCTCGCTGACACCGTCACTCACCTCTGCCTGTTTTATTTATTTTTTCCCCCACTGTAAATCTTTAACAGCCTGGCGATTATTCCCTCACAAACAAAAAGGGTAATGGTGTTTTGGGAGGTGGGCGACGGATTGAAAACACTGTGGGGAATGATAGAGAAGAGGGGCTGTCATTAGAAAAATCCTGGCAATCAGAGGAGGGAGGATCCCGCTGCCATCTTGACGCACATTTTGGGCAAATCTCAGTGGGACGCCGCGCTCTGATCACTATCATTTCCTCGGCGTGTGTGCGAGCGCGCGCTTTATGAGCATGTGTGTTGTTGTGTTTTTGGCAGGCGGTGGTTAACAGTGTGTTGCACGTCCACACAAACACACACTTTTGTCCTCGGAGGTCTTTAAAGATTCCGATGAGGTGTTTTTTGCTCGCGCATCAGCAGCTAGACGTTTGCGAGGGTATGTTTTGTTCCCCCGCCCCCACGCGGACGCCTCGCCACCCACCACCTACTGTTAGCTGTTTATTTATAACCAGGCATCGTCGGTAACAACAGGCTGTGAGGGCCATAAGGGCCGACTATCATGTCAGCCATGGGTTCTGGCTTAATGATAAGGCTTACGTTGTCTTGACGGAGGGATCAGTGCAGATGTGTATTGGAGAATTCCTGCTTTACAATCTCTCGGTTGAAGGAGGGTGAAGGAGAACAGGCGGAGGCGGCGGATAAAGAGACGCGAGGACAGAAGCGAAGATGATTCTGCGAACCTAAGGTGTTTTTTTTTCCCCTTTTCAGCTGTGAAATAGAATATTAAAAAGTCATTTTAACCCTGAGACCAAGGTGAACCAAATGACAATGTGAGAATTGTGTTATTGCCGAGTTTTGGAATATTCATACGTCTAGAATTCAGTACCCACCAAACCCACCAATTTGTAGAAACATGGGCATATTTGAACCCCAGTTAAATCCTTGAAATACTTGAAAGTTCTTGAAAATCGCCCAAAAATTTACATGGGTTCATTTAAAGTGGTTGAATCTTGTTCAGGACAGAAGTGAAGTTGATATTTTTGATAAATGTCTACCTTGTTTGTTACGACGTGACCTCGTCTTTCATGCGCCCCGCGTTGCTTGATGACGTAGGATTCCGTGCAGAACAATGAGCGAGTAAAGAGAGCGCAAATGACGGCGTGAAGCCTGTGAAAAATTCAAAAGATCTCTGTCTCACCAAAGAAAATTCCAACACTGACTCGACCAAGATGCCAAGGACAATCACTTGTCCAGACGCAGAGCGTGCTGCAAATCAATAAAACTGGAACGCCATGGGCTTCTTACAAGTGACCCTCCCTTCTTGAGCTGTGTCAGCACATTCAAGTAAAGTCCTTGAATTTGAAAACAGAGTAGCTCAGTGATAATGTTCAAACCTCTCCTTCAATTGATCCGATCTGAAAAACATCTACTGAGAGAGCGATGTCCCAAATTGTAAGAAAGTAAGCTTCACCACATGACACTGGAATTGCCGTCGCTGCCAAATAACCAAAGAGACGAAGAAGAAGTAATGAGTGTGTACCCGTTCATGCTGATTAAAATCCTGCATGCGAGCAGTTATTTGACCCCAGGAGTGAATGCTGATTAAACGCATTCCCAGGTTTAACTTGGGGTTTAAATAGAATTTGACCAGAGGGAACTACATGGCTGGAATTCTTTAATAATTCACAGTGGCAAATCATGGAATGAACTCGGTGAGCATCCCGACTAATTATAGATCTTTGTGGAGAGAAGATTCCTGGTACAGCTCTGGTTAAGAACCTTTACAGTAACAGACTTTGACTTTAAATCAATGGGGGAGAAGATAATGCGTCTATTTTGACATTAGTTGTGTTGCTGGGACACGATGGCACCTCCTGACTGTTCATTTTGAGTCTAGAACATTACAGAACTTTTGTTGTATACAATCAAAACAGTAGAACAGATCATCACAGGGCACTTTAAATCGGAAAATGTCCCAACAGTGAGCACAGTTTTGTTTGTTGACCTCTGCTTTTGGGGCTTTGCGAGGATTACCGGATGATTTATTTGAGACAATCACACTGCAAAATCCTCAGCAGACCCTGATCACATTTAGATGGATTTGAGCCGTCGTGTTGATTTGACCTGTGAGGCATAATCTCAAATATCCTGTTAAATGCGACGTGTCGCTTGTGGATCAGGTTTTCAACCACTTACAACTGCGTGGATCCCTCGGTTACACATTTCTGTATACATGTAGATAAAGAAACTTTATTGACCTCTGGGGTTAACACATTGTAAAATGTAACCACATCCAAAATATCTAAATCGTAGAAATACAGGATACAGGATACGTGAACTGGTTATTTAGGGCCTGTCCACACAGAACCAGGTATTGATGAATAACATATTGGCTTTTCGTCCACATTGAAATCACCCTTTCTTTCCTCTGGCGCGTTTTTTATATCTTCTTCTCCGTTTTGTATGTAGCGTCACAGCGCCACTTGCAGACCTGGCATACGTACTCCAGCGTTTTTTTGGTGTTGTTTTGTGGCTGGAGACGTTACCTGAAACCTTGTTTTTAAACGGCAAAGAAAAAACATTCCGTGTGGATACGGCCTTGTTTGCCAATTACACCATGTTTGTTCCATGTAAGGTGTGTGTGTGTGTGTGTGTGTGTGTGTGTGTGTGTGTGTGTGTGTGTGTGTGTGTGTGTGTGTGTGTGTGTGTGTGTGTGTGTGTGTGTGTGTGTGTGTGTGTGTGTGTGTGTGTGTGTGTGTGTGTGTGTGTGTGTGTGTGTGTGTGTGTGTGTGTGTGTGTGTGTGTGTGTGTGTGTGTGTGCGCGCTGCACTGCATGTGCTCTACACTCTCCTTTCCACCTCGACGGTGATTTTCACCTGATTTCATTGTTGTCTGAGAGCTCAAAGCAAACCCATGGCTAACTCTGTAATGAGAACTGACCCTGACACAGATACGCTGTCATAGCTGCATATTGTACACCACAGTCTGTCTATCTTTGTCTCCATCTTCCTCTGTCCTCACTGCCAAACACCCTCCTCCTCCTCTTCCTCCTCCTCTTCCTCCTCCTCCTCACCTGCTCTCTCTCTCTCAGAATAATGCAGCCATCCGATTTCTCCCCTCCGTCTTCCCATTGTCGCTCCTTCAATACGCCTCGAGCTCCAGCGTGATGTGGTTGGGAGGTGCTGCCACAGGTCACGGCAGATTTTATTAAAACATGGCTGTCTATTAATCTGCAGTGCGAAATCATACTGCGAGGGAGATGGGAGAGGGATGGTGTGAGAAAGGAATATAATAGGAAAACCTAAAGGGAGGATGTGTAATACTTGAATGGAGAGAAGAGAGTACAAAGAGGATGAAATGTGGCGGGGGGAAAAAATATTAAAGCCCCAAGAGAAAATTAAGAAAAATGAGTAAGGCAGCAGAGGAAAAGAATATCTTCAGGACACAATTTAGTGCACTCAGGTCAGTGGACGCCATTGTATGCAAATGTGATTAAATCTCTCCTTTCACAGAGATTCCTTCTTCTTTCTCATGCACAAATATTCCTTCTATTCATATCTTCTCTTATTTCCATCCACCGTGCCCTGATTTTCTTTGCTGCGTGCGCAAAGAAAAAAAGTTAAATGGAAACGCTCCCGCTGCTTAGTTCTGTGGCTTATTTTCATTATTTTTCTCACGTAATTAAATAGTTGCGCGGTCCATTTCAGCATCAACAAACCAAGGATGTTCATTTGACTGTCAAAGATTCACATTTTAAGAATTTGTTTTGATATATTCACTGTCAAAATTAGTTTAATTTAGTAGTCAATTATAAATGTGAGTAACATTGCTCAACTTTCATTTTCAAACTTTCTAATATTGACTCATTGATTATAGAAGAAATTGACCGACTAGCCTTTAAACCATATTTAAGTTCAAAATATACAGCCTGGAAGCGCGACAGACAGTTTGAAGTAATAACTACTTTGTCGGGAGGGAGTTGAAGGTTTGTGAGTTCAATTCCTGGCCCAGCTAGTCTACATGCCGATGTGTCCTTGGGCACTTAAGACACTTAACCCCACGTTGCTCTTGACAGCTATGCTAGCAGCGCGTGAATGCTTATGAAAGATGAGTTTGCGCTGTATGAAATTGTGAGTGAATGGCAAACATGTAGTGTAAAGCAGCTTTGAGTTGTCATCAAGACTCGAAAAGCGCTATATAAATACAGACCATTTGTCCAGCAGAGGGTGCTGTGAGCACAGCTTGGCCAGCATCCATGCATTCTTTAGTTGACATGGTTAGAATTGGTTAGAAAACAGGATGACTCACTCCATCAACACGATTTTTGTTTGCCGACAGTATCAGGCTCGTCCTTAATCTACTACACGGACATAACTCAGCTTGAAGCTTTTAGTTTTATTTTATTTGAACGTCTCAGATGTCACTAAAATTCACTGAACTGCAGAGATATTTGGGGTCGGCTTTGTTTTCATGTGCACACAGTGAGGGCCAGTAAACAGTCAGACAGCATCAGTAAAAAAAAAAATCATAATAGATTTTTTTTCTGACAGTCCACTCATCCACATCCTTACAAATGAAAGTGCCCAAACAGATTTATTCACTTATTTATCCAACATGCAGGAATGCCTTTCAGGGTCACTCCGGACAACTTTAACCCCCGGCCTTTATCACTTCTGATTAAAATGCCAATTTTTAACATTTAGTTGCTGAAAAATGTGATCTGTGACCTACAGATGTAAAGAGACAGAGCTTCATGTTCGTTAAGGCCGGGCATGGGGGGGCAGTAGCGTGGATTCCCTTCTCCATTTAAATCGTCAGCAGACGGTCGGTGTCGAGTCTGTCTGCTGCCACTTTGAATGAGGACAGCGAGGGCAATCTGCCATAATGACTGTTTGATGATGAGTCTATTTAATTATCATTAGCCTGATCGCACATCCCGCACTCCCTTTATGGCTCCCACTGAGCTAATAAGAGAGGTTTGCCTGTGAAGTGTTAGAGAGGGGGGTTGGGGTAATGGGGGGGGGGGGGTAAGGCAGGTAAGCAAAGAGGGGGAGGAGTGGATTGAATGAAGAGAAGAAGAGAAGGAAACAAGGAGATAAGAGAGGTAAGAATTTGAGGAAAAGATCAATGTAGAAAAGGGTGATGAAGGAAAGACTAGGAAGTAGTGTGGATGTAGCATTTAGCCACTAGGGGGCAACTCTTCCACTAGCATAAACGGGTTTACTCGATGGATGTCATAGGAGAATTAATCTTCTTGATCCAAGGTGGGTTTTTCTGAAGAGTTGATGGTCTGGATTGCTAGTTTCAGGTCTTCTTCTATAAAATATTCATCCATACATCTTCTACCGCTTTAGTGCACAGGGCCCCACATGGAGACAAACAAGCATTCGCTCTCACACCTGTGGTCAATGAAGTGTCCAATTTGCCTAATCCCCTAATCTGCAGAGTCTTCTTGCTTCAAAAGTTCTAATTTAGAGGGAAAAAGTTGAAAAGGCACGGGCACATATGGAATTTCTGACGAGTCAACTTCCGAACCTCGCAGCTTCAAAGTTGGAGGTAATTTTGCAGTCTTTATACGCAGTCTCTGCGGGGAAAAAAAGTGATGAACTCAAAAGAAAAAAAGCGGATTTCAAAACTCAGGAGGATAGGAATAAAGCTGGTTTGTTGGTTAGAGTGGGCAGAGGGAATTAAAGGAAACAGCAGGGGGACGAGGAAAACAAGATGATGAAATGGAAGAGGGGAAGCTGTACGAGGAGGGAAGGAGAAGAGAAATGAGTCTGATTGCAACAATTAGGCTGATTAAACGAGAGGCGCTGTGCAACTGTTCACCCTCATCCCTCACCTAATTTACTCCGCTCTGTTCTGCTCTATGACATGCCTGCGAGGGTAAACAAAAGAGACTCCTGCTAACTCTGCAACACACACACACGGATACGCAAGTTACGAGAGTTCTGTGAAAGGAGACGAACCCCGTTTAACCTCGGAGTCTTCTGTGTTTGACCTGAAACCGAAGAATGTCAATGAGTGCGTTAGCATAGATGTTAAATGAAGGACTTTAGTTGGTCTAAGATAATAATTCGGTTTTCTTAATGTTGCGTTAATTGGACTAAAATGGAGCTAGTCTTAGTCGGACTAACATACCTGGACAATGCGATTAGTCCGATTACTCCTGCATGTACATTAAGTCGGACTGGATAATGCTAAATGACATGTGATGTAAATGGCAATGCCACAATTCAATTTGACAAAGTTAGTTCCTGAAATTTTGTTTGTTAATATCATCGGGGACAACTGAATAACGTATTTTTTGGCGTAGAAAGTCGCGTTGTGGCGACAAATGTTAGGTGTGAAACCTCCGCCAGCTCTCTTAGCTCCGCTAATACCACTGCTAACCCTGCTGCTTAGCTGTTAGCTTGGCTTTTGGTACTTTTCCAATATACAGTTCTTGCACGACTCGGCTCTTCGTCAACTTTTTACTGTTGACTCGGCTCACTTGGTACCTCACCTGAGCAGGTATACAACAAACGGCTAACTCCGCTGCTTAGCATGTAGCTCTGGCAGAACTAACTGCTAAGCTAACTGAATTAGCAGATTTGATCATTAATTTGGTATCTAAGGAGTAGAACCAGAAAAACTTTGACGGAGCCACTTCTGAGATACTTTGGTGTTGTGATCTTCCACTCAGACAACAGTTAACTTCTGCAAACAACATAAAATCACACGGTGAAGTGTGGGAACAAGTTGATATGCTTAAATGTCTTCTAATACAAGGCTGTGGGGGAAACACTCCACTAAGAGGTTGGTTAAATTTGAACAAATGACCTGCTGGAAGTGCCTCTGTGCCGTGAGAGTTAATACTTGCAGTTGGATGCACTGTCGCACAGTTCCCACCCGTACATGAGTCGGGGGGGTTTTGTGCCCACTCGTTTGCCATTGATTCCCAGTAATCTACTAACAACTGTTTACTGTGGCGCTGCACTGCAGGCCTGTATGTGTGTCAGCCCACGCCAGGACGTGGTGCTCGGCACACAGGACCATTTATCTTCTCTCTAATGCAGGAAGTCAGCCAGAACAGCAGTTTTGTTGTTGTTGTTGTTAATGTTTGCAAGATATGGAAAAGCTGAAATATGGTATGTAGCCTATTATAGGTTATATTATAACACTGACAGGCACTGGGGGTGTTTAAAATTAGTTTTCCCTTGTGTGTATGTGTGTGTGGTCCGGTGTCACAATATAGCAATTTGTCACCATTCACTGTCCCTTTGTTGCAGTCGGGTTCCAAACATGGGAACATGCAATAACAGCATATACAGTGCAACATGCAAATATGAACAAACATGCACAGTGTGAGAATGGATGACTCATTTTCTTCTGTAGAATGTTTGCGTTTAATTTAAGGGGTATTTTGGCATTTTTTGCATTACCGCGATTACGCGGCGGTTTGTACTATCGGTTTCTTAAAAGCTGAGAAGTTGTGAGCCAACATATGGTTTTTACGGTAATTTCACTTGCGCTGTTTCAGGAAGCCAGCGAATCAGCGTCTTTGTCACCAGAGGAGAGAGTTTGGAAAAACGCCTGTAAATACAGTAGTTTCCAATTTATTGGCCTGTTTTTGCACATTGAGACATCAAGACAACTACAGTGTACTTTTTGTTTTTCTTCGTTTTAAATTGCTAATACACTATATTAACATGCAGCAAAGAGTAAATAACTGCCAGATATTGAAAGTTATTCTGGAAAAATGGGCAAAAGCACTTACTTACAGGACATTTTCTCTTAAAATAAGGATATTTTGAGGTGTTACAGGGTTAATAACTTTCTTGTCTTGTTTATGTTCCTTGCCAAAGACATGTTTTTCCCACAAGATAAAGTCAAGCGTCCTGTAGTTAATTTATTCTTCTTCTGCACTCAGAAGTCAGACTTGAACTTGTTGCTCTCAAGTAATTGTGGCATAGGTAACCACAAAACTGCTCCCTGTTTGCCGCGGGTTATTTTACAGTTGGTGTTGCACCTCGCTGCCGTCTGTCAAACCGCACTGCAAATTTTCTCTGGCATGATATCAGTGCTGTCCACCAGTAATACACAGGAGAAATACACCACTGAGCAGGAGACGTCGGGGTCGAGGATGTTAGCATTAATGAAACTTTTCTGAAGGTGAATAAGAGGAAAAAGTATAAAGGGGGGGAAGGAAAATGAGTAGGAACCGGCAGCAGGAGTTCTTGTGTGCGCTGTGGTGTGGGTGTAAACATTAGCCCCGAGTGTCATGATTCTCATGATTACCACTTGACCTTGGAAGAGGCTCTGAGAGGAAGATATCGCTGTGAAATCCACAACAGTTCTGCAAACCACACGTTTACAGTCTGTGGGAAGAGTCCACACACACACACACACTTACGCCAAAAGTAAATAGAAGCATTTTGAAAAAGACATTTTTTTTTTGTACTCCTCTACGATCATGTTCAAAGTCCTGATCATTTAGAAATGATAAAACGCCAGTTGTACACAATATTTCCCATAGACCACATAATATAGAGATTTCAAAAACATTATCTAGGTGTTATTTTTTGATAAACAGATTCTAAATTGTGCATTTATATTAAAATTGTCATATTTTACTGGATTAGCTTAATCTAGATGTACCTTATAAACTGGCAAGTGTGTGAACGTGCACAATATTGTGTGGTCAGGAAGTGTGTGTGACAAATAGGGTCTATTGTTATTGTTATGATCTAATAATAACAGCAGTGACAACGTCCTGATCATTTAAAAGTCATGAAACACCAGTTTGTAAGTGCATGTTCACAATATTTTACATTTAAAATGCAATATATGCAATATTTCCCATAGACCACATAATAATGAGATTTCAACATATTTTACTGCATTAGCTTGATCTACATGTACCTTCTAAACTGGCAAGTGTGTGAATGTGTGCACAATATTCTCTGGTCAGGAAGTGTGTGTGACAAATAGGGTCTATTGTTATTATGATCAAATAATAACAGCAGTAATGTCCTGATCATTTAAAAGTCACGAAACACCAGTTTGTAAATTCATGTCCTCAATATTTTACATTTAAAATGCAATATATGCAATATTTCCCATAGACCACATAATGAGATTTCAACATATTTTACTGCATTAGCTTGATCTAGATGTACCTTCTAAACTGGCAAGTGTGTGAACGTGTGCACAATATTGTGTGGTCAGGAAGTGTGTGTGTGACAAATGGGGTCTATTATTATTGTTATTATGATCTAATAATAACAGCAGTGACATGGAAATGAGGCGATGATGACGATGATTAGATGACTGCACAGATGAGATAACAAGCTCGTTGTGACTGAGCACCGCTCTCGTTAGATTAAATTACAGCCCCGGACTTTGTGATGTGAAGTATAAATGAGTCCCCGCTCAGCCATTAGCCAGATTTTGAGCTTCGGTCACAAGCCTGCGACGCCAACCAATTACTGATGGGAGAGCTGAAGTAAGACACAGATAGGAATTCTCCCTCTCAGTGGGAAACTTGTGGGGGGAATGAAATTAGTGTCGCGAGGAGACTCTCCAGCCTTTGCTCACAGCGGGGGAGCCTTGCTCGTACGCTGTGATGTCGCTCCTGCTCCACGCTTGTGCCGCCGCCTCATTATTCCATCTGTCACAGAGGCGGAGAAATGGAAGGCAGCGAGAGAGAGCTGGGGGAGAGATGGGGCGGCGTTATCAAACTCAAGGATGAAGGGTCAATAAAAACAGACGGCGCCCGAAACGCCACTTTGCAAAAGGCTCGCTTGCTTTTTCGACGCTCTGGGCAAACAATGTGAGATTCCGTTTCACAGAGCAGGGAGGTCAGCGTCGCCCTATTTTCTCCTGCTCCTGTGTGTTTTCTTCCATCTTCTACGGCTCACTTCCTTTCCCACAAGTGTTGATGAAACTCATGCACAACAACAAACGTATCGTCATAGATTGACTGGTGCTTTGCTCTACACTGTGATTGTACAAATGTGGTAGAAATGTCTTGCTTAGGTCATTTGAAACACCACTGTTTCAAAGACAGCAGTGAATTTGATTGCATTTACATTTAAGCATGAAGCAGACCCTTCTTTACGTCTGGGAAAAATCCCAGGACTGTGTAATCCACAGTCCAAAGATTGGGATTTTGGTTAACTGACCATAGGTGTGAGTGTGAATGGTTGTTCCTCTCTGTTTGTTCGTCCTGTGACGGACTTATGCTTATACTCCCATGACCCTCAAGAGGAGGATAAAGTGGTCGAAAATGGATGGATTTCAACCAAACAGTCAAATGCTTTTTAACGGTGGATCCTAATCGACTCAACGAAGATGAACGATAGCAGTCATTTCAGCAGCGAACCAGAAATGTTGAAAGGATGAAAAGCCCCTTCCCCCCCCCCCCCTTTTGCACTGTGGCACACTGCACTGTGTTGTAATGGCTGTTTGTTTATCCAGGCATGAAGCTTTAACAAGGCCGCATCTTGTCTGCGCCCTCTCGTCTCTCCGCTGTACAAACTGGACCGACCGTGTCCATACATCATCTGGTCTGTCTGCACAGACAGATGGCATTAAAATGTGAAAAGTGAGTGTGTGTGTGTGTACCTGTGCCGTTGCGGGTGCATTGGATCCCCAAAGATTCACAAGTCTCCCTTTTGAAGGCCTGTTTGCCGAGTTCTTATGTGAAGAACTTGCCTTTTTTTTATTTCACAGTTTATCACGGCAGTCAGAGATCTGACGCGCTGATCCAAGAGGCATTAATATGAACATGATTCTGTTGCCAACGGCAGCTGAACGCCAGAGAGCCCACACACACACACTTTATTAGGGTTTTACATCAGGTCACACACAGCAGAACTGCTGCTGCCACTGCTGCTACTGCAGCTTTACAGCTGGTTCCAAACCAAAGCATAACTTAACATGACACAGCATCCTGTTAATATACATGATCGGCTTACTATAAAAGACAGAAGTAAACTCCAGTTAATGGGTATTTTTGGCGCTTTCAGCTTCCTCGCATGAATACAGAATGTGTTATGTAATTAAAATGGACGTAGCCTTCCATTTCAGAAGAAAATAAACAGTAAATGAGCAAACGTGAGTCCAAGGTGGTTGCGGGTGACCTTCCGTTTGCTGTTGAGACCGAATTGTGATTCTGGAGGGTTAAAAATGAGGAGATTTTTAGAGGTGAGGTCATGACTGGTTGCCACTTGGTCACTGGCAGCTGTTTGGCACTTGAAGAACTATCTGCAGTTGTTGTGTTTCCTCCGTCACTGTCAAGAATGAACTGTTACCCTGTTTCGCAGACGTCCGGCGGCTGCACCACAAAGACCGTGTTTTTGATTATGGCGCCGTTTGGTTTGGTATCGGCTTGATTAATCGAGTGATCGTCGGTTGGTGCATAAAATGTCAGCAAACGTTAAAAAATATTGATGGTGGTTTGTCAAACTTGGAAATAACATCTTGTTTTGTCCACAAACTAAAATGATTCAGTTTTAATGATTTCTTATGTTAAGTGGAGATATTCACATTTAAGAAGCTAAAACGATCAGAAATCTTGTTTAAATCATGAAGAAAGATTCAAATCGATTAATTGATCATCAAAATAGTTGACAAATAATTTAGTCATTCAATCATTGTAATTGCGTACGATATGGTTTGGAACGGTAAAGCCCCTGGGGTTCACTAGATCTTTTTTTCCAACACGGTTTGCGGCTGTTTGGCTCAACAAGACGTCAAGCTTTGAGAAGAGACTGAGGGCATTGGAATCATCTAGTCTATTTTGAAAGGCTTCGGTCGGATAAAGAGACGTAGAAAACCATTTTGAGTTGAGGATCATTTGTAAAGAAGACTGTAACAAAAGTGTAAGAGTGCTGCAAGAAGCACCTGATCTTCTGCACCACCTTCATACCCCGAAGTCTCAATAATCGGCAGAATGAAAAGCTGGTATTTCACAGTTGCACAACCTCCACGTCAAGCATTCAACTTGTAATTTGATAAACCTCCTCTAAAAAAAAGAAAAAAAGAAAAAGCTTTTCCTCTCACAAAGCCAGTAGTACTTTGGGAGATTATGGTCTGGTAACTAATGAGCTCAGTGCTCAGAGACCTGCTGGCCAGACAAAAACATTAGCAGCACTAGCTTGGATAAATAATTTCCCTCCTCGCGTTTAGAAATCATTACTTAGCATAAACGCGGCGCTTCACAATGCCCGGCGTTTTTCATCAATACAAAGCACTTATGCGTATAATAATGTGGGTTTATTGTCTTCCGTGCGCTGTATATACATCAGTCGTGACATTTAAGAGCACGGCGTTTGGCTTTAATGCAGACAGTGAAGATATAGACACTTCACATAGTAAGTGAGGTCACAGTGTCTGTTAGTTCAGAGAATAAATACCGATTAAGCCTAACAACTTTATGATAACGTTGCACCGTCTCGTCTCTCACCTCTCGTTGTGATGGGAACCAGCAGAGAACATCCAGGTTTAATACCACCGGTGGTTACAGTCAGGCTTTAGTAGACTTGGATAAAACCTGCTCAGATTCTTGGACTCTTGAGACTGACAGACACCATTATGAACCCATGTAAGGTCTTTGCACAAGCCGTGCATGAAGCATGTTCTGCTGGACTCCCTGCAGAGAAAGAAATGAAAAGTCGGCTTGACTGCTTTTCTGTAAGACTTGGTTTTAGTCAGAAAATAATGTAAGATAAAGTTAGATTTTAGCAGGTTTTGCACTTGACCTTCTACATGTTTAAATGAGGTCCTTTAAAGCCTCTATCTGTACATCTTTTCTCCCGTTTTGGTCCGTGATTCATGTCGAGTCCACTCAAAGATATTGTTCTTGGCTGATCTTTGAGTTATTGCCACTTTTTTTTCCCCCGCAGCAGATCCTCTTACGTTAGACTGATAACAGGATTTCAGGAGTCTCTCCGCAGACAACTGCTGCTGACACCTTTTTCATAGTCTAGTCGGTCGCAATCGTTCAAGCGTCAATCGTTAAGATAATTTTACGCTTTATTCCAGTACATTCTATCACGTACAACCACAATCCAATAAACTCGATTTTATTTTATGCCTGTTGCTTTCAGGTTTTGTTTTGTTCAGTAAAATGTATATATATATATTTATTGCTTCCCACATGGATTTTATTTAACCCTTATGTACAATATAGAGTGTCTTATATCCTTTTTTTTCAGCACAATTTAGACAAAAAGTACTCAAATGTTTAAAATACGATTGAATTTGTGAAGTTTGGAGTTCGCTTGGCTTGTGTTTATGAACAAAGATGAAAGAAAAAAGCTATTTATTGTCTATTTTGTGACTTCTGCACAACTTTATATCACGACTGAAAATTTTATCTAAAATGAATCATTACTTTCACTCAACCACGTATAAGAAGAAGCATTTTGTTTTTTAAAGCCTTAATACGTGACCTATAAACACACACACCCAGGATGTCCATATAAGGAGTTGTGTATCATTCCCACAGTAATTTACCCATGAACTGGGAAAAGGCTGTAGAATTTAGTCATAACATCCAAGATTTACTGGAATATAAACTCAGAATATTCAACCTGGCGCTGTAAAGGTACGGTCTGTGTTTTGGTTGTAAAACCCTGTGATCGCTTTAAGACGGGAAGCTCACATTGTGATTTGAAGACGAGAGTTTGACACGTGTTTGACATGGACACAGGAGAAGTGCAGCCCGCACAAAATAATGGTCCTCCTGCTCTTTTCTGTGTGAATATATTACACCTTTACACCCAAAGGTCACATTAACTTGTCAGTGGGGAAACTTCCTGTATTATTTTCCCTCACTAAAGTGATGGTTTCCTAAATGCACCTCGACTTCCTTTTCCGACATCGTGAGTGATTTAGTTTCCTACTCCCTCGCTGCCTGCTTGCTCGGAAACATCCGGCCCCCCCGTTATTTTTCAATCTCAAGTCTATCATCGCCGCCCGGCCGCTCCTGACTGATGCGCCTGTTAATGTGCTTTGTGCTACATGTGAAGGGGAAAAATTAAATATGTTCTTGTGCCTGTCACTGAGATCTCCCTGTAATGACGCTCGCGTAGCAACGCGGTCTTTACAGTGCATTGTGAATGAGGCTGCGGCGCTCCGACTGTTGCTGGGATTACTGTCGACAGGAAGTGAGAGAAAAGGTGAGACTAAATGTAAATGTTGTAAATTAGATGTGGAAGAGAGTCGGGGCCCACTTTGAAATCTGAAAATGGTTCACATCCAAACCTTGAATCACGACTCTGATCAACCAGAGGTGGGAACTGGAGTCACATGACTTGACGTATGTCTCAAATTTGAGGACTTGAGACTCGCTAGACTTGAGTAAAATAACTAGAAATGACTTGACGTATTAAATATTAAAACATTTTCCAATTATCGATTGGTTAACGCTACAATTTGTTTTTGAAACATGGAAAACATTGTGGTGTCATTACCACAATGTGAAATTCCACAAAAGAAGGTAAGAGAGGAAGTCAGCTGGTTGCTATCTTAAGCTAACGCTAGTTAGCGTCTCGGTCAGTCAAAAGCTGGTTATGATTAGTGCGCAAAACAGTTTTTTAGCGCAATATTTGAAACGCATTTAGGCCTGATGTCAGTATTCTTGACATTTTAGGCTCTGTAATTGTATGAGTAATGAAGTTTTTCTGTTACAGATAAAACCCTAGCAGCTAAAAAAGACTTTTTAAGCCTATTTAAATGTGAAATATGTAAGGAATAATCTTGCTTGATTCTTGCAAGAATGACTTCAGACTTGTAAATTTGAAGATTACCACTTGCATTTGGTTATTCTGGCTCGGGTAATCGGGTAATCATCCGTCGACGCAACATCCAAGAATTCACGTATAAATACTGAAAAGTTTGCAGTACAGGCGTCATTTGTAACCAGGTTCCTATTGGATGACACCAGCTGTCAATCACACTCATATTAGTGTCCACTTTGCATTATTTCCAACATTTTTACTCGTGCTATTGAAGAAGGTCTGAAACCAACGATGGAGACCATTAACTCCTCAGGAAAAGTTTTACTGACGTTTTTTTTCCCCAACTTCTTTCTTACATGTTATAAGACGTGCAGGACTTTGTGACTGCGCCTTTAGTCCACCTTCAAAGTCATTCACTGTCCACCGAGTGAGTGATCGTGTCTCAGGCGAACGACTCTCAAAAACTCACCTGGTTTTAGTGCCGTATAAACCCTGTCAGGTGGCACATCAGAGCAGCGAGGTGTCTCTGGATCTGGTTTTGTAGCATAATGGCTCCGGCATCTGCCCGCGATGATAATGATCACTGGTCCGAGAAGCACATCGGACACTTAAAAGAGTGATGATATTGTCACTGCGCTGAGGTAACGATCGCTCCTTCTTTTAATGACGTAATAAATTTCTTACCTTTTCAGGCTGTAAAATTGTCCTCTTTTTTTTTTTTTTTTTTTTTGGGCGAGTAAAAAATACAACTTTCACCTTGAGTTAATTCTTATGTTAACTATCAACACTTAAAGATACAGCATGTTTCATTGAACACTGATTTATGGGGGCTAATATTTCACTCCGAACTATCGATAAAGTCAACAAATCAACCCTGAGAACTCAGAACTCCACGCCCCTTTAGAAAACTTTACAAAAAATGGATAATTTAATCGTTATTTAAACAATTTATTGACTCATTGGATGACCTTTAACCCTTCTGTTACCGTCCTGTCGTCGCATACTTCTCATTACCGTAACTCCTAGACCATTTGTGATTTCTAGAATATTCCAAAACGATGGATTATGCGATCTGTCTAGGATGTGACCCCACCTTTTTACCCCATGTGGAGGATAAAGCAGTAGAAGTAGGATGGCTGGATGGATGTATGGATACCGGAAAGCAGAGAAATAGAGCTTTGCGCCCACATGCTTGTCATTACGGTAGAACCTCTTCTGCATTGGACATTTTTTGACAATTCTACAGCCAGAAAATCAATATATGTGTTAAAACCCTTTGGAGTTCCTTGAAGGGCATCAGAAGAAGACATCCATGATGTTCTTTTACTCTGAAGGGAACCGAAAGGTTAAATAGCACACTTCACGTTGACACACTTTTGCGAGAAGTTGCAATATATGACCGAGCTTAAATAAGGTATATGTGCTTCTTCTCTGTCCCGTTTTATCTGCTGCACTTTCCCCCGCTTTGAAAAATCCAATTCCAGGTGTCGGCTCGTTCAGGATATTAGAAATATTGTCATAAAAAGGTGACTTGGAGAGTATTTGAAATGTTTTTCTAGAAGTTTTTCCTTTTGAAAGCGCCGGTTCTTTCAGGTGGTAGAGTCAGAAATACTGTTTCTAATGTATATAGTTAGGGTTTAACCTAACACGAATCCCTAACTAACCCTAACCTGTGAAGAAAATGAAACGAATAACAAATCTCTCGCTTCATTTTAATCTAATTTCACTATACCAGTGTTTGAAGTATATGTGAGGAAGAGGAGGATGAAATTATCGTATTAAGAATAAATCTGCCTTCCCTCACGGGAGGGAAATAAACCGTTTGTGTTAGTTTCCTCACATTCATCAGCCTCTTCTTCCTCCATCGATTCAACTGTCCGTCTTTTGCTTTGTTTTCCTGAAAACGGAGACGATATTAAAAGCGCTAAAAGGCCTCTTGTGAGCGACCGCTCGGAGCTGAAGCTTTCGTTGGTGCAGGAGGTCGTGTGTGGGGTTATTTTGGCGAAGTAATGTCAACAAAAGGTCGACTTAGCGACATCAAAGTCTCCATTAGTGGAGCCGGAGCTTATAAAGTCCATTAATTGATGAAGACGGTCTGAAAATCTGGAAATAACCTCTTTAATGTGGTGCAAACAGGAAAAAGTATTACTGTATTTACACCTGTAAAATATACACATTGTACCTTTATTGCACCTTTTTTGTTAGCTTTGAACCAATGATGGGACACATTTACCAATTTACTGCCCCACTACCACGACCACACTATGCCTCAAAAGATCTTGAAGAAATCTTTTATTGAACGTTGTGTTTCATCAGATATTATTCAACCTTAACGGAACAATAATAACAAAATATCAGAGAATTATATGAACTATATGGTCTGGAACCAAAACAGGCAGCAATTGCATTTTTTGACTTAAGGGCATTTCATGCCGCTCGCTCCTTCTAATCCCTGCTGTTCATTTAATAGTGTGTTTACATTCTTATTATCTATTAAAAAAAAGACAATTATTGTGTTGAAGCTCAAACCAAAAAGAGGAACAGGAAGAACATGACGTTATCTTATGTTTTTCCAAAAACCACTTTAAAAAGAGTGTGAAAAAACTCAATATAGTGAAAATAGAGTGAAAACATGTTGGGTACCACTTTTAACCCTTTGCATTACGGTAATTACGCGACTGTTTGTGCCATCGGAAAAAATCCAGCGGTTTCAGAAAGCTGAGAAGTTGCACGTCAAAGCCAAGGTGTGCTCATTATGGTAGCTTTACTCGCGCTGTTGCAGGAAGCCGGCGAATTAGCATCTTTTTCACTAGAGATTCCTGTTTTTGGACATTGAGATAAACTCATACAAATGTTATTTTAAACATGTTTTATTCTGTTCACATTTCAAATTTAACACACAAAATCAACTATTCCACCATTTTGACATGCAGTAAATTGTAAATAACTGTAATATATTGAGAGTTATTCTGGAAAAATGGGCAAAAGCACTTAGTTCCAGGATATTTTCTGCTTCTTTTATGGTTAAAATAAGTAAAAGAGTAGAAATCACAGTGTGTGTGTGTGTGTCCCTGTTGTTATTTTCCCAAAAGAATAATCTTTTGATTTCTTTTTTTTTATGTGCTATAATAGTCATGACAGCAAAGCTGGAAGAGAATCAACATTAAATCAAGACACGGAGAAAGAGAAAGGGTTTTTTTTCTGAGCAGGTGGTGATAAAACAGGTGTAGCGTGAAGTCGGATCCTTGGAAGGAAAAAGTGAAATGTGAGCATATGTTGCTCCTCAATCCACAACTACTTGTATTTCTACAGCTGCCAATAGGGAAAAAAAGAGAAGAAAAAAGTCGATTCACATCACATCACACAAAATCTCCCCGCGCTGCTGAGAATTTTCCTTATTAAAAACCCACTTCTTGTCAAATTTCCCGAAACACTGTCAGGCAGCCAATTAAATACTCCATATCTGCTCAAATCAATTATCCGCACCACGCAAGTGGCCTGCAACACTGTTGAGAAATGATCGAGCTTAATGGGTTTTTGTTCCCACGCAGACAGTATCAAACCTCTCCACGGCAATTTAGATCATTATCCACCCTCGTGTTTTTTGGTTGTGTGTTTTTTTTGTGTGTGTGTCTGTTGGAGCTCATTTCAGGTCCATTTCCGCTAACTCGCAGGTTCGGCGGCGGTTGAAATGGAAGTTTACGGGGAGCGCGTTGTGGACTTAAACCTCGTTAAAATGCGCCCGAGAGATTTGCTATTTATAGCACAGATAATTGACCTTAAAGCTCAGTGAGAGCAATTAGTGCATTGAATAGTTTAGATGCGCTATTTGATGGTAAAATTCACCAGTTCATTTCAAACCACTCTCACATGTCTTGATTAATTCTAGCAGATTAACACTCGCATTCCTGCACTGCACACAGGAAGTGACTTGTTTTATGTCAAGACATCGAGAGGCAACAGAAACATTGTGCTAGTAAAGCCAGACGTATAAACCATGTATTAAAACTTCTCCGGGAAATGTTCACTGATGATATAAATCATGTGAGAAGTAAAAGCTAATTTTAGAGCTGCAACTAATGTTTTTTTTTGGTTTAATTAATCTAAAGATTACTCTGTCGATTATTTTCTTGATTAAAGGTGCATTACGTAATAAATCTAAAGCAACTGGCAATAAAATACTCCTAATATGTCACAGAGACTCAGGAATAATGTTCATATAACAAACTGAACTCACCAACAACAACAGTACAGCCAAAATATTCGCATTGAAAAAAATCTTTTGCAGACCGCAAATCATGTTTTGACATGTGGCGCCACCTACCGCCGTCTACCAATCGTTGCCGTCAGTAGAGTCTCAGCTGCCGGGCAACCACGGGTTGACAGTTGCATCTGAGCTACAGTGGCCGAGAAAACAAAACCTAAAAGACCTCAGTATTTTGAATTTGAGTGTAGTAACCGTGTTTGGCCACAGTCTTGCATATGGCGCCTTTAATCGTTTGGTGCATAAAATGTAAAATGACAATGTCCTTGAATGTCTTGTTTTGGTCCACAAACCAAATTGATTCACTTTTAATGATTTATTTGTTTTATGGAGCAAAGAAACTAAGCTGAAACAATCAGAAATCTTGTTTAAATAATGGGAAAAAAGCTTCAAACGGATTAATCGATGATCAAAATAGTCGATTCATTGTTTCAGCTCGAGCTAATTTCATTCAAACTGAGCTCTTTTTGCAACTGGCCAAGTCGTATGTGAAGAATAAAGCAGTAGAAGATGATTGGATGTGAACATTGGAACATGAATTTGCTGTATGACGTTGACGGTGCACAGTAAGATTTGTTTTCAGCCACAATAAGTCATTCCCCAAGGGGGCGGGGGATCGTCGTCGTCGTCGGCATCATGTTGTAAACATGCGATTAAAGGAATTTTCGAAACTTAAACAAAGTCATTTTTCAGTTGCCCAAACGTAACCGAGCCAAGAGCCAAGTCAAAGCATGACTGCTGCTGGTATCACTTTTGTTTTTGGAAAACAGCATTGGAGTGTGTCAGTGGAGTCTGTGTGTGCAGCAGCAGGGATATGTGCCAGTCAGAGCGATTCTCCCCCGTCACTGGTGATAAGTGGTAATTGAATTCTGCCAGGCGGCGCTGACAGGTCAGGCCTGGCAAACACCAGTGTGTGTGTGTTGCATGAGCGCGTCTTGGCAACGTGATGCATTTAATTGTTTCTGTCTGGAGCGAGCGTGGAGGTTCATCGGTTATTGGCTGCTATTATTTCAACTCTCTTGTCTCTCGCTGCTGACTCTCTGTCCTCGCGCCGCCAAATGTCCTCCCTTTTGTTGTTTTTATTTCACTCATAAACAGTGACGCCGAAGGTGCAATCGTCAAGTTTTGCGTTTTCATATAAAATGACGACGACGTCCTCGGGGAGACGAGTTTGCTGGTTGCAAAAAACCCTCAGTTTGAATGGAAGTTTATGGGATTGGCTTTTAGTTATCTGTTGATTTATATCATCAGTAAACAGTTTCAATAGCTGCTTCCCAGTGTTGTAACTTAAGAACAAAACACACGTATCTGCACTTCTTTGTTATTTATATTTCTAGCAACTTTTACTCCACTACATTTCCTCAAAATGTATTTGTTACTCATTACTACCAAATAATAAAATCAGAAGAAGAAGAGTTGCTAATGGTTGTGTGTCTTGCTCAAGGACACACAGGAATTGTACCCACAACCTTCCAGTCAAAAGACTACCACTGAGGCACCATGGCTCATTCCTAACGCCTCACTTTTACTTCTAAAACTTACTTTTGATACTTGATAGTACAGTAAATGTCATATACTTTAAAACTCCAAAATGGACACAAGGGGCCTAGTCTCCCATCCTTCTGTTATTTTTTCCATCATCTCTTCCGCCTGTTCTGGCTTTGATTATTTCTGTCTCTTTGCTTTTCTTATTTGTTCCCCGTGTTCTCACAGTCATCCTGCTCTCCTTGCAGTGAGTTGCTATTGTCACGTCCTGCTGTTCATCACACGCGGACCACAATGTCCAGACCCCAAATTCTGGACATTATCCAGAATTCATGTCCGAGAAATAGCTCGTAAATGCCCTCGTATCGATCTCCACTTGGATTTTCCCAGAGAACCAAACATTAGGCCTCGCACAGACCTCAGTCCACAGATGCTTTCAGTGACGTACGGCGTATTTTTGCAGTGTTCCTGCCATGTCTGCTGCTTCATTGCTCATGTGAAAGCTTTCCTTAGTTCCTCTTGCAGCATCACTTGCCTCATATAGCATTCGTGTATAGCATTTTATCTACCTTGCCTCCCTGGTGCAGCTGGAGCTTAAATGGGAGAAGGTTTGAGCCGAGATTATTTCTGTCCACATGTGAACGTGTCCACAGAGGAGACGCTAAAAGCAACATGGGATCAGATCAGACGGAGATGCCAGCGCGTGTCATCTCCTGCCATGGATGGATGGATGGATGAATGCATGGATGGATAGATAGATAGAAAGATAGATAGATAAGCTAGTGATAGATAGAGAGTTAGAGATATAGTTAGCTAAGCTGGATGGATCGTTAGAGAAGTTGCTAGCAGGAGATAGTTAGCTAAGCTAGTGATGGAGAGATAAAGTTAGCTAAGCTAGTGATAGATGGATAGTTGGAAAAGTTGCTAGCAGTAGATAGATAGATAGATAGATAGATAGACAGACAGACAGACAGACAGACAGACAGACAGATAGATAGATAGATAGATAGATAGATAGATAGATAGATAGATAGATAGATAGATAGATAGATAGATAGATAGATAGATAGATAGATAGATAGATAGATAGATAGATAGATAGATAGATAGATGGATATAGTTTGCTAAGCTAGTATAGATGGATAGTTGGAAAAGTAAGCAGTAGATAGTTAGCTAAGCTAGTGATAGATGTAGTTAGCTAAGCTAGTGATAGATAGATAGATAGATAGATAGATAGATAGATAGATAGATAGATAGATAGATAGATAGATAGATAGATAGATAGATAGATAGATAGATAGATAGATAGATAGATAGATAGATAGATAGATAGATAGATAGAGTTAGCTAAGCTAGTGATAGATGGATAGTCGGAAAAGTTGCTAGCAGTAGATAGTTAGCTAAGCTAGTGATAGATAGATAGATAGATAGATAGATAGATAGATAGATAGATAGATAGATAGATAGATAGATAGATAGATAGATAGATAGATAGATAGATAGATAGATAGATAGATAGACAGATCAAATTGGCTTCCTTATTCACAAGGAGCTGGTGTTTTGGTAGACCTGTGATGCTATTTTTGGAACAAACAGGTGTTTGAAAAGAATGAAAAGAGAGACAGAGATGGGAGGTTGACATTTGATTGGCAGCCACCTTTAACAAGGGAGAGTAATTTAGGTGTAGATTAGCATCTTCCCTTTCTCTCTCACACACACACACACACACACACACACACACACACACACAGCTTTAGACAGGGACACGCAGGTTCTTCCTTTTCCTCCACCTGTAATTATGTCTGGAATAATTGCTCCGAGGTTCCCCCCTCTTCCTCTCCTCCCTCCCTCCCAATCGCTTCCACTCGTCTTAACTTTACTAAGGAATGTAATTAAAAGAGAGAGAGAGCAGGAGACGAGCCGTGCCAGGGTTTGATCATTGTCTCCGTCCTCTAATGGAGAGCTGAGACCTGCTGTTGTCCATCATCCACAGCCAGAGAGAAAGAGAGAGAGAGCAGGAGGAGATATCGGGAGAGCAATGAAGATGGAGAGATCTGTCAATGAATGGGTAGAGCAGGAGAGAAAGGCTGGAGACTGCTGAGGCAAACACAACATCAGCCCAATGGCAAAAAAACAACAACAAACACAAGTAAAGAAATATATCAGGGATGAAAAAAGACAAACTGCAATAAAAACACGGAGACTGTTTTAAATAAGGAGTCTTTAAAAACAGGCTAATTATGTTGCGCCACAAAGTGCTTTATTTAAATGTTTTTGCCGTGATTTATAGCTCATTTAATGAGAACAACTCACACTTCAACATGAACTCTGTGGTTAGTTGTATATATAAAGTGTCGTAGTACGCCGCCTGCATTTATTAGCCTAATTATGTCTTTAATCAACAGTTTCTCACAGTAATTATGTCGATAGTTGTATGAATGTGTTGTAGTCGCTGGATTTTAATCCACATCTTAGGGCGAGAGCTAAAACAATGTTTTTAGGCATTTTTTTTAAAAACAGAGACTCGTGCATGAAAAATTCAGCAGCACAGCTTCAGTTCTCTGATGTTGAAACCTTTGTTTGGCGGAGTATTTTATCATTTTTTGAAGCGATTTTCAGGAAACTTTGAACGTGTTGGTTGGCCCCCGACATCCAGGACACATAATCTGTCTGATTTTTATGCATTATTTTTTTTTATTTTTTTAAACAATACAGTAAAAATACATGAAAAGAAATCTGGAAATTTACTTGGCAGCTGCCTGAAAGAGTCGCTGTAGTGGAGTGGATGAAAGAAAAGAGTGTTCGTGTGTGTGTGTCAGTCGCACTCTCTGCTTTTGGGAGGCTTCAAATGGAGTCAGGAGCCCAGAGATAACAGGGCTGAATCTGGGACAGGCAGTACCACACACACACACACACACACACACACACACACACACACACTTGTTTTCCCTTTAATTCCCTTTCATTTGGATCAGATGTGCTTCATTAACATACAATAACACACATCCCACACGAGCAAAGCCTCAAAAGTTATAGCTATATGGATGGAGATTTACACAATGGCACCAAAAGTCAAAAGAAAGACATACTGTCATGTATGAGAATCACAAAAATTTAGTTATTACGGTAATTTCATTCACGCTGTTGCAGGAAGCCGGCGAATCGGCGTCTTTGTCACCAGAGAGAAGAGAGTTGGAAAAAAGCCTCTACATAAGTGTCAAATTTTTTTTGGCCTGTTTTTAGACAAACACTCAAACAAATGTTTCATACTTGTTCAAATCTCAAATTTAACATGCCAAATCTGGTGTTTGTGGACAACCACAGTGCTATTTCTCAGATATTTAAAGTTATTCTGGGAAAAAAGCACTTACTCACAGGACATTTTCTGACCCTTTTTATAGTTAAAATAAGCCAAAAAAAAGTTAAAGGGTTAAAGAGCTGAGGTTGAGAAGATTCAGACATATGTTTCCATTTTTTGTGGCCTGTTTTTGGACAAAAAACAAATGTTATTGTAAATATGTTTTATACTGTTCAATTTTCAAGCACGCAAAATTCACTATTACACTATTTTAACATGCATTAAATTGTAAATAACTGCCAGATAGTGAAAGTTATTCTAGATAACTGGCCTTTTTATGGTCAAAATAAGCAAAAGTGCCAAAAATCATCAGTAATATCCACATTACTGCTCAGTAATGAGAATTACTACAATGAAAATAACATTATATTGCCATAATACTACTTTTATATTCAAAAACTATCCATTCCTATTCCCTGAATTAATTTAACCCCATTTTCACACTTTTTTGCGATGTTTCCGTGTGAAGTTGAGGCAACATGAGGGATTCTGTCTGTGCCCGACATCTCTGACCCATCGCCTCCTCCTCCTCCACATTACAAACACAGCAGCGGCAGCAGCAGCAGGTGAAGAAGATAATATATATAATGCAGTAGGACACCTCTAGCGAATGCATTCGCTCTGCCCGCCACAGTGGGCAGGAAAATGCTCTCAGACCTCTTATCTCGCCGAATCTAACACCTCTCAGGACATGTCAGCCATGTTTACTTCCCCCCTGATTCAACCTTCCGGCCAAATGTGTATCATTTCTCACCTTCAGCCCTCGGAGGGACGCGAGCAGAGGTGAGCGCCGACGTCTGATTGCCGTCCTTAAATATTGATTCGATGTGATGTATGTGGAAAGATTTACTTAATCCTGGTGACATTTTTGTTGAGCCGAGCGTCCGTCTGAGAGGATATCGATGGAAGCGAAAGGCGACGCAACAGGTGACATCATGTTTCAACGGCGTTGGCTTTTCATAAAGCAAAATGTGACCAAAGAAGGACAAATAAATCTCTGTGAAATTGCAACTTAAAGGCATAGTTAAGGTTTTTTTTAAGTGTAGTTTGAAACAGGATAAGACAGGTACTTAAAAAAAAGGCTCATTTAGGCTAGTTGTATCTACGCTATCTTCAACATATGCTATTTTCTTTGCTTAACCCTCAATCTTAACCCTCAATCTCTAAAATGCACGCTCCCTCTAGTGCAAGTGCTGTCCCCATTCTCAGAAAAATTAAGTTGAGGGACAAGTTTAAGGGCTGCATCGCCCTCAATATTGAGATTTCCCGAGACCACCCTTGGGAGCAAGAGCTACCCACAATGCATTGTGTGTTTTGACATAACAAAGATGGCGCCGAAAGCAGCGAAACGAGTACACTACATATTAAGTATTTTCTTTGTTAATAGAGATATAACAAATTATGAAAACCATTGTATTATCTTAGTTTAGGCCCATATTATGGATTACTGACGTCATTGTTGCGTAACATTTATTTTTATTTTACGATATTTTGTCAATAGCCAACGTGGACAAGCGATCGTTTGCTATGGTTTACTTTTCAATAAGCCGTGGTGTGTGGTAACTGTCAGCTGAATATGTCCGTGGTTGTGTTATTTGTATGAGTATCATCTTATAACTAACTGACAACCTAATAACTTGACTGACAAACGGATCGGAATAAAAAATCGTGACGTAAAATGTGTTCTTCTTCTTTTTTGGAGTTGACAGACTGGACGCAGCTTTCGCGTTATTCTGCCCCCTACAGTCTGAAGACGTATCTGCATTTAAGGGGTGTCCCATTTCTAAGTGACAAAATAACCCTCAACACTTGGTTTTGGGGGCCAGTTAAGATTAAGGGTTGAGCTTGAGGGTTAAAGGGATACTTCACTGATTAGCATGTGGCTTTGTATTGCTAGAAAAGCATTATTATTTTTTAGAAGTTTTGCTGTCCTCCCTCATTTTTCCCCTCATTTTACAATAAAAGCGTTTGCGTAATCCTCCTCTGACGCGTTATGACGCGTAACGCGTCATATCGCGTCAGAGGAGGATTGCGCAACGTCGAGATTAGAACTACAATATTAGGTTCTGCACTTTTTTGACTCACCCACAGGGGGACGAGACTTCCCAGAATAGACGAGACTTCATTCCCAGAATGAAAACACAGTGTCCGCCATCTTTGCTAAAAGCTACCACCGGCTCTCGCTCTCTTTAATTTGGCCTTGTAAACTCAGAAGACAATGACAGAATGTAGTTTTCAAACTGATATGGCTGCGAGGGAAAGGACCTGCTTTTTGGCGTTGCCCGCGGCCGGAACCGGGTACCTGGAGAACTTTTTCTGGGCACTTGAATGTGCCGCCGCGGGCTCTGGCTGCCGCAGCGGAGCGAAGCTGCACACACTTCGGCCTGGCACTGGCCGGACCTGGAGCAGCTCGCTCCAACTCGGCCGGGCGGGCAACGGGGGTAGCGGGCGCCGGTCCGGTGGATGAAGGAAACGGGATAAACGGCCGCCTCAATATAAAGTGAGTATTTTTTTTTTTACCACCGCATTTATCCATGTTTATATGTGACGCCAGCTGAACTAACGTTAGCATATTTACAGTTCATTTACATGTAAGAACAGATACTTCGATTCGCTAACGCTATAATCATTGTTTTACAGACAGTCATATCACCTAACACCTTACCATCACTGGAGTGGATCCACAGACTGGGGAAAGACGATCGTCTTGTTTTACCTGCCTGTGTTGTTGAGAAGAACATACGCAGCTCCTGAAAACAGTACTGTCTATGAAGACTGTTGATAATAAGTCTGATTTTTCTTTTTATGACTATTAATATTAAAAATCTAAATTCATATATGTTGTGGTTTATTTTCTAGCCCTTAGTGTTCCTCTATTACAGTATTATTAGATGAAAAGTGATTTAATTTGGAGAAAAGGGTTGATAAACATTTCAGAATTAATAAAATCAGTAACTATTCAGCCTCCTTCCTCAAGTCTTTACTTTACAAAAATGTACAAATGCATGCAGGGTGTGAAGGTGAAAAAAAATAACTTTATTATTCACAAAGGAAAATATTTTACCATCATATTCAAGAGTACACATTCAAAATAATCAAGGAGCCATATCTAAAATCATGTCTAACACAATATGCAAACAAAAAATAAATAATGAAACATGTAGAGCGGTGTCAGAATCTGATGTGGGACAGCTGGAGGAGTCACAGTGGTGAAGAGGAGCAGAGCTGGATGCTGTGAAGAGTTTCTCCAAGACTTGATTAAACCAGGCTTCAGCTGTAAAGGACAAGGAATATAATTACACATAAAATATGAACGAAGATTTTACTTCTTTTCAGGAAAACAAACATTTCAGCTAAATATACCAACTGGGTGAGCTGTGAGCATTATACTGTTGTCTATATAGGCGTCTTGAACAAACATGAACAACAATAAAACATTTGAATAACACTGACATTATTCTCCAGCGAAAGCAAGGTGACTTTACTTTGCTAACAGAATACGTGTATATAACGTGTGTGTAATTGTCTATCAAACGTTACGTTTACAAAGTTGTTGCTTCACTGCCGACAACTATATCACATCGAATACTATGATCAGAAATAGAATGGCATATTATCGCCAGTCTTACCTCTCAGTTACGTCTTCCTGCTGGAACTGTAGACTGTGAACCCCGCTAGCTTCCAGGTTTTTTTCTTTCGATTTCTTCACTCCAAACAAGCTTAGCATAGCTTAGCTTTCAAGCTTCAGCACCGCTCTGAATCTCTGACCGGCAAATAATGGGAACTTACTGCTTGTCCTTTCCTTGTTTTTACTGCACGTCCCGATATAATTTAGCACAGTAGAGAACAATCCTGTGTAACCTGCAGGTCCGTTATGTATCCGGAATGTATATGTAGCTTTTCCCCTCGGGGATTTGTGTCCGTGTATCACGCTGTCTGCTAATGGACGCGTCTGTGTCTCTCGGGAGCAACAATGGCGGCGTGTGAACTCTCGCTGAACGAGCGCTGTGCATTCTGGGAGTTGGTGTCTTTCGTGTACATGAGCGATAAATACATTTTTCTGCTTTTCTCAGCCAAGAAGGCACTTGCTTCAAATATTATTTCACATTTATACTACATAGATGACCTAGTTTTAATAGACATCCATCTTCTCAACGGTGAAATATCCCTTTAAGATAGGAATTGGAATTGACCCTTACTCTCCTGCACTAAAGTCTATTGAGAAAATTACTTTTTATTGGCTCATAGAGATACGGCTTACGTTATTTGTAAGTTTGCGTCAGATTGTGTACGTTTATTTTTACGTTTAAGCATTTAGCAGACACTTTTATCCAAAGCGACTCACAAAAGAGGAATAAGCTACATAGATTTACTGCAAATCACTCGTTTTTCAGTGCACTTGCAGGGGAAAAAACTTCAGTTTGAGATAAAAACAGCAAACATCTTGAGATATTTTACACTTAAGCTGGCATGGACTAATTCAACGAGCCCTTTGTTAAGTGGTTTCAGTCTGTTTTTTTCGTTGTGTCCTTGCCCGCAGCCATGTTTTCACACATTCCGTATCTGTCTGTTTTTGTCCTGGCTCTCGGCAGTGGTGGGGGGGCGGGCACTTAGAGTGAGCACCAACTATGTGTCGGCGAATAAACCGACAAGATTTGTGTCTCGGATGCCGTCAGACTCATCAATGGATACCAGAGAAAGCGCTGCGGTTCGAAAACAGAGGACATGCCGACTGAACATCCCATCATCAAGCCTGTCATACTGTCTGGTGGTTCCTCATGCTGCTGTGCTCCCCCAGGTCTTAATTCTCAACAGGCCACAGCTCAATGAGCTGCCATCACACAGCGCCCTTCGCCTCTCCCAGTGGAAACCAGAACCCAAGCAATTTACATATGTAATTGAGTGGAAAACCATTGTGCTGGGAGCTGGGTGCTGTAAGCAGCTAGCAGAATGATAGTGTATGTGTGTGTGTGTGTGTGTTTATGTGTCTGTAAGTGTGTAGACTCCAATGTCAACCAGAGAGGATAATCCTGATTTATAACAACTCAGGATGTTTTCTTCTGAATCACTTTGAATAGCAATGACGTTGCCAAATTTATTGAGCAGATCTGGGGGAGCACGGCGACATTACACGACTCGGGTTTGGTGGTTTGAGTCATGCTAGCACCGGTAATGGGAGTAAACTCAGCCTGGTGGTAAACAAGGATCCCACACCAGGTCATTAAACATTTGTTTCTATAGGCCGGGATCAGTTTTTTTAATTCTGAAAACATTCTGATGCCCGCTAGATCAGACTCTAACAACTATAGGATTAGTTATATCTTCTCAAGACCCACCTGCAGTACATTCATGGCCAACCGTAGGGCCACGCCCCATACTTTGGGAATCACTGCCATTGGCCATAAGGAACGCACATGAATCAGGAATCTATATATACATTAATAACATCTTTATATACCATTTTACAAAACAATTAGATCATTTTTATGAGCTTGAAGTTATATTTTTACACTGTTGAAACAAATCCTGTGATATAGGATAACAATTCTAAAACTGTTTATCCTACATTTCCCATAATTCAGCTTAATGTGTTTTAATGCCTTGTATTTACCCTCTTCTTTCAAGCCCCATAACTCTTTTTACCTTGCAACTTATCCCTATAGTGCTCGATTAAGCTTATTATTAAATTGTATTTTGTTAAATAAAAGACAGGTCGGTGACATACAGAAACCATAGAAACAACAGAATTGTCCCTATAAAGAGGGGAATATATAAATATGGTTTGTATCCTGTAGAACGGTAATGCCCCTTGAAGAAGCTTTTTCATAAAGTGGTGTTCAATGTTGAGGTCCGTGGTGGATCAACAGGTTCACCATATTCATCTGCAAACAGCATGTCGGCTGTATGTGCATATTTCATACTCTGCAGGTGTGTTTGACGCACACTGCAACATTTATAAGTGTGTGTGTGTGTGTCTTTAGTAGGCTGTGTGGACCAATTGTCTTTGTGAGGACATCGTGGCTGGTCCACACAGCAAAGCTAAGATTTGACTTGTAGCTAGGTTAAGGTTTTAGATCTGAATTGGTTATGTTTGAGCTGTCCAAATGAAAGGAAGTCAAATCAAAGTGTCCGAAGAAGAATCTGCGTGTGCTTGTATTTGTGGCTTTGTGAGGACCAAGAATTGTACAAACCAAAGTGAGGACTTTTCGGCTGATCCTCAATTATTTGAAGGGGTTTTTGGGGGTTCAGACTTGGTTTTAGGGTTAGGGTTAGACCATGGGACTGAAGGGGGCCGGTCAATTAAGAAAGGGCTAACGTTTTTGAAGGGGGAAAGTTACATTTACATAAAGGTTGATGAGATTATTGCAAAGAATTATAGTCCTGATCATTCTTTTTCAAAATCTAAGTGTTTGTTTTGATTTGGAACAGTTTATAGTTAGCAATACAGTCAAATTTAATTTGCAAAATGAATTTGTAAATAATAAAAATACAGCAATAAGTCATTATGACTTGGATTATAAGTGGCTGGCTGCATGAAATTGTTTGTGAGGCCTTGAGTTTAAGATCCCTGGGTTATACATTTAGTTGTGGAAATGCTAATCCCCACTATGAATGTTGTGCAAACTTGTGTGTGTACCTGGTATTCCTTATGTTGTGGGGACCTACATCTGTTTTTCACAGTCACATCATGGGGTTTTGTCTTCCTTATGGGGACAAAAATCAAGTCTCCATAATGCAAATTACTACATTTTAAGGTGTTTTATAGGCTGAGGGTAGGATCAGGGTTAGGTTTAGGTCATTAAGTCTCCAGCAAAATTAATGTAAGTTAACGCAATGTCCTCTGAAGTCATGAAAACCAGTTTGTCTGTGTGTGTGTCAAATACAAGCATTCTCCATTCTCGAGACCTGCTGAGCTTTCCTCACCCTCGTGAGGCCAACGGCGTCATAGCCCTTCAACTCTTCCCAGTTGTGACATGCGACGCGGAGATAACGTGCACGAGAAATTCCCCTCCTCCTATAGAGCTCCGTGCCGTCCGTGCACACACACACGCTACACTGCACGCCAGGCACTCCGCCATTAAGCTATTCTGAGCTGCGCTAAGTAGATTGTGCTGTTTAATAATAGATTATAGCTGCTGATACCCTCCGATGTGTGTCAACACAGCAGGACTTTGGCGACCCAGCGGCGGCTTTTGTCAGACTGACAGCGATCAAAAGATTATCGGAACTCTCGCGGCACAGACTCGCCCGAGCCACGCTGGTGTTTAAGCCTTTTGTGGATTAAAGTGAGCAGAATTTTGTTTCTGCGAGTCCCCCCTTCCGCCACCGTAATGTGTCACTCCCCTCCGGTCTCCCAGAGCAGTGACAGAGGAAGTTCGGAGCCTGCTTTTATCTGCGGCACTGTGCTTCAAAGCGTGAGTTATTACTCGGGGGGGGGGAAACTGTTACACCGGTCGCATGTATCAAAGTCTTTTGATTTGCGGAGGAATGTATCGTGTCCTCGCGTCTGTCTGCCATCGCCCACTCCTCCTTTTATTGATTCCCCCCCAAAAACAAAAAAGTTCAGAGCCTCATCTGTGAGATACAGTGACTGAGTTTCAACTTCAGTGTACAGAGTTGAAGGAATGCTTATGGTTTGACAATAGTGCCACTTGTTGGCGAGTCGTGTTACTGCGTCAGGAGACTGAGAGAGCATCAGGAACTTGAAATTCTGTTACTTACCTGCCGGCTCCATTTATTTTTTTATATTATTATTATTATCATGGGCACTGTGTGAGAATTAGAGGTTGCATTAAATCGCTTTTTTTTCCCGACAAAATGGAAAAGAAGGAAAATACATTTCGGTCACACAAAACTCTGATAAAGCCATTCATTACGGCTTTTCTCCCCCATCTTCTTGTCACAAGCTATTGATTTATTCCCTCGTTCTGTTGGAAGCCATTTAAGGGGGCGGGGGGAGAAATAACTCTGTGAGGGTAATACTTACAAAACCATAACCCGTGATGAAGTAGGGAAATCTGCGTTACAAATAAGCTTTGAAATATGGTTTAATATTGAATATCTGAAGGGGATACTTCACAGAGTGTGGGGAATAGGCTAAAAATGTACATTACATCACAGAGTGACTTAGAAACTCAACCATGTCGTGTGTTTTCAACCTCACTCACCTCTTTTTGTGCTGATTTTGTCCTGGTGACATCACTGTGACCTCACAAGGTCTTTAAATCAAGAGCCACAGAAGACGACTCTATGTAGCAGCTCATCAAAGGGAGTTGTTTTGCTTTTTTTTTTTTTTACCATGACCGAAACACGATCTCGCCGGCGTCTTTAGTCTCCGAGTCTGTGCATTTTCACTCAGTGTGTGTGTGGACATGAAGTGAACATGTCTGGCTGTCGGAGCTCCACTCGGTTAAACTTGAGTGATGTCCTCTAAATAGAGACATATTGACAGCGGCAGACTGACCTGATGGATGGTGCTGCCACACGGGGGACATGAAGAGAAACCACAGCGTGGCGTGTGCATTAAAATGAGGGTTTGTCCTGTTTGAAGCCAAAGACTTTTCTGTATCAATATAGCCTTTGAGATAGAAAAATGTTTTTAAAATATATAATATAGTGCATTTCAATCTCATTTGAGATCGAGATGCAGTCTGGACAGGGTTGCATGACCATCGGACATATACGAGAATGCCTCTTTATGCAATTGGATAGAAGCTACCACCAGACCGATGATCCAGATAAAGAAAATACGTGTTAACGAGTGCTGTGCAATAGGTTAACGCGCGACACATTTCCATGACGACTGACCGGAAAAAGACGCGCATGACGTCATGTTTACGTGCCGCGACACCGGAGTCCAGGCACCGTTTACCAGTTAGCTCCGTTAGCTGCATTAGCTCTGTTAGCCAACTACAGTCAAACTGGAGGGGTCTGTTTATTAAACGAAAAGAGCAGCGCTACAAATACCCAGCGTACCTGTGTACTGCGTATGTGTGCCTCTGTTTTTAAAGTTTAGCATTACTTTAGAGACTCATTTTAACAATCCGCAGTCACGCAAACATGACATCATGCGCGTCTTTTCCCAGTCAGTCGTCATGGAAACGCGTCGTGCACTAACGTGCGTTAACATTGATGCCGTTAAACGCCAGTGATGCGTTAACGTTTGACAGTACTAGTATAAACAAACGTACTTGTAGTTTTCTATGACCAATGGCAACAGCCCACCTCTAGTGCAGCTGGGGTTTGTGATTTTCGAGGATTCTTAAGTTGGCATCCATGTGCTGACAGACTTGTTTGGGTTCACCCAGGTTAATTAAAGTACAAACTAATACGGAAAAGCTCCATCAGTTTAAATATTTGGGTTTGTTTTCTTAAATGTTGCTACCGTTTTTCTAAAAAGCTCCACTGCTTATTTGGTGTCGATGCCAGCTTCCTTTGATGAACGATCTGTCCTAAAAGTGATGGTAATCTGCCGATATGTTTTCCCTTCACATGAATAAAAAAGGGCCCAGATGCCCATCGTGTCTCTACAATAGAGAAGGCCCAACCCAACCCTCTCACACAGAGTGCAATGATGGGTACCATAAACTTCCCGAGTCGTAAAACGTAGGGCAGAGTGATACACTGAGAGTTGAGGACAGAGGAAGCTGCCTGCTCATACATCACATCACCATAATCTAAAACTGACAGGAATACTGCTTTAATAATCCTTTTTCTGCAAGGCACGGGGAATCTGCTCTATTTCTGTACAGTAAAGCCAATCTCTGTCATAGTTCATTTAAAGGTTTGTCTTCATAACAGTTAAATATAAGCCTATCAGCCAACCAGTGGATAACACATGCTGTGGTGCTCTCACAGTTCTTGATTCGTTTGCAGTGAATTTATGGAGGTACTTGTTGAGTCGGTTTAGTGTCTCCAGAAATCATCTTTTTATTTGTTTTTGTTTTATGGATTTTCAAAAGTAATGGATATCTGTAAATATATCTAATTGTATATTATATGTTGTTATAACAGTATATAGTGCCTGTGGATGCAGTTGTGCCATTCGTTTTAACAAAAAAATATTGGGCCCAACATAGAGCCTTGTGGTACACCTTTCATTATGAGACTTACGGTAGACTGGACCTTTTTCATTTTTATACAAATTTTCAAATAGCAGGTGCCTTTGAGTTCTTGTAGCTACACAGTCTTGGCCAGTCTCAGTTTGTTTAATCCCCAAATACTATATACTATTCTCAGGGAGCCCTCGAGCAAGGCACCAAATCACAGGCTTCCCAGTGAAGCTGACTGTCTTTCAAAAGCACGGCGGTGTATGCAGCAGCATTCAGGTGCAAATACAGTCCACATTCAGAGAAATCTGTCAAAAGAAATGTTATGAAAAGAAAAAATAACACACTACTCGTCCTCCCTCCCTCACTACCACTGCCATTCAGTGTATCTGTCTTACCTCCACTTGTTGTCCTTGTTGGCTTTCCTCCGACAGCCAAACAAACACTGGGCCTTTAATTGACCATGCTGCTCAGGCAAGTGTGTTCAAAGCTAACAAGAGTTCACACACACTCACAGATACACAACCCTTAAGTAGTGCAGCCAGCAAGAAGTGAAGCATGCTACACTTGCTGCTTAATTGTAGTCCTGATGAGAATACTAAAAAGATTCTGTTTATACACACTCTTATACTAGTTTGCTTTTATTTAATAGTTGTAGTTTCAAAATAAGAGGATTTAACAGGAACGTACTGAACCAGTATTCCATCTGCACCAATTCCATTTAAGTCACATTGAGATTAAAAACATTGTTTTGTGAAGTCCTGACCGTTAACTTGAGGCATGACTGACTTTAAGTGATCTTTATGGCGCCCCCTGGTGATGATGGGTCATCAGACAGCTGATAGATGCATACAAAGGTGAAGCCTCTCTTCTCTACTCAACCAGGAGTTATTTCACTTGAATGAAATAACATGAATTCATATTTATTTTGGAAATTTGTTGTTCTTTGGAGAAGCAAGAAGGAAAAAAGTGTTATTTCTGGGGTATATTTTGAATATGTGGATACACGGAAGTTCAAATGAGGCTGCCATCATTTCTTTATTTTTTATTAATATTTGTCGCCAGTGCTTTCCAGCACTAACTTTTAATAACCCGCATAATTAATGTTTAAAAAAATAAATAAAAATCTTTATAAGCTTTTATACATTTAATGTCTCTTTCCTGCTTTGCATCCATTAATATAAAACCTTGGCAACCGTACGAAACAGATGTTTAGAGAAGCTTTCAGCGTTTGGCTGACTGTCCCGATAGAGTTGAAAAGGTTCCTCGAATACAGTACACAAAATACTTTTTGTGCAGAGCAGCTGCTAACAACAGAGTGATGATGATAAACAACAGCACCTTTTAAAAAAAAAAAAACCTAATTGGACGGATTCCAACCTATCATGAACTCCTAATGAATGTGACCGGGTCATTAGTTCCTATCGATCACCCTTATTGGTCGCCTCACTCCTGAGTGTCCTGGACATAAATGTGATTGGTGGCTTGGCAGGTCCTGTTTTGCCCCGTGTTTAATGCCTTCACTTTATGAGCTATAAAAACCCTGAATAGATAATCAATACAGTGTTGCCACAACCCAAGCAGCATGCGAGGGTCAATAGAAAGTTCTTACGGCCTTGAATAAATGTGCAGTGCGGCCATGCAGGCATTCATTTTCATCGGGTTTTCCAGTGCAAATGGGGGGAATTATTATACAAAAGTATTAATATGAGGAGGAGACTTATTTACATGTCATTTAAAGGCCAATGACGAACACTAACATTGGCATTTAACAGATGAACTGTTGGCAGAACATTGTTAGTAACATTGCTACTTATTTCCTGGGATCTTGGTTAAAAAGTGTTCAGCCTGCACTCGATGTCACTCCCAAAATGGCGGCGATATTGACACATTCCCCAGCAGTCACTGCTGTGTCTACGTTGCATGACATTCACCTTCTGGCTGTTTCCCCTCTAAAGCTTTCCCTCTGTCGGTCTTGTTCATTTGTCTTGCAGGTCGTGCTTGTGGGCTCATCTATAAACGAACGGGACCAGATGCTGTTCATTAGCACTGACGAGGGTTCCTCCTTCCAGCGACAGTCCATCGCCTTCACCCCCGACACGCTCATCTTCCACCCCAAAGAAGAAGACAAGCTTCTCGCCTACTGCAAGGAGAGCAGGGTGGGTGTCGAAGCGCTGCACATGCATCCCAATGAATAGCTAATTCTGTGGCTGAAAGAGCGCTGATGTTACGTAAACAAGATGTCTTATTTCTGGCAGCCCAACAATGCATTTGATTTCCCTTTTCCCCCAAAAACGGGCGCCAGAGAAAAGTTGAATTTACCATGTAATGGCATAGTTGGAGGGCAAAACAGGTTGTCAACAATGCCTCTAAGTGTCAATACAACGGTGTCAGACACACACTGGGATACTGCATTTAATATTGGAAACATGTTGCAATCCCATGTCACTTTCAGGATGAAACTTTTGACTCAAAAGAGAGAAAATTCTGGGGTGTGAATCCATTTTTATACACCTTTTTTTTCAAACTTGATCTCAATGATGTCACTATTGTTCAGTGTTTCAAATGCATCATCATGCTCTCAATGAAAAACATCACTTTACAGCGAAATTGCTGAGATCTGAGGATATAACGAAATTATTAGAACATACTGTGGTCTGATGCAGCAAGAAACACAAGCAGGGATTTTTAAACAGTTTAGCCAGTTACATATTCTAAAATTAAAAAAATACTTTTTGCCTTTTGCAACTGAAACATTTATGCAACCACAACGATTAAAAGCCCAAGATGAACCAGGGTTTGATCTCAGAAACATAGTCCACAGTGGAGCCAGAGATATTCAAAATGATTTTCGAAGAAATAAAAAACACGTACAAATACAAATAAATCCGATTTGTAAGATTTATGCTGAATTTGTCCAAACATATCCATGCCCATGTTATTGAAAGAATAAGGACCAGCTTTACACAAATAGCAAGTGGACCCTTTTGACGAATGAACAGAGTGAAGTGAAAGTGAAATACTCTTGAAAATACCCAAGAAAATATGTTCATTTGTTTCTAAAATTGTGTTGTTAAAGTACCAAGAAAACTAATTTAAATCAATGATCAGTTAAATCCTCAACTAATCGTTTGCTTGGTTTCTAAAAGTCTACTTTTTTGTAAAATAATTACCCCAAAATATTTTTACACAACTGTACAACTCAGAAACATGGGTTGCCTTCTTAAGACCAAATTAAAGATCATAAAAATAAGCCTATATCAATTTATTTGTTTGACAGCAGTTGAAGTATTTTTCAGTGTCAGCTTAGTGTTAGCTAAGCTAGCTTGAGAAGTATGCTAACAAAGAGTAGCCCAAGCTGTCTCACATTAGCTTAAAGTTGATTAATAGTTCAAAGATGTGGTCTTATTTTGGTGTAATATGTTACATAATGGAAAAGCAATTTGCTTCTGAGAGAGGGGAGCCACCGCTAACGAGTAGCCTAGCTTAAGTTGTCACATTACGGCTTCCATAATTGAAGGCTGAACTAAAGTTCCATATAGTATCTAAAAGACCACTTTTTTGTTAAAACAAAAAATGTACCCAAAAATATTTTTACACAACTGCCTTCTTGAAAACAAATTAAAGATAAGAAAAATAAACTTATATCAATTTATTTGTTTGACAATAGTTGAAGTATTTTTCAGTTTGTCAGCTTAGTGTTAGCTAAGCTAGCTTGAGAAGTATGCTAACAAAGAGTAGCCCTAGCTGTTGCACATTAGTTTGATGTTGATTAATAGTTCAAAGTTCTTATTTTGGTGTAATGGGTTACATAATGGAAAAGTAATTTGCTTCTTAGAGAGGGGAGCCACCGCTAACGAGTAGCCTAGCTTAAGTTGTCACATTACGGCTTCCATAAGTGAAGACCTCACACACATTTACATTTGATAAAGGAGATAATATTTCAGCTACATGCTTCTCGGTGTCACACACTTCACTTTTCCATCCGGCTCTCTGCTCCAAAGTGGAGCTAATTGCTTCAATGTCAGTCCAGTCGCAGCAAACATGAACCTGAGACATCACAGATGTCGATGTCCTATGTATTACTTAGGTCTCGCTGCCTCGCGGCTCTAAGATCTAATCCATCCATGCCTGCTGTGCTTTTGAAAAGGAGCTGCAAAGTTCACGTATATGTCAAGTTAACATCAATATCGCTGTGTCTCATTAGTGTTCAGACACTAATACAAAACTAATGAAACATCTGCCTGAACCCTTTTGAACGTTTCCCAGCAGTGGGATAATGTAGTCCTGAAATAATCTTTAAGAGTAAAGGGATGAACTGACGATAAACTACAGTATGTGAACGTCATATTGCTGGCATATGTTCCCCTCATTCATGTCTTTCGTCACGGCCAACTTTCAAATGAGAGTAAAATGCAGCAAAAATAATCAAATACACAAATTCAAATTCTATTCAAACAAAATAAAAAAACGTGATTTTGCACGCTGAAAATAGCCAAAGGTGCAAATTAAAAGCAGTTTGTAAAGGGTCGTGGCAGATTTTTTTATCAAGGTCATTTTTTTTTGTTCTGTTTCACATCTGCTCATCTAGTATCGGAATTGGTTTGATCCCAGACGAAGACCCTGAGCGTCACGAGCAGAACGTAGACAGAATTTGTCTCCAGCAACGATAACGGAACGTATGTGAATCTGAATAGAAGAGGATGTTTTTGTTCTAGAATCCTTTTCAAACATCAAGGATACCGGATGTGTGGGCATCCATTCACTTCTACACACAAAGCCTGAATGAGTCTTAATTGAATTGGCCCTGTTTTGGTACGTTAGCCATGGAATTCACCTGCCAGATTGGGTGAACCTGTATACATGTATAATAATACATCTTGCTGTAATGCTCATTCAGTGCATATTTTTTTTCTAATTGTGGTCTACACTTTTTTTTTCTCTCCAGGTCTTTGCTTCCACGGACCTGGGCCGCAAGTGGACTTTGCTTCAGGAGCGTGTCACCAAGGACAGAATCTTCTGGTCAGTTCCATCTCATCTTCTCATTCTCAACTAAAAAGACTGGGATATTAAAAAGTAAAGGATTAGTCGAGGACAGTTTGGTATCAGGCGCATTGTTTTCCATTAGCATCGTACCTTCTCAATGTGGGCGGGGCCGTCGTAGCATAGCTGTGGCGTTGTTTTATACGCGACACAAACTAGTGACAGTCAAAGCAGTTATTTTCTGGGCGAATTGAATCGTTAGAATGACTTAATTCAAAGGATTAGTTCAGTACGTCCCACATGACCGGAGTATGATTCAGCTCACGATCACTAGCTTTCGCCAGTGCTGTCGCTAAATGCACCAGACTCCTCTGTTAAATATTTACATTTTAGACATGTCCTTGCGAAAGGTTGTAGAATAGTGCCAGTTTTCAGGATTTTTTTATATTTTTAACTGATCTACTGTTGGGCATTGTTCGGCTAATGGAAAAGCAAACTAAAAATGAGTGTATAGTTGAGCTGAGTAGTGCTTGAACTGTATAATGGAAAAGCGCTAAAGTAGCCTTCAGATGTCACAGTTTAACGGCACAAAGTCTACAAGGACTTCAGTGAAATCAGTTTTGTGAAAGGCCTTCGTAGCATTTAAGTAGATTGTCTGTTGTCACTCCAGGCTCAGACGCACGGTTGACCCATCAGTGAAGAGACGGGAAGTTAAACTACTAGAAACTAATTAAAACTGTCTCTTTTGGCAAGTGTTAAGTCACTCTGAGAGCACGGGAGCGGAACTGGGAACATGGTCAGTTATCAGGAAGATGTTAAAATGGCTTTAAAGAGTTGTTCAGTCCTGTTATAGGAAGTTCAAAATCATATTTTCCCCCTGGCAGCACCAGCAGATATTGTATCCAACAGTGTAGTGTAGGAGTTTATTTATTTTATTTTATTTCATTTCTGATTATATTTGAATGAGAAGCTCATCGTAGGAGCTATATTTTGACTGGATCACCTGCAGAGTTAACGGGTTTATTTTTGGCGTATCCCATTTCAGTGATGCTCTAACACTGAAATGACAATCTACGTCGACATCCTCTGCTGCTAATAAATCAGTTTAATGTTTACCATTATGAAAAATCAGCGTTGATTCTGCTCTAAACTAGGATTTTGAATCGAATGTATTATCGTAAGCAGCGGAGTTTATGAGGCAGAACCACATCATGGATGAATCTCTTGACATTTTGTGGGAGAAAAAGTTCTTACAGCAGGTTGACGTATGCGACTTTCCTACAAACGGATAATATTTCATTGTTTTATCATGTATCTCCCTGTAACCTGTAAAGGTGGAAGATGATACATTCAAATAAATACAGCTGAGTTCACTCTCTCTCCCTCTTGTCTGCTAAAGGTCAGGGAAGGCATTTCAAGTCCCTGTCAGTTCTTCTCCCCGCCGATAGTAAATGAGCTGGTTCACACGCTCGGACGTCTGTGATTTATACCGACGGTTACGCACAAATCATCCCCAACGCTGTGCAGTTAAAAAGAGGGTAAAAACGTGGTGGAGAAATAAAGAGAGAGTCAGGAAGGATGAGATGGCCGTATGTGCTTCCTAACTTTGAGTTCGGCTCTGGGTATTAAACCGAATATTGAACTCTATGATTCAGCATGACTGTAAAACACTGTTTGAAAGCAAAGTGGAACCAAAAATTCAACAATTTTAAGGGAAATTAAAGGTTATTATAGCTTATGAAATGAAAAAAAATCAGCACATCACCAAGGTCATTACAACCGTGAACATCTGAACTGTATTTCTTCAGATTTTGAAGTGAGTGACGCTTTTTCTGTCGACCAATCAGCTCTGACTTTCGTGGGTCTAGCTCCACCCATATCGTACTGTACCATTACTCTGGTACCCAAAGGGAAGAGTAGCAAAAAATGCAACGTTTGAGGTTGTTATTTTTGGTACTATTCCCAATGGAAAAGTAAATAAATGCTTATCGTACCTTACCTAAATGAACCGCTCCACTTGGTGGAGACACGCCAATAGGACGTGAGGGATATTCAGGAGATAATCATAAAAAGCAGGGACAGAAACACAGGAATGGTCACCACGCCAAGTTTAAACCCAGGTCACGGCACAGGCATTCATTTTCTATCCTTTCTGTCTTCCATATTAGTCCAGCAATATAATAAGATTGCTACAAACTCTCTTCTAAATACACAAAAACCACATCTGGTTCTTGTGCAAAGGAAAGTTAGGAATAATATATTTCTTTCTTCCCCTCTGTTGTCTTCTATAACGTCCTCAGGACCCGATGTTTAACCATAAATACACGAAAAGTACCCGCGTCCCTACCGACGTCTCGCCACCGCTCCGTCTTTATGGCTGTAAAAGCTCTGCACACAAACAGCCGTCTGTTTTCTTTCCCTCAGAGCCCGAGCTAAACTTTGAAGAAAACAACACGGACCCATAAACAGCCTCTGCAAGTTCCCTGTTTCTTCCGCTTCACCGAGTGTTTTTGCCACTTTGAGTTTATTGATTTGGCTTTTTATAATCCACCGCTTTAATGGTTCCACTGTAGTATCTATCTATTCAGAACCCAAAAGGCAGAGAGAGAGAGAGACAAAGTTGTGGGTGAACACGGTGAAAATGCCGCTACATTTGTCAGATAAATAGATTTTTCGCACGAGTTGGCAGCAAATCCCGGAGACGGGACTCCTAATTAAAGCCGATGCTACTCCATGCGTGAAAGTCTACACAAGAAAACAGCCAACCCATTCTTTAGCCACAAACACACGTAATGCAAATGGCATCAATCTTATCATCTCACTTTTGAAAACAGGGAGCGAATCAGCAGATGTTTTTACTTTGGTTGTCATCATACCCGCAGGTTTGAATCCAGTAGGATTCTTTGACTCGGGTTAAACTGCCAGCCGCAAACACACACACTCAAGGTGCCTGGCACAATATGAGCACCTCTGCATACATGTGCTATAAATATGCGTGGCCAGAGGAGTTGGAGTCAGCTCGTCATCGTTGGCTCTGGCCTTAGCCTTGCCTGTGGCCTAACAGTCGTAAAAAAGGCAACGAGAACAGGAGTCTGGCAGCCAGTGCACATAAATCACACACACCAAAAAAACAAAAAACCCACATCACATCACAGCCAATCCGCCGTCAGGGTGGTCTCTGCTTTACCTTGTTTTCTGTGATCCCAGGCTGTAAAGTTTTACAGCAGATTTGAAAAACCCAACTGGCGTCTCTAAGTATGACAACTGACAACAAAAGCAAACGTCTGAGCGGAGGCGATAAAAATGGGAAAAGCATGTGGATGAAGGAGTAATCGGATTGCAGGGGGAAACCAGAGCTGGAATTCCATTTCTTCCTACTAAAGCAACTCCTTCATCCATCTCGCCCTATCTCTATCATTCACTAACCTCTTTTTTTTTTTCATCTACGTTCGCCTGAGCTGACCAAACGCGAGAAAGGGAACCCTGCGCTCTTTTAGTGTAACGGCTGCCACTGAACCAGAATGTATAAATGATGGCAGTGCCGGTGCAGAGCGTGCTCTCACCTTCAGTCGTCTGTGGCATTTGCATTTCAAGCATGGCGCCGACACTTTTATCTCGAGTAACCCGCGTGAGAAGGCTGAGGTTCAAAGCCTCAGTCGAGGACACTTCGGCGGGGAAACGTGTGGTCATGAGCATTTAAAACGGCTAACGGCTCTACAGCTACGTAACCAGCAGCAACGTCTACTTAACATTAAGTACAACTCTTTATCGAACATTAACTGGATTATACCTGCCATCTGCAGATATGAGGACATCTTATTTAGAGCATTGGCACTGAAATGAATCTATGACTTTGCTAAATTTCCCAGTATTGGCACGTTGGACTGCGCTTGATCTGTCTGCTTGGTCTGAGAATCACGCCATTAAAGGGTTTTGATTACCAATCCTGTTGGCGACGGCAGGATTTGACCTACTTCTCATTACCGTAGACTGTTATCTGTGATATCTAGAAAAATTGGATGTGACCCCGCCTTTCGCCCTATGTCAGCTGAAATTGAGACCCCGCGCAACCCTCATGTGGAGGATAAAACGGTAGAAGACGAGATTGATACCAGATGGATGGATACCAGAAAGCAGAGAAATTGCCATTACGGTAGAACCTCGGGACTTCCGCGCGACGACCGTCCAATCGCAGACGAGATTCAGTTTGTGACGTCATCTTCTTCCTAAACGGTTGAATAACTGCCAGACATCGAAAGTGAAAGTTATCTTGGAAGAAGTATCAGACGCACTCACTCCTTGAAACATTTTTGACAACAATACAGCCATGAAATCAATATAAATCCAGGCAGCCTCATTATCTTGATCAAAAGAGGGTTAATATTGTTTCTTCTGATCAAGTTGGAACTCTTTGTGAAGGTCATATGAACTTGTCTCGCCATCGTCGGCTGCTACGAAGGGGAACATGGATTTTGTGGCTCTGCTCACCCTGTTTAAACTTTGAATTTCTACCCGTTTGATGGAGCAAAACATTGACGGTCATAGATCCAAAACGTAAATAATCCTACGAAGCACCCTAGGAAGAGACTGGATCCTGTGGCGTTTTCCCGTGATCCATCCGCTCTACTCCGCTTCCTCCCCCCGTCCATCCGCGGCCTGCTAATTGCTCGTAAAGTCTTTTTATAGGCAAAGTAATGAGGTTTTAAATCTCCACTCTATCTTTACTGGGCCAGGGAAATTTCACCGACTACACTACACAGTCCTAATCAGATGAACTTCTTCGTTTACTGCTCACTGAAGGGCAGGGTAGAGTATGTCAGTGTACTTCTAAGACGGGACAGGGTTATAAAAAGTGTTTGTGGGTTTTTAAAGCATGACTCGGTGCGTCTGAGTGCACTTTACCATGAAAGCGCTGAGCTGTGCATATTTATGGATATATTTATGTCAACCAAGACCAAAGGCTATACCATAAGAGTACATACAGTACTGTACATATTCTCTCCGGTCCAGTCGCTGTGCGTTTTAATCAAAATCTTACATTTAAATGTTTATATCTCCCAAAGTGACTTGATTATTCATAATTATCATATTGGTGGCCCTAAATCAACTTCTCCTAAGGGCCCTATAAAGATTTGGGCCAGAACTGCCACAACACGACCACTAAATCTTACACTTTCATGCTTTTTAATGACTTAATTTTAAAAACTGCCCATAGCAACTAAAACATATCTTAAGTTTGGCCAAGATTGTGATTATAATGTATGGTAAAAGTAGAAAACGACTGTCTTATAATCGTCCAGTATGAGGATATTCCAAATATTGGTCAAGGTAACGTTTGGGGGGAACCTCATACAGGATGTAAAGTTGGTTTATGTGGTTTAAGTCTAAGTTCCTGCTCTGAAATGTTCATGAATGTATAAAACGTTTGTGTTTCCAGGTCGGTATCTGGTGTCGATGTGGACCCGGATCTGGTGCACATGGAAATGCAAGATACAAGCGGAGGTAGAGTGATGTTTTTCTGATTTTCTTTATTGTTCACACAGCTTTGAGTTTATTTTCTTTATTTAATCCATTCATTGACACAAAGTGTCCATATTCTGAATGAAAGGGAGCAGAAAGAAGAATTAATCTTCAGTCAGTCATAAACTTTCAATTTGAAATCTGGAAGACTCTGATAACGTTAATCCCTCACGCCACAGGATAATTTGGCCAGATAATCTGTTCGAATCATCATAAAATCAGAAGCACCAGTGACCGTTAGAATGGCCAGATCGGGACCGAAATCCATTTATTCATTAGTCTGCCCCAATTCATTCATTTGGGCAGACTTTAAACCGGTTTAACTGATCCAAAGATTCAATGTCAGTGGCTGTTTTATTTATAAAGCACATTTCATTTCCTTAGGCAAGAAAGATGTATAACAAAAAAAACAATAAACTTGAGGAGAACTTAATGTGCAAACCTATCAAACATAAAGCGAACAGAAACAATCCATCCATCACAGCGATGTCTGCTGCTGCTTCTGTTTTGGTTTTAGTTGCTGTCAGGTTGTTCTTTGGAAAAATGGCCCAACTTTTGAGAAACTTGAGGAAAATGTTTGAGGAGTAACAGTCGCAACACTTTGCCTGCAGCATAAATGTGGGTAATAGAAAAGGTGAATGGTGTGTTTGGGGGTCAATGGGGGGAATTTATGTGTTAGTTAAAGCACTTTAACACCGAGTATATCGCTGTATCGACGACACGTTTGCATGACTGTAATTATGCTATAGTTTGTGCTATCGGAAAAATCCCAACGGTTTCCGAAAGCTGAGACGTTGCACGTCAAAGCCAACATGTGGTTATTACGGTAATTTCACTCGCGCTGTTGCAGGAAGCCGGCGAATCAAGGTCTTTGCCTCCAGAGAGGAGAGAGTGGAAAGAACACCTGTAGGGTTGGGGTTGGGGTTGGGGTTAGGGTTAGGGTTGGGGTTAGCCTAACCCTAAGAAACACTGCGAGATTCAATACATTTCTAATTTAACACGCAAAATCTATTGTTAGTGTACAACTTTTAATTGTGAAAACAGCATTTTAACATGCAGTAAATTATAAAAAAAACTACCAGATGTTGGATGTTATTCTGGAAAAATGGGCAAAAGCACTTTTTCTGGTCCTTTTACGGTTAAATTAAGTTGAAAAACGTCCAGGCAGACATTTTGAGTGTTAGGTGTTGAGGGAGTACAGAGCTGCTCAACGGGCAGCAGCAGCAGCAGCAAATCTGGATTATCATATTAACTGAGCAACAGACAAGAACGTTAGTCTGCGGGAGAGAGAGGGAAAGTTCTGGACTCCACCTCCTATAGGTGTCCCAACCCATAATCCCCTGCTCCAAATAAACCCGAGTAGGCAGAGTTAGAGAGTGGTGACAGATAGTGAAGGGTATGGGTTTTTTTTTTTTCGCGCTATTATTTATTGACTCTATTCCAGCATAAACTCCCCTCTAGCGAAAAAATACCAACTCGTCTTGAATCCCCACGAGGAGACACTCAATCTTTTAACCCGCGCTCACAGAGAGAGACTCTGCCTGCAATGTGAAAGCTGTCAGCCCCAACAAGGCCGCCTGTGATTGCGGAGGGTAAAAAGGAGAGGCTGTCTGTCTGGGACAGCTGCCCAGGCCTGAGTGCTCTTCCTGAGGCTAGGCAGCAGCACCACATGGTCCATCCATCCCTTCCCTTCCCATCTCCTTTGCTGCCTTCTCGTCCCCCCCCCCCTTTTTCCTCTCGTAGCATCTGGGCTCGGATAGATGGATAGTCGAGTGGAGCCGGAGCGATCAGGCATACCGAACCAATCTGTTCGTCCTGTGCGCGCTCACCACCACCCCGCCGCCACCACCCACCTCGCTGTCACATGTGGCACGGCCAAGGTTAAACACTGGGCACAGCGCAAAGACCGACATAAAGTTTGCAGGACCCTCAGCAAAAAAAAAAAAAAGGCTGTAGGAGTCGTCCTCATGCCGCGTTGTCGCTGTAGCCGATGAGAGGGGAAGCTCCAGAGAAACGCTGGGTGGTCGATTGATGGATGAGCCGCGAGTGCGGGGCCGAGCCGGCAGGGGAGTTTGTGTGTCTGAGTGTGTGTCATTAGGGAGATTGATGTGCAGGAAAGCGTGAGCGTACCTTGTTCATGCACCGGTACACGCGAGCATGCAAGCGTTAGCACACTTTGAGACAGATGAACACACATGTGTAAACAAACACACACACACACACACAGAGTGTGTACCACAGCAGGAAATGAATAACGGCTCGGTACGGTCGATTTTGTGTAGGATAGCGTTCTTACTTGTCAATTTGGCTTTTTTTAAAATCAAATGTAACACTTTGCATGACCGTAATTATGCGATGGTTTGTGCTACCAGAAGAAGTTGCACGTCTAAGCCAATGCGTGGTTATTACGGTAATTTGGCTCAGCGAATCAGTGCCTTTGTCACCAGAGAGGAGAGACATTGAGATAAAAAGTCAAACAAATGTTATTTTAAATATGTTTTATACTGTTTAAAATTTCAAATTTAGCATGCAAAATCTGGTGTTCGTGTAAACTGCAGTACTTTTCTAAATAAGACTTTTTAAATTGTTAATACACTGTTTTAAGAAGCAGTACATTTTATGCTTAAATCAGCAGAAAAGTCCAGACCGACACTTTGAGAGTTAGGTGTTTTTAATTAGTAGGAAATGCGATTATTCAATTATTAATGTAATCCTCAACTATTTTGATAGTGGATTCATCAGTTTGAGTGTTTTTTTCAACAGCTAAACCAAGTGTTCTGATTGTTTCAGTGTCTTAAATGTGAATGTTTTCTGGTTTCCTTGCTTCATATAACTAAAGAATTAATTCAAACTGAATCATTTTGGTTTCTGGACAAAACAAGACATTTGAGGTCATCGTTGTGATGAACCATTTTTATGATATTTTCTTTTATATCAAACTGGAGTTTACTTTTTATTTTGCCGATATCTGTACCATGGATTTTTCCCCAGTTTTGGGGCCAAAACCAATACTGAATATTTTATCAGCTCATTCATAATAAAAAATAAAAAAAAATCAATAATGACTATCATGCTGCCAAATAAATGTCTTATAATTTTCAATAGTTTGCTTTGCAGGCTCGGCTGCCAAACTCTAATGATGTTGGTGTATTTAAACGACTTCAACTTTCTAATGAATGTATAATAAAGTATATCATACGTATTGGTTTAAATGTGAACGTTATCTAACCTTAATTATAAGTCACGGCGGTTTTCCGTGTCGTATCTCAGCTGGAAGTGTGTGTGAAGTGTGGAATTGAACACACACACACACACACATACCGGTATAATAGTTTTTAATGAGTTCTCCCGGCGTGTGCCGCTTTGATTAAATGTCCAGGCTCTTTCAATCATTTACTTTAGCGCGTTTGTTTGACCAGACACTTCATGGACACGCTTTTCTCCTCGCCGTGAAGCACGTTTGGATTTATTGTGTTTGATTTTGGGCTCTGTGCAGGGTTTTTTTTCCCCCCTCTAATGAGAAAATATCCTCCTCCACATATGTAAAAGAGCATATTTGAACATATTTACACACTTTATTTTTGCTGTCTTGTAGCGCCACCTGTCTGTTCATTAGTAATTATTTGAGCAAGGACATTGAACATTTAAGTATACATTTATTTTATCTTATAGAATGCATTAATACAGTGAACGTTATGGCAAAAGTTTGTGTCAGTGTGGCTCTTATTTTGAAAGCCAGGTTGCTTTTTGTTTAACAGCATCTGTGAAATTCGTTTCGGGTTTTTTAAGTTTCACATCGTTTTCAAAAATGTACAACCCCTTTCCGTAGGAATTGTGGCTATTGTTGATTTGTTTTGGGATTAGCACTTCCAGGCCACCGTACTGTAGACACGTTGACATTTGCTACAAAAATATGACAAAGAAATACTAAAAACAAGCAAAATCCCATCTCGGCGCTCAAAATCTTGTAATCCAATAATCCGATTGCTACGAAATGCGACGATTTCTGTCCCCGAGAGCCTGAGACCACGCTGCGGTTCGGCGTCGGCCGCAGCCACATCTGCGTGTCGTTACGGCAACTTTTTCTTTTTTCAAAGATTTATGTCAGAGTCGATGTGGCAAGCAGTGAGGAGTTTGCTAAGCGTTTTAATTTGTGTCAGTCGTCGGCGGTGGGAGTAAAAACGCTCGACGTGAACGCAAGTGAAGTCAGTTGTGGGTTTGTGCGCAGTGTGCAGTGTGCAGTGTGCATCCCTGTTATTATAACTCACGGCTGAACTGACGCCCTCCTGTTTGTGGGGGTGCAGTGTGTTGTATCAGTGTGTGTGTGTGTGTGTTTCCTCTGTTGCCAGCTTGTCACCTCTGGGCGGAGAATCACGGCTGAATTTCAGCAGTCGATGTTGCTGATGCAGCTTCTGGTTGAAATTCAATACCGCCTGAGCTCTGCAACGGAGTCTAACCTCTCCATGTGTCTCTGAGGAAAATCCCCTCTGGCCGTGTGGATGCTAAGAAGTGCTTGCTATAAGTCTATGGGGAAGCTGTCATATCCTATAGAGTTTGGGAAGTGATGTCTCCATTCTTCTATTTGCCTGGTTTCTCTCGCTCATGCCTCATCTTCTGTGTCCGATTTAGCTCCGTCTTCTTCTCAGTCTCTCTTGGTCTGTGTGAGCCGCTTTGTGGATGATATTTGTTATAAACGGAACATATTTTCCTTCTCAGATTGTGTCACTTAACATTTTTCTGGCAAAAATTTGAACTATTCAAAATAGTAATCACCCCACACTCATGTTTTGTCACCATATAAGAGGAAATATCAAAGGTGTAAAGAGTACTGAAATATTCTGCTCAAGCCATCATGATATCACAATAAAGACATTCAGGATGATATTTTACACAACTTCAAACTAAAAGTGTTTGTTTTGATATGGACTGATGTATACCTCTAAATTGCTGGGCCATAACGTGTTTCCATGACGACTGACCGGAAAAAGACGTGTGTGACGACTCCAGATTGTTAAAATAAGTCTCTAAAGTAATGCAGTTTTTTGTGCCGTGGCACCTGAGTCCAGGCACCGTTTAACAGTTAGCTCCTTTAGCGCCGTTAGCTGCAGTAGCTCCTTTAGCGATGTTAGCGCGCCTACAGTTGAACTGGAAATAACCAGCGTACCCGTGTATGTGTGCCTCTGTTTTTAAAGTTTAGCATTACTTAAGAGACTCACTTTAACAATCATGAGTCACATAAACATGACGTCACACGCTTCTTTTTCCGGTCAGTCGTCATGGAAATGCGTAATGCGTCGTCAACGCAACCCAGTGCTATTCAAAATAATATTTAATAATTCATATAAAATAATTTTTGTTTAAATGTAGCTGTAAAAGACCATCATCATGTTAATATATGTCAAGTAAGCAACTGGGTTTAGTTGTCGTCCACGTGACGTTTCATTACTTCCTGTTTAACAGGAAGTTTATTTTGAAAGTCTGTATATGTGTGTGTTTTGATGCAACTTAACACCGGAAAGGTACGAAGAAAACGGGAAAAAGTGAGGAAAGTTCGGAGGAAGATAAACATTTCAAAGATTAAGAAGATAATGCAGATAACAATAAAGAGATTATTAGCACCGGTCAGGAATGGCAACAAGGTAAATTGTGTTCTGTTAGCTATGTGAATTTTTGGCTCTGCTAGCTAACTCAGTGGTGCTATGCTATTTGCCACAGAAATGCTAATGTTGTGTTTTCTCCTGTCTCGCTCTTGTGTGAGTATTTCAGTAATGGCTCCCCCTTTCTTTGACTGGATGCTACAGCAGCACTTTCAGTTTCTCTTCACATTTCTCTTCCCTCGCTTGTGTCTCTGCAGGTTACCTGTACGTCACCTGCCTCATCCAGAACTGCTCGGACAAAATGGTGACGGCTCAGTTCCTCGGCAAAATCGACCACAACTCTCTGGTGTTGCAGGACGACTACATATTTGTCAAGGTACGAACCAGGGAAACAACTGAATATGATGAATATACTGTACATCACCTGCAGCTCCAGCCTGGCTTATTATTACTGCTTTTACTCTAATCAATACTGTAACTGATAATTTAGTGTAAAATTCAATACCGGGAATCGATGATAACAGTTAAGTATGTGAAGCATGTCCACGAGAGGTGACACGTCAATATATTGTAATTTAATGTATTCACATTAACCTGTTAAATCATCGTGTTGGAAAGTACATCTTTTTTGGGGGGTACTTAATTTGATAAATGAAGATCCTGTTCATGTAAAAATGAACTTTCCAGGACTTTAGTGTGTAACTTGAATGAAGCCGTGTACTATTAATCACAGTCGACAGGGACAGGTCCCCGCCAAGGACAAAAGTCCTTGAGGGGGACAAAGGGGACATTGTGGACACAAATTAATGATTTTGAATAGTATAGTAACATTCGTTGAAAGCACAATATCAGCTGTTTTTTTTTTTTAAAGGTGCCATATGTAAGAATGTGACCAAAAAACGGTTGCTACATTCAAATTCAAAAGGTCTTTAAGGTTTCGTTTTCTAACGTAACTGGCAACCTGTGGTTTGCTCGGCAGCTGAGCATCTACTGACTGCAATGATTGGTAGACGGCGGTAGGTGGCGCCACATGCCAAAACATGATTTGCAGTCTGCAAAATATTTTTTTTCAACGCATTTATTTTGGCTGTACTGTTGTTGTTGGTGAGTTCAGTTTGTTATATGAACATTATTCCTGAGTCTCTGTGACATATTAGGAGGATTTTATGGCCAATTGCTTTAGATTTATTACATAATGCACCTTTAAGTATTGTTAATGTTATTTTTCCCGACATTTTAGATTTTTATTATGATCCAAATTTATAAAAAATATATATTCAGACTATTTTAACCTCGAGTCTGATGTTATGTTCCAGCTTTATTGTTTTATTGTTATGTAGTTATTCAATTTAAATGCTCAGTTCCATATTTATCCAGCTTTGTATTAATTAAGCCTTATTAATTAATGCTGAGGGATCAACACTGAAAGACACATTTCAAAGGAGAGTAAGGGAGAAAGTGTGAGACACACGCCAAAAAAGACAAAAAAAAAATATTTTATGCCCCCCCCCCAGGAGTTATTCTCTGAAATGTGTGATTTCTTTTGCATCATACAGATGAAGGCAACAGAAAGCAACACTGCTCTTGTAAAACTACAGATGGCTGCACACGGAGTGCAGTATTACACAATGAGAAGGCCAACAAAACGTTTCAGAAGTGAAACATACTGCTGACAAAAAAAAACAAAAAACACTGCTTGTCCCCGCCCGCCCCTGCACTGCTGCTGTATACACACAAACGCTCCCTCAGTCCGGTCTGGTAGAACTGAGGTGTAAAGAGTACTGAAATGGTCCAAGTCATCATGATATCACAATATATTCAGGGTGATATTTTGCAGAACTTCAAAATAAAAGTGCTTGTTTTGATGGACTGATGTCAAAATTAGTCCTGGGCCGTTAGCGCTGGTAACGCCGTTAACACTAGTAACGTGGTTAATGTTAACACATGGCGCGTTTCCATGGCGCGTTTCCATGACGACTGACGGAAAAAGATGCGTTTGACGTCATGTTTACGTGACTCCCGATTGTTAAAATGAGTCTCTAAAATAACCATGTTTTTCGTGAGCCCAGGTTCCCACCGTTAACCAGTTAGCTCTGTTAGCTGCATTAGCTCCTTTAGCGCGCCTACAGTCAAGAACTGCTTAACTGAGTACTCTGTACTGAAATAATGTCACATTCTGTTTGTCCAAATAGAGACAGAATAATAACCGAATGATAACATCGACAACAATAAATAAATCAATTATTTTGAGTGTTTTTTTTTATTATTTTGAATCAAACTCAACTGAGAGAGAAACTTCATTAGCATGAGACAAACAACAGTGTCTTCCCACTGCATAAAGTCTCATTTGTTAATCACACTTCACTCCCAAACTGCAGTAATTACTGAATTAATGCCACTTAGCTGCGCCATCTAAACGTGTCCCAGTGAAACCTGCATCCTCCCTGCTGTTTATTATTATTGTCACTCAGCAATTGTGTTCACTTGTGTTTAAAGGAAAGAAAGTCACTGCCTGAAATAGAGAGAGAGAGAGAGACAATATTCAGATTTCATTTAGTCTTTGATACTAAATGTTTTAGTGCGGGCGAAGCCAAAAAAATGTTGGTGACAGCCGGGAGTGCTTTTTCCTGAAAGTGTCACTTGGGGTATGATAAGTTCACCTCAGTGTCAGTCACAAAAGGCTCCCCGTGCTGAGAAAACGCAGCCTCAGCTGTTTGGGTTTTCTGGTTCAGCGCCTCGTAAGCTCTCCGATCAGATCTCTCGGTGAGAGTTCTGGGTGCTGTGCGAGCGCCATGATTCAGCATTTTACCCACAGGCTCCTGTGTTTGTGAGTTGGATACCGATGCAGGTTTATACCTTTCTGCTCAGTACGACTCCCCCCCCCTTTCCAACAACAGATGGTGACCTCTGCTCTGTAACTCCCGCTCACTGCACATCGCTTCATGTTGACTTCCTCGTTTTTTGTCTTTGAAGGCTTTTCTTCTGTGTCTTCAGGCGGGGGGGAAATATATCGACGTATCTTAGGCTAAATAGGATTTTCTGACATAAAAGCGTCGGATTCTGCTGCTGCTGCTGCCGTCTCTCGGAGACTCTAAAGTCAATTTTGATCTCACAATGTTTTATTCAAACTGGCATTACCCAGGTCCAAACAAGTTCTAATAGAAGTGGTTGATGTCTTTCGCAGCTATTTTAAATCATCAATTCATCATTTTAAAGTGACAATACCCCAAAAACATCCCAGTTCCAGCGACCAAAACATTAGGACTCACTGTCTCTTTGTGTTTCACGTCATTGTACGGTGGATATATTTAGATTTTAACCGTGGGTTTAGGACAAAAATTGACGGAGCGGTTTTAACTGTATGCTGACGACGCAACTTCGTTGATATGTGAAGTAATAGTTAGTCATGGGAGCACAATGAATTCCCTATATCAGGAGTGGCATTATGTGAACACACTTGTGTAGTAATTCAAAATCTCTTTGTAAGAATATATCTGTACTTTAAATTAGGGGTGGGAATCGGTCCGAAACTGGAGAAAATCACTGGATCGGACTATAAAAATGTGAATAATAATCAGCAAAAGCATTTTAGCTGAGTCATGTTTGGGCTGTTTATTTCTTCATTTTAGGAGAACAATATTTGTTACACAGTTGGACAATTATGTCTTTGAAATGACTCTATAAATGGTCTAAAATGACCGTATCGGGCTAATTTCAGTATCTGTATTGAAAACAAAGAAGTGGAATCGCCCGTTCCTGCTTTAAATTTGGATCATGTGCAGATTGTTGCTCGAAACCTGTTGTGTCGTTGTCGCAAATTTGTATATTTGTCTTATTTTATTTCTTCCACCTCTCCCCTAGGTCACCACAGGAAATCGTACCAAACACTACGTGTCCTTCCGGCGCACCGAGTTTGTCCAGATGAGGTTTCCGAAGTACGCCTTACCAAAGGTAAAGCACAACTTTTTGTAGATTTGGTTTTTTGTTTTCTAGCTTCAGAAACACATGATTTAAATCATGATCCTGCACGTTTTGGAGCTTTTTTGGTGATGTACATGTGTTAACGTTTGAGCGACTTTGATTGCAAAACAACACGATCTTCAAACCCTTTCAACGTTCTGCATCCACTGAGAAGAGAGTTGCTGTGTATGCATGCCTACAGATTCATTTATACTGTTTTGGTCAGGCAATCCACCCATGTGTATCCTACTGGGGCTGCAAAGATTATTCATTCCCTATTTGTGTGAAGAGTGTTTTTTCAATAGTTAAAACAAGTTTGGGGATTTTTCAGCTTCTTAAATGTGAGTATTTTTCTGGTTTCTTTGCTCCATATAACAAAGAAATCATTAAAACTGAATAATTTTTGTTCATGGACATTTGATGGACCAAATAAGTACTTGATTAGTATCATACTTTCCATTCTAGTCCAAAATATTGTCCTACCTGATGCATTTAGATTTTTTTGTAGGTTGCTAAATTATTTTTTCCCGGCCTCTTACTTACAATTTTTAGAACTGTGTTCTAAATAGCATGCAAACACTTCTAGAATTCATTAATCAAACATGTAACTTTTGGAAATAGTCCGGTTTGGTGTTACAGAAATGACATATTATGCTAAAACATTCCTCCCATTACATTTTATATTGAGGATTGAGTCACAGTTTGTCCTCTTTTAAAAAGCGGGTCACAGCTCGAGTGGAAGATGACATTTATCATCACAGGTGCCATAACGGGCACAAACGACTTCAGCTAGGACACGGATGTAAACACGGGCGGTGTCGCTGAATTATTCAAAACTGCATTTTTATTGAGGAGAGCCGTGCATTATTCAAGTCTAACAAAATGGTTTTTGGACACTTTAACTGCTCCTCCGGTCTACAAAGAGATTCTTTGCAGTTGTTCTGTTGCAAAACTGAATTCCTGAGTTTGGCTGAGACTCACACGAGACTTCGGCAGACAAATCGTCACAATTGTTTTTATATGAAATTTTTTTTGTGCCTCTGTGTTTTGGGTTCGCCTGCTGCGCTGCAGCAAAGGGACGGGAACACAAAGGAAGTGGGGGGTATTATATTAAAAAGACATGACACGACTTTGGAATATACACACTCAAAGTTTGTAACCAGGACCAGCTTCGGCTAAACTCTCAAACACAGTTTTTACAGACACTGTGAGGTTCAGGTTCACCAGAACTGAAGAATCTTCTTGTATGAAAGGTAAAAACAACTTCAGGAATACTTAAGCAAGTGCAGATGCCGATATCTACACTGGTGAGGACATTATTTAGAACTAAAGAAAGGTCAAAGACTGTTTGGTTAGCCTAAAAACGGCTAAAATCGGAAGACACCCATGATTGGGACTATAATCAGGCCAATTATTCTCTAACGCGGGGTGAACTTAACGTGATAAGTGCTGAACAATCGGGTTAGGGTTATACAAGCTGAAGAATTCACTTCTGAACCCGTTTCTTTGTGTTTTCAGTCTTCTTGCTTTACTAGCGCGGTATTCCTCCGCGGCCGTCTTCACATATAAATGAATCACTTCCTGTGAAGACTTTTATTGTGAAAATTTACATTCTAGAAAACAAAACAAAACATGAATAGATAATATCCACAAACTTACATTAGAATAAGCTGTCAATAAATTTAAAGTCCAGTATGTAAGTCCAGAAATGTACCGCAATTTTTAAAAAATTATATTTTCATTCATTTATATAACAAACTGAACATTTCCTTTCCTATAGAAAATGCCATTTTGCACCACAAATCAATTGGTTACAATATGCAACGTCACCACTGGAGGCCACTAAATCCTACACACTGATCCTTTAATGTTTTGACAGTGTTGTATGGTAATTCTCTGTCAGAAAATAAAATAAAAATTGCAATTAGATTTTTTTTGTCAAATTTGTTCATATTCAAATGTTGCACAGTACAGTTTAAAAATCCAGTGTGAGGATTTGACCTTTAATTTACATTTAAATTCCTCTTTATTAACTCACTTTATGCAAATGTACTTAGTTGAATTTCCCCTCGCTCCAGAGATTCTAACCTACAACTCCGTAATCCTATTATGACTGTATTCTACTTCTTTGTTGTCAGATGTATCCACGCTCATATTAAATATTCCCCTCGGCGCATCGATCGCCCGAGCCGTTGCATCCTTGCATCAATGACACGGGCTGAGGCGATAAATGAGCTCCACTCCAATAACAGGCAGGACAGGAACCTTTGCTGTCAGTGCGGGGCGACTCGGGGGGCAGCTTTACCCGTGGCACCGGGGCCTGAGTGCTATTGAATAGTGCTGATTGAACGGCGAGCCCGGGGAGATGGCTCATGCATTTTTCAGCTTTACGCCGAGGAAAGAAAACATTTAAGACGATCACTGGCATTGGCACCCTGTCAGAGACGAGTGTGTGGAGTGTGTTTTACACACACACACACACACAGACACAAACACAGACGCCAGAAAATGTATAGGATTACTCTTGTTCAACTTCAGCTTCACCACTTAGAGAGATCCTGTGCCTCAATTGCCTCGACCAAATCAACTTCTACCACCCTCAGTGATTTTTAAGGAAGGTGAAAAGGATTGAATGACACACACACACACACACACACATTATTGATTAGGTTTGTCACAAAGGTAATGGCTAAATTGGATTCTATCTGAGTGTGTGCGTGTGTGCGTGCGTGCGTGCGTGCGTGCGTGCGTGCGTGCGTGCGTGCGTGCGTGTGTGTGTGTGGTTGTACTTATATCTTTGTTAGGACCAAAAAAAAACACATTTGGTTAAAGGTTGGTTAAGGTTAGACCAGTAGTAGTTAGAGTGCCTGCTTAGCAATGCAGAGCAATGAGAACTCATTGGGACAGCGATTTGTCTTTCAACTTGAAGGTTGTTGGTTCGGTTCCCGGCTCCGCTGGTCTAAAAGTCGATGTGTCCTTGGGCAAGACACTCAACTTAACTTATGAAATAAATGTGATGTGCTGTATGAAAGTGTGAGTGAATGGGTGTGAGTGGAAACTGTAGTGTACATCAGCCATTACTTTTTCGAAGCATTTCGAGTACCCGCGGTGACAAAAATCGCAAAAACAAAGTGCGAAGAATTTCCACATACACATGAATGGAAAATGGACGAGAAAATCATCTCAACCCAGCCCAATTTAGAGCCTCACAGTGTTGCCGTACTTTAAAGTAGAGACGTGGTTGAAACTTTAAACGGGCCCCAAGACTTGGGACTTTTCTCACCTAAATCAAAATGTTGTTACTTATTACGGTTTTTAGATAATCACAGTTTAACTTTCATACTCTTTTTTTTTGACGTTTTCATATTTTATAATGAGTGTGTATTGCATTTCCCTCTCGCTGAAAATAATCACAAATATCCAACCTACACGGACAATTTTTTAAGTTTTTAACAAAAAAACGTTGCTATAGTTGTTGTCTAACCCACTTGCAATCAGAAGAAAGTTTGCTCCCTGGCTCCATGTAACCTCTATCGTCTATTTTGTTCACACTACTTGTTTTTCCTGGGGGCGTGGCCTGTAACTATGGACATAAATGTGGAAGAACCAGACTAGACCGATATAGATGTCAATATACACACACACTGATCGGATCTGATCGGATGTTCTTGGGTACAAATCCTACAAGGCGTAAATCTCCAGGGAATGAATGTAAGGTCCTGTGAAGTCATGGAAACCAGTGTGTGTGTTTGTGTTAGTTAAAGTGCGCCTCTCTCTCTCTCTCGTCTCCCTCTTTCTCTACATGTGTCCTCTTACTTGGGTGAGCAGATAGGTCACACGTCGTGAAGCTTTTAAGTGAGGCGACAGAGGATGAGGAGGAGGAGGAGATAGGGGAGAGGGGGAAATACAGAGGGAAGTGAAGGATGGGGGGAGAGAGTGCTTGTGTGTGTGTGTGTGTGTGTGTGTGTGTGTGTGTGTGTGTGTGTGTGTGTGTGTGTGTGTGTGTGTGTGTGTGTGTGTGTGTGTGTGTGTGTGTGTGTGTGTGTGTGTGTGTGTGTGTGTGTGTGTCTGTGTGTGTGTGTGTGTGTGTGTGTGTGTGTGAGAGAGAGGGAGTGTTTCCATGTTTTTCCACTTTGAATAATTGAAAGGCCGGAGGATAAAAAATGCAGAGGCCATCAGAGGAAAGCAGTTTGGCTCTGTCCTGTGAGACCTGACCTGAGTTATGGATTAACCACACACACACACACACACACACACACACACAGTTTACTGGGCTGTGAAATCACAGGTAATATTTGTCCCTTCTTCTTCTTCTTCTTCTTCTGCTTCCATCCTCTCTCTCTCTCTCTCGTCTACCGTCTGTCACCCACGGTTGTTATCATCACCTCTGTGTGTTTAACATTTTAACCAAAGTGACATCGTACAAGTGCAGTGTGCAGTCGCCTCGTCGGGTTCACACAGGGAAGGCTTTACTGAGAAGACACTGCTGTGGTGTAATCTATGTTATAATATAAATATGTAGAGATATGATCTACAGACTATCCTCGATTCGCAATTCCATTAGAGAATTCTTCAATATCTTAAACTATAATTATTCCATTTATATCGTTAAATATCCTAAACAGGAATTAAGAAATAAATTAATTTTGGATATCTGTAATAAATATCCAGTCTTCAAATATTAACCCTTAGTGATCAGATCAGTGCCGCAGGTGCACCCTTGGTAGGTTGCCATGGGAACAATACACAACTTCTTATATGGAAAGGAGTTAAAAATTCTACAGCAGTGTTTCCAAATTTCACTAATTCAATATTTTCATATTTTTTTGCTTAGGTGTGTATTATTAAAAAAATATAATAGTTTTCATCAGATTGCCTATAGGAATTCTTATATTATTATTATTATTATATTATATTGTTATAGCCTCTGTATATACATTTTAACATAGTAATGGGGGAAAAAACAGCCTAAATGCTCTGTTTCTAAAGGTTTAATTATCACATTTAAATTGTATTTATATCATTTAACATCTTAAATGATGCAAGACCATCAGTAAATATTTGAGCTGAAACAATTAATCCATTATTAATCCATTACTAAATTAATTGTCAGCGCTTTGAAGCTTTTTTTCCACGATTAAAACAAGATTTCCGATCGTTTTAGCTTCTTCAATGTGAGATTTTCATTTATTTGCTCCACAGAAACAAAGAAATCATTCAAACTGACAAAACAAAGACATTTGAGAACCTCCTTATTTGCAGGTTTGACGTTTTCTGGCATTTATGGACCAATCGGCAGCTCTAGTTAATATTATTCTACCAATTCAATGTAAATCCTGGTTGCCTTTGCATGCAAAGATCACGTCAAAACTTACGCTGACCTTTGGTATCTCAACAAAAGTCCGGCAAAGTCTGCAAGAACACTGGACTCTTTCCTCATCCGCAACACCTTGCTGCATGAAACACTGGCAGAGATGGTAGCGTATGACGGTTAAAACAGCAGGTGTGAGACGAATGTGTCAAAAGCAGCGCTGGAGAGAGACACTTTCTGCTCAAAAAGACTAAAACAGTGGCTGAAGATTTAACATTAAACCACCAAAGAAAGCACCAAAAGTTCTGCACTGCTGCTTTTAAGTACTTGCGAAAGCTCAAAAATGTGCGAGCCAACTGTATCAAAGACCTCGTCACCGGATTCACTATGAATAATGTCCGAGGGCCATGATGAGGATTTTAATATGATTAATAGGATGTGTTGAGTGTGGAGGGAAAATGAGCCCAATGCTGCTGAGAGAGAGTGAGCAGACTGGAGAGGCTGTTATGTGACAGATGACTGCCAGGGGAAATCTGGCATTAGAAGTTGTCCCTTTTTTTTTTCCCTCCATTAAGTGAGCAAGACGTTCCTCAAAGTATTCCAGGCCAAGTCTGGGTGATGATTGGGTTTAATCTATTAAAACCAAGAAGCCTGGGTGGATTGTGCTTCTTAACGAAAGTGAGAGACTTCTGCCGCTGACTCCTCCGTCTCCTCATTGTATGTAGAAATGAAACATTCCCCATGGCCGAGCAAGGAAATGTAAAATAGTCTGCAATCCAAGCCAATATGAGTTCTGCTGTTATTAGAGGCTCGCAGTGTCACAACAAAGTGAGACTTTGGGGAAATAACGGTGAGTAAAGGCCAATCCTCTGCAACCGTGAAGTGATTTTTTTTTTTATTAGTTTTGTTTGCATTCTGGGCTCTAATTGAATGAGTTGTTTACCGACACAGAGGTGATGCTGACCTGCTGTACATCACATTTCTCTTATTAGTCTGGTGCTGTGTTTCCTGGTTGAGCACTGGTCACACACAACACTGGTTTCTCAAAGTGCGGCCCGCAGAAACATTTCTGGCGGCCCGCAATGAATTACAGTTGATTGTTTTAATCCAGGAGGTGCAGAGCTTGTTAAATGTTTATTGGACATTACTGGATACAGACCAATAAGTATTAACTGTAGAACTGCAATCTGGTCATTCAAATTATTACAAATGGGATTTCTTTCAGTTTTTTTTTCTTTGGCGGCCCTCAATCCAACATCGGGTTCCTAAGTTGGCCCTCAGGTATCAAAACTTTGAGAACCCCTGCTTTACATACTTCGGTATGTGGTTCAAAGGAAGATTTTTTTTTGTCAAATTTTGGACGACATACCGAAGAATATTTTTTTTGTCCAATATTGGACGACATACCGAATTATGACTTTTTTTGTCAAATATTGGACGACATACCGAAGAATTATTTTTTGTCAAATTTTGGACCACATACCGAAGTATGACTTTTTTGGGAAATTTTGGACCACATACCAAATAATAATTTTTATTTTTTGACACATTTTGGACGACATACTGAAGAATTTTTTTATTTTTTTTTATTTTGGACAACATACCGAAGAATTAGTTTGTCCAATTTTGGACAACATACAAAAATAATGTAACAAAATGCTGAGCGCATAACGCATATTATAATAACTTACTATGTTATGTTGTGTTGTAATTTTATGAGTCTATATGAGCCAATAACATATGGATAAACAATTGTTTTATAACAATAAAGTAACTCTTGATAGAATTCAAAACTTTAAGTTTGCTATATGTGGGCTGACCTTTTATTACCCTGCATCGTATGCTGTACTTCATGTATTTTATTATTACTATTGCTGCTGCCGTGACGCTGAAGGCAGCTTTTGCCTTGAATAAATTCACTTTGGGAGATATTAATAACAGTGTGCAACAGTGTGACTTCCCTTCTTTCCTCAGTATTGTTTGTTGGTCCAGCACCTGTTTTAAGTTATATCTATTTGACGTACAATATTACTATCGATGTAATTTCTGCGCTAACCTTACGAGGTGATCTATCACTTCTGCTCATTATTTGGAATATTATAAGATATATTATGTGTCGTTACATTATCAGCTCGTACACTTGTTTCCTTTCAAACCAGTGTGTTTTTATACTACTGTGTTCTCCTACCTTACTGCTAGCGTCATTCGTATTATTCACATTATTTATTATACGTTGCTCATCCTTGTGGTTTCCTCTTGCCCTGCTAATGGAATTTATGTTTGTAGGATGAGCATGGAAGTGTCTGCAGTTCAACATTCCACTGTAAATTCTCAGGATTTCTCTCTCGAGTTCCCCTTCTGGTTTGATTATTATTAACACCGTGTCGAGTGCAGGTCATACATTTGAAATCCCATATTTCTGGTTTCCAGGATCTCTCCACAGTCGAACCCTCATATGCCTGGGGGGGGGGGGGGGGGGTGTCGACTGTGAACCTGACAGAGATGGATAGAGTGACTTTCTCTCACAGGGCACTCAGTCATGCAGCTCCAAGAAGCACCGTGCTGGTAGAGATGCCCTTCTGTGTCAATTCAGTAGTAAAGAAGAAAGCACTTTGAATCTAAGCAGGTGGCATTTCCAACAACACTGGGCTTGTCACTGGGCCGGGTGCTGATATTTCTCGCGATCATCCGTCTTTCCTGTTGTCCTCGTAGTCCTTAATCGTATAAACTCACCTTAAATACCAGTGACTCCAGTAATGGATCAGAGGATACAGGTATCGCCAGAGTGCAGTTTTCTATATTTTTTACGTTTTACATATTCACTCTAAACTGACTCCAATTCAAGACAAAGTTGAGTTTCCTTTACATTTTTTTTGCCATTTCTTTCAAGCATTTGACTGTAATTGTATCGCAGTCGCTCCTCTGTCATCTTCTTTGTCACATGCCCTACCATTATACAGCATATAAATATATATATTCTGATGCCTTTTACAAGTGACGTTGAAAGTGTAAAAAGTCAAATAGAAACTGTCATAGCCGTCTTTGCCCGCTTAAACAAAAGCAACGTCTTCGAGTCGTCGTCTTCTCCCTCACCTCTCACCTCAGCCAAATCCACTAAGAGCGTATTTTTATACGTCTAAAGAAAAGCTCCTTTCGACTGCCATTCATTGTAATCCCGTTCATAATCAGACTCGAGACATTTCAAACAAAGTACGGGGACATTCATACGTGTCGCTTGACTGCAGTTTTTTATACGTGAATGTAAAGCGCTTCACCAGAGAAGATGGATAGAGGCGCACCTTATGTCAGAAGTGTTTTATGTACTTTAAGAATTATACATGAAACTGTTCAAAGCGAGATTATGTGGACGACGTGTGTTCTGAGATGCAGTTCTAACATTTCAGAGGGAATGCAAAGCAGGTTTGAAGCAACATATCAATATGTAAGGTCCAAAATCTGTTTAGTGGTTCTTTCCTTGAAAACACTTTAAAAAGGTAGATTATATTCAAAAGGTTGTCAGTGATTCTATGTGAGAGGAATTCAGCGAATGTTGGCCCCCGACCAAACATTTATTTTGTGAGTGAATGTCTTCCGAGTCAGCATTTGATAGTTTAGCATAGGATAGTTTAGGGTAGGATAAAGTAGGGCTAGGTTAGGATAGCATAAGCTCGAGTAGATTCTAGGATAGGATGGCGTAGGTTCAGGTAGCATAGGATAAAGTAGATTTGGGTAGGATAGGATAGAGTACGCTAGGTTAGGATAGGGCTATCCCAATTTGAGGGGAGGAGCTCAAGCAAATCCCAGTAAAGTTTAAAATATACAGCCTAGAAGCACAACAGACCATCTGAAGTAGTAACAGCATGGTCCAGCAGAGGGTGCTCAGAGAGCAGCTTGGTCTTACATCAGCTTTGAACAGTGTTGATGTTTTGCTGTGAAAAAGAAGGTCACAAGTGTATACTCAAATTAATAGCCTATAATATTCATTCAGACTTTTGGGGCGGAAATGACTGGCTTACTGTCTCGTAATCGGGAAATGCAAATACATTTGCATTTATTATTGTGTTATGTTTACTGCAGTGACAGCACGTCCAGCTAAAGTTACAAAGTGTACAAGTGACTTTAGGTCAATCAACTAAGGACTCCGCTGTTTCCGAAAAGCTGATCCAATCATATAACGACATATCCGCGCGTTTATTTTTATTAAAATGTGTGGGTTGAACACGTCCAGTCAGGACGTATTTATGTCCACACTGTTCTTTCTGTGGATCATATTTATAGCCACTCTGTTTGGTGGAGGTTTGACTCTGAATGTTAAGAGGCAGCTGGAGCTGAAGTTTGCACACCTCTGGGAGCCAGCTCCTCCCTGAGCTCCAAGCTGCTGCCACAACTGAGCATATAATGCTCTCAAAGTGATTGGAAAACGGGATTTATAATCAAAGGGGAGCCGGCGGAATAAAGAAATGTGAGATGCAGTGTGGCCTGAAGGCTGTTTCACAAGGAATGAACAGGGACGAGAGGTTTTTATGAAGCTGAGGTTTTTGTGGGCAGAGTTTACATGACAAACACTCACCGAGCTTCAGCGGGGGAGAAACAACATGGTTGAGATTAGAGGTTGAGGATCAATTTATCATGGTTTCACAGTTTTCCATAAAACTCACATGAAATACAGCTTATGTGGAACAAGTCTGATTGCTTGGATTCAATCCCATTTCACCCCTTGCCCCCTAGCACTTAGCCCAACCCGTCCGTTTTGCGTGTTCATGTGAAGTCTTGGGTTGTCCTGATTCTTGATGATGTAGAGAGGTAGGATGAATTGTAAGGGCCTAGCTAACACTTTTTCGGGGTTAGGGTTTCGAGATTAACCAAATCCAAGGAAACTCGTGGTGTGTTTCCACCGAGTGGAACAGTTTGGTACGGTTGGGTAAGTATTTATTTGCGTTTCAATTAGTAATACTACCAACATAACAGGCGTCAACCAATCCATTCTTTGGCACACTTCCGTACGCTCAATGTAGACCAGCTCCAGTGAGCTGATTGGGCGACAGAAAAGCGTCACTTCCTTCAACGCCTGCGGTCTTTTGTATTCTCACACAAAGCTTGACGTCTTGTTGACACAAACGAGCAAAGACAAACCAGCTGCTGGATGTCTTGCGTTGTTGTCTGTTTTGTCATCTTTGATGTCGTTGTTCGTTGTCGACGCACCGATACGACGTTTACCCCGTCTACCAAGTAAAGGAACTGTTCTCAGTCGGAACACAAGCCTGACCCAGGGCTTTACTGTTCTAAACCGCACTGCACCAAACCGAACTGTACCATGATGGAAACGCGGCTTAGCATCACTATCACGAAGCTAACATTGGTTAGCATGTTGTGTAGTTAAGATTACCATGAATAAAATCTGGTATTGGGGCTTAATCCAAAGTAGTCTAAATTAGTTGTCAACTGACCTTGGATCTGCTATGGATGAATGAGCCAATCAGTTTTTTTGATGACATCTGACGAAACAGCCTCCATTTCTGCCGTAGGCCATTTGTGGTCAAACCCTAATTTGGGTGTAATCGAGATTCTGAGCTGAGAAATAAACCACTCCAAGATGTGTCCTCTGTATGTGTAACATTTATTCCTTGAGTCACTCAGACGCAGTCCATTTATGAACATTGGGAAATCAGTACCCGGCATCCAGGAGTGTTATATCTCTGAGCCATAAATCCAAAGTGTGGTTTTTTGGGGGGGTTTTCGGCAATATAGCAGGCAGTGTCAGAGTTTGGAGAAGTGCCTTCACCGGGCACCGCCCCCCTGTCCTCACGGCGCTTTATCTTGAAATGATATGTTAATGTAATCACTATAAGAGAAAGCGCTGAGTCGCTCTTTGTGGCGTCTTTCACAAGTGATGAAGTCCTTTGCATGAGAGACTCGCAGTCTTTGGAAAGAACACATAACAAGTTTTCTTAGATGCCAACAACATGTTTTGTCATTGGCTGAAGTGCTCGCTTATCTCCTCAGCCACTTTTCGGACTCTGTAGCTCTGTATTGGATTGTTTTCTGTGGCTCCCAGTCAGGTGCTGTCAAAACAGTTTGACATGTCTGTGCATCAAACTTTGCTGTTTATTGTCTATTATCCTTTTCCCGATTCATTCCTTCTTGCCATTGGTTCCCTTCATCTGTACCCTTTGTCTCATAATTAATAATTTTTAAATTCCCTTTACTAGGCGTTTGTGGTACACCCCAAAATTGTGACCACGTTTGTTTTTATTTAATGTAATAAGCCAAGCAAGGTTTGTATTTTCTGTATTATACCTATTGATTAAGGTGACTGACTTTGTTCTAATGATGTTAGAAAGAAACACAGCTCAGGTGCAATTTGGATGACGAACTGCAAACAACATGTCTTTATTTGCTGTTGAACTTCATCTCTATTTTACCAATTCCACTTTTGTTACTGTAACTCTGGGATCCTCAACAAATTAAATAAAAATTCCATGGCACTCCATTAAAATGACTACAATAGATGATATCTTTGTGATATTTTTAATTGTAATAACATCAAAATAAACCGCGGAGTCCTGAACCATGAATTTCCCCGTTTACCATTATTTCAATTATCCCGATATTAGACATTCATTAACCCAACTTCTTGTGAGTTCCATCCCTATTCCCAACACCAATGTCCCTCAAACACTGACTTATTCCTCCCTCTCCAGGATGTTCAGATCGTGAGTACGGATGAGAACCAGGTCTTCCTCGCCCTCCAGGAGTGGTACCAGTCTGACACTTATAACCTGTACCAGTCGGACCCCCAGGGCGTCTACTACTCCATCATACTAGAAAATGTCCGCAGCACCAAGCAGCCGGAGGAGAACGTCCTCATTGACATCCTGGAGGTGAGCGTTTTTTACAAAGGAGGTCATGTTAATGAGGTTTGTGATTTTCTTCAAATTTGGCCAAGTGTGGGCCAAGGAAAGAATCAGTGGACCTGTAAAATTATATTTTTCAAATACACTACCGTTCAAAAGTTTGGGGTCACTTCGAAATTTTTGAAGGAAAAGCACTTTTTATCAATGAATTTAACATTAAATGAATCAGAAATACACTCTATACATTGTTAATGTGGTAAACGACTATTTCTAGCTGCAAACGTCTGGTTTTTAATGGAGTATGTACATTGGTGTATAGAGGCCCATTTGCAGTGTTCTAATGGTACATTGTGTTCGCTAATCGCGTTAGAAGGCTATTGGATGATTAGAAAACCCTTGAAAACCCTTATGTTAGCACAGCTGAGTTGGTGATATGAAAATGGGATGAGGTGTCATTATTGAAGATTGAGAGGCAACACTATCATCACCAGTCCATTGTTTCTGGAGAACTGGAGAAGTGACTTCATGGGCCACAGTTTCCGGCTAAAATGTTCTGTTACTGCGTAGACGCATCCAACTTAAAAGATATGAAGTGAACGCATATAACAATTTGTCCTTGAATTAAATTAAAGTTTTGTGTTTTGGTGCATGAGTTTGAGCTGGAGACTACTGTGCCGCTTTGGAGATTGCAGTTGAATTTCTTTCTCCACTTGGATAAAGAAGAAATGTGGGGCATGCTGCTGCGACGGCGGCAACTGTGGAAGGATAAAGGCTCGATGCAAAAGGAGCTGAAAATGTAAAAGAAAAGATGAAAGTGATGAGATGAAGGAGTGCGGACAGAAAGAAGAGAAGCCAGAAGTCCAGAGAGAATACAAGCAGCCTTATGTACTTTGATTTAAACAATTACTCTTTTGAACATCGGTGCTACATAATAGATAGAACACAGAGCTCGGGGAGTTTGTGGATAGAGTCATGTCTGACATGCTGCCTGGCTCTCAACAAATGTGCCTGCGCCGTCTTCATCACCATGGCTGCGTTTAAAGTTTCAGCTTCAGAGGCTGCAGCTCGCAAACCTCGCAGCCGCAGGAAACCACGCGGCGTGTATTGATTTCAGCGTATTAAACTTTTACAGCCCCTGCACATGCTCCGTGTCAGTGTTTCGCTTTCAGCCACCGAGTTAAACGCATCGCCTCGTAACGCAGTTGCGCTGCGGGGTAGTCGGGTTTCAACCGCGGCTGATAGTTAAAGGGCACCTCCTCTTATGTTCTGGTTAATATTTTAAGTCTAGCTCTTTAGCTGAGGGTTGAAGTTACAGTCCTGTTTAGGCATATTTGGACTCTTTGTGAGTACCTGTGACAGGAAACAGACAATTTTTTGAGTCTGGTAAATCTGCGATGTGCATTAGAATTTGTATTTGAGTCCACAATATCTTACGAACATGTTTGTCACTCAATTTTGCTGTTTTTCCCAACAGGAAACTGAATTTAGTTTGAGTTTAACACGGAAAATTCTGCGTTTTTAGCTTGCTGTGACATGGCAACTACTGGTCTGCGGCTGCCTGGTTGTGTCACTTTAATTTAAACACCTGCCGTTCCACAGGTACGTGGAATCAAAGGTGTCTTCCTGGCCAATCAGAAGACGGACGGCAAAGTGGTGACTCTCATCACCTACAACAAAGGAAGAGACTGGGAGCCCTTGGCACCGCCCACCACGGACATGAATGGCAAGCCGGTTAGCTGCAAAGCGGTAAGTTATTACCTTTGTAATGTGTATTTGTGTATAATTAATAGATTGTTGCTCAAAAAGTCAGTAAGTGGCAAAAAGAACAGCTTGGAAACGTAGTAGTTGTGATTATATTGGACAAAAAGATGTTGAAGATGGAGCTGCCAGGCAAAAGGAAAAGCAGAAGATCACAGAGAAGGGTCGTGGATGTTGTAAAGGAGAACATGAGGACAGTTGGTGTAACAGAAGAGGACACAACAAAGTTTTCTGCCTGGTTTCCACCTGCAGTCTCCCACAGTTCGATATCCATCATGCTATTCGGCGAGGTGAAGCGGAGTTAGTCTGGTCCCCTTTATTGAAACCACAACTCACAACTCGCCATCTGACAGATATGAAAGAAGACATAGATATCAGGGAAAAAATCCAGACACCTTTGCCATCGCTGAGACGTACACACCTGATAACTCTTATATTCCCTTTAGCTTCATCTATACCTCAGAATATTAACCTTGGTGGTGGGGGGGGGGGGGGGAGTGAGAGAGAGATGGTTTTACTTTGAAAAACTGGCGCCGCACTCGTCACCTGACTGACATCACAAATCAGAGAAGCGAGACGGGGCCCAGATATTGGATTTACTATCTAATGTGTCACAGTATCAGGCTCCTACTGTCACCCATGTCTATTACCTCACCACCTGACAGATGTAGTGACATACAGAGGTCCACCCTTAGAATGTCCAAACCCTTGGAACCACACAAAGCACTCGACACTGACAATTATGCCACACTAGAGAGAGTAAGTATTGTAATATAACGACACGCACTCGTGTGTTACAAGTCATTTAATATATGTTTACGCGCTGCTTTTAAGCAGCTCTACTGAGGGACTGAGATTTAAATCGATTGTGTCAGTGCTGCCGCCTGTCTGTTAGCGTACTTTCACACACACAACGAACATAGTATGGTTTATGAAACTCGTAAAACGTTACAGCCTCACTGAAAGGCACGGGATTTATAACTCGGGTTTGTGTACAGTTGTGTGATTCTGTCACTCTGTCGCTCTTTTATTTACATCGCTTATATCACGTCTCCACATTCTCCGATTTTACGGAGGCTTACGATCAGCCTTGGGATTTTACATCACAGCACACAGGAGTTGTCGATCCGCTGTCGCCTCCGTCGTTAAGTTCAAATGTGTTGTTCTTTGTGACTATGGTGTTTGAAAAACTGTTGTTTGCTGGCCCGAAAACTGAGCAAATGAAGACTTTCCTCGAAGTGTTTCTACAGGAATTCGTGCCCATTCATTATGTAGAGCGTTTACGAGGTCAGGCACTGATCCAGTTCATCCCAAAGGTGCTCTATGGGGTCGAGGTCAGGTCTCTGCGGGCCATTCCAGTTCTTCCACACCAATCTTGTCAAAACCGTGCCTTTATAGTCCTTGCTTTCAGTCGTGTTGAAATAAAAGGGCCTTACTCAAACTGTTGGAAGTCGGACGCATAGCATTGTCTAAAAATGTCTTGGTGTACTGAGGAGTTAAGATTGTCCTTCATAGGGACGTCAATTTTTTCAGCCTTTTATAAACATCCACGTCCTTTCCCTGAAGGACTTGCTGTGTTTTCAAGATTTTCTATCACTCCTAGTAATAAATAATCATAGTAATGGTGTAATGCAGCTTCATTGTAAACCACTATTATTAAAAATTCATCTTTCCATATTGAGTCCCCAGCACTGTCTGCAGGTCAGTGTTTGCATTCAAGAGTCTCTTGTCTGATTCTCTCATTTGAAATTAATTAGGTCACGTTAAATATCTCTCACTGCATTAAGTTTGACGCCTATCGCTGTGAGCTGTGTTTGCCGTGGGATTATCGCGTGTCTGTGCAGCTAAGACTCATTAAATATGACTGAGCAAAGTGTGAGTGTCTTCTTGTCGCCGAAAACAGTTACCCGAAGATGCCGAAGCTAATTCTTTCCCACGTACTCAAGGACACTTGATGATACACCTGAAACATTAAATGCTGTCCTTGTGTCTCCACCCTGCAGCCCGACTGTCACCTCCACCTGCACCTTCGCTGGGCGGACAACCCCTACGTGTCTGGGACGGTGCACACCAAAGACTCGGCTCCGGGGCTAATCATGGGAGCCGGTGAGTCTCCATAGCAACACGAGTGTTTTATGGCGTGACCATGTACCAAGTACAAACCTCCGAATGTGTCACGTCAGGCCAACAAAAGTCACATGACGAGTGGGAAAAATTACCTTGAGGCTAAAGCTAAAGTGTTTTTTCCCCGAGGTTTACTGCTTCAGGGGGGCAGACTGGGTTGATGGAATTTCAAATTTTATGTGAATTTTATACAGTTGAAGACGTTGAGTGCTTGAGTTACAGTCAGTCCACCTGTCTCTGCACTGCATGTCTGTGTGTGAACTCAGAACTTATAGTCAAGACATTGACAAGATTAGAAATAATGATTTTTATTCCAAATAATTAGCAAAAAGAACCAGAAAAACAGTTTTCAGCTGTGCTAACATCATTGCACAAGGGTTTTCTCATCACCCAATAGCCTTCTAACGCGATTAGCAAACACAATGTACCATTAGAACACTGGAAATGGGCCTCTATACACCTATGTACATATTCCATTAAAAAAACAGACATTTGCAGCTAGAATAGTCGTTTACATTAACAATGTATATAGTGTATTTCTTATTCATTTACTGTTATAATCATTGAAAAAAGGGTTTTTCCTACAGACATAAGGACATTTCTAAGTGACCCCAAACAAATGACTTCCTAGTTTGGCCAATCGATCTACACTTATGTTACTCGCCGTTTCCATTGTGTTGAGAAAGTCCCTTCCTCCAGCTGAAGCTGATCTGAAAAAATTCTCGACTAATTAAGAGTTCCAAGTTCCTGTGAGATGCAAACACCCTAAACACACTGTATAAAGGCTTGTTAAATAGCCAGCTCTTTGACTGTATCCTTACTCAGTGTACGGGGCCTCGGGGGGTTTTTGTCTTTCTATTAGAAATGTCCCCATATAAACAAACACAGCAAGAGGTTTAATAAATAAAATTGCCGTTGGTTCAATGAACTCTTCTGAGTGTTTGAGTGCTCAGGCATGAAGGAGTGCACCGGAGGTATACTTACCGCTGTGTCAGAGCTCTTCCCAGGGTAAATGGAGGTTCGTGTCTGGGGGAGTGACACGTTTTAGCCCGACCATGTGAACTGTTTGCACAGAATAGAGGTTTATTGAGGAGACGTGCTCGATAAAGGAAAAAGTAGCTCCGTGTGTTCTTACAAACCGAGCTCCTTTGACCTGGTCACACTAAAAACAAACCCATAAAGAGTCAGAGGCTAGTGTTAGCTATCAGAGGTTAGCAGAGCAGCGTGTGTCTTGGCTAGCGATGTAGCAAGAAGATTGTAGATTCGTAATCAATTTGTCTGTTGATTATTTTCTATATTAAACTTTTAAACTATTAAACTGAGTAATCGTGTTTTAAAACATACAATATTTCATTTAGCCAGGTTAGCCCAAATTTAGCCAACTTAGCCCAAAGACGCCATGGCTTCATCGTTTGCATTAGCTACTGCTAGCTAGCTATTACTGTGAGGTCATGAGAAGGCGATGTTGAAATGTGAATCGTGAATTGAGCTTTTTCTTCTTTTAAATATTTATTTATCATGAAGTTTTAGTGTTTAACGAAAGCAAACTCTATTTTTGACCAAGGTTAACTTAATCATTTGACTTTATAAATTAAAGTTACTCTTTTTTTTGGTTGTTTTTACTTTCACATCATTGTGTATTGTAACGGTAACAAAAGCCGAACGCCTGTGTGACGTCTGTTTTCCGTAGCAGCCTTCAATCGACCTCAACCTTTCTTCTTCGCTGTGCAATACTTTCTCAATTTATGCAGCTCTTCAAGGCACCGTCTGGTCTCATCTGGTCAGATGTAAAATAGCGAATTAAAGTAATAAAAAGTGTTCTAAGGTTTAGTCGTCTGCCTTCTTGACTGTGTGCGATTCTTCACTGTCTTTTGTTGCCTCGGTGCTTGAAGCTTTCAATTCTCCCGTCTTTCCCTTCAGGTAACCTTGGCTCCAAGTTGGTGGAGTACAAGGAAGAGATGTACATCACCTCCGACTGCGGGAAGACGTGGAGACAGGTACTTCATGTCCTCCTGTCCGTCTTTTACTGTCCATTCTCGTGAAAGCCGCTCAACCCGACTTATCGTCTGTCCAGGTTTCTTTTTAACCTTCTCATCTCCAGTTCACCTGCTGAAAGTTCATCTTTTCTTTGAAGGTTTTTGAGGAGGAGCATCACATCCTGTACCTGGACCACGGTGGCGTCATCGTTGCCATTAAGGACACATCCATTCCTCTGAAGATACTCAAGTAAGAACCTGACTTAGTTCAAATCTTCAGTGTCATACATACTTTATCTGTGATATGATGGATTTTATGCAACTTATTTCAGGTTTTGCAACACAAACACTGACTTTTGTGATGCTACTATTGCCTTTTGTTTAGTCATTGTTGTTTTTATTCTCCAAAATATCATATTTTATTGCCCAATCGACCTCAAACTTCACAAATGTGATCAACCAGCAACAGGAAATACTTTCTTTTGAAAACAGGAAGTTGGGAAGTTATGGCAAATCAAGCATTAATTACTAATTATGCCCTAAACTTAGCATGTTTGACAAAACAAAGAAAAATTATATTATGTACAATAATGGAAGTTCCAGTATTGTGACATAGTTAAAATAGTGCCACCTAATGGCAACAGGTAGGTCATGGGGTTATCTATATGTGATATTATTCTATTTCCTTAGTTTAGTTTATTGTTAAGGATAAATACATGCAAAAAAATATAAAATATAAATGACTACTCACTGCAGCTAGTTATTAAATCTGTCTTTCTGCTGCGTATTACTTTGTGCGGGTTGGTTAATTAAAAGCACCACACTAAACTGCACTATAAGTAAACAAATTAGACGAAATTTTAAGGAAAATAAAAAGCGATTTGGTCACCGAAAACTATATAAAAGCATGTTTTGTTCCCCCTAACCGTCAAATACAGGGAAGATCTGTAAACCACCCCTCTGTACCCTTCAAAATCATTGACGAAACCCCCATTACACACAGACACACACTGCTCATGCGGACAATTTCATTCTCGGCGAGATGTTATCTCGCTCACTTCAATAAATATGGATGAAATAATGAGAACGCGTAGATAAGGAAGTGCTCAGAAAAACATTTATCACAGACCTGAATCAAATGACCTTTTCGGATGAGTCCTCATCCGTCTCTCTCTCGGTGGAGTGTTGTCTTTCACGTCCTCTCTCTTTCTCCAACCTTCTCTCAATCGATAAACCTCAAGGGCTTTGCAAAATGTTGTGGAAAACATCTCACACGACAGCGGCCGAGAAAGAGAAAGAGATAGAGAAGGTGTTACGTATGAAAAGACAACTTTTAACTACTCCATTATCCAAAATGTTATCACCTCATTAGGTGCTGAGAGAGACAGAAACTCTCCTCTCGCTGTAGTTTCATGGCTCCTGATATTTCTCTTTCCCGGCTGCACCATTATTAGAGAACAGTGTTTGTGTGTCTGTGTGTGTGTGTGTGTGAGCAACACATTTCAGCTGTGCATTGTTCTGACGCCAAGAAACTAATGATGGACCAGAAAATGTTACGACAGTAGTTTTTTTTTTTTACAAATTCGCTCATTACAAGTTCAGTAAAAGTCTCAGTCCAGCTGGTTCTCACTCGTCTCTGTTGTAAATGTGCAACCACTGGCGTTTTTGTCACACCGCACACTTTTGTGTCCGACTGTAAAACCTAATTTAGTGGTCTTTTTAAAGTTTGAAGCCTTTGACCACATCAAAAGTGGGAAGTTTTCTGCTTCACTTCAATAGGGACACGAAAGCCTCACTAAGTGACAGTCCTTTGGTTTTAATTTGACATTTGTAGCTTTATGTGGGAATACAGGAACATGTACAGTAAATACAGATGTAACTAAAAACAAAAATAAGTAGGGCAGTTTAATTATTATGTAATCGCAAATGTCCCAGGCATTTTAAACCTTGAGTAAACCATTATTTTATCCTAAGCTTGGGTTGGTAATTTGATCCTGAAACACTGTTTATGTCCTAATATCGGTTAATAAAATAAAAACGTCGAAACAGACATAAGTGTCTAGCCTTTGCAATACTGTAATCATTTGAAAAAAAAAACACCTATGATTGGTTGACATATTTAACAGCTAAGCAGTAAATGAGAATATACTGAAGAGCGTAGGCGACTTCGACTCTTTAAATGAATGTCTATGGGAAAATTTAACTTAATTTATAATGTCGGTTGACAGTTTATTGTGGAGTTAATGGTCTCAATCATTAGTTTTATGCCTTCAATAAAACATGATGTCAATTTTGTAAATTATGTTTTGAGAAAAACGGACAAATAAAGCTGCATCCAGCATTGTGCTGGCCCTTGCAGCAGCCGCCCTGCCAGCAGGTGGCGCTAGGCCCTTGACTCAGTTTTCATGTGCTCATGTTTTCTGGCCGGGTCTCCAATCTCACATCAGATCGCTCAATGAACTGCAAAGTTACAGGCCACTTCCTGTTTTTTTGGTGATATGGTGGCTAAATTTAAAATAGCTAGCTTGGTTTTGGGTCAGGTTAATGTTCGGAGACAAGTTCAGGGTCAGTCTCTTGTGTCACGTATGAAGTTTCGAGCCAATCGGTCAATGTATTCAAAGTAACAGGGCACTTTTGTGGCCGAATTGTCAAAATTGTCAAAATTCCCAATATTCCGATGGTTGCCGTAGCGACGCCCTTTTAAATCCGCGAGAGCATTTGGTAACTTTTCATCTTTGATGTGTCTAGTACACATTGACACATTTTTTTTTGTTATGTTTGTACGATAAACATGCACAGACAAGTTCGTTCAATTACAAAACTATTTTTTGGGTGGAATTTGGTACTACTTTGTCCTACCAGGTTTCACCTCTGTGGGCGCTAATGAGACGTTTTGCACACGTTTTTACGCATTTCCATTGTTCCCACCACTTCTGATTTGCGTGCCAATTTTTGTCCAATTTCACCGATGTTTGGTAACTCAAAAATGCGGAATTCCAGGAATACCAATAGATCCTCGCACCATTGGGTGCTTGCTCGGGCCCTAATAAGCACATTATGAGTGGACACCAGTGTGATTGACAGGTGATAATTGCTCAAGAAGAGCCTGGTCGCAGATGAACTTCAGCCAAATTGCGAATCTCAGGACTTCAAAAACAGAAACTCGGATTCCAAAAGCAAGACGTTTCGCCATGCAAACACATCTTGGACCGAAACGTCCTGCCTTTCTTGCTTCACACACACAAATTAAACTCTCTCTGCTGTAATGTTAAATAATACATTTTCCCATCGAACCTCAAAATAGCACTCACACACATCTGAGGGCATGGCAAGCTGCAGCGTGAAAGGAGGTAAGAGGAGAGTCCCTGATCTGAAGACTTGTTGACCCAAAACACTCAACGCAATCGATCCGCGCCCTCCAAGCGAGACTGGCCACTCGTCTCTCCTTCAGTCTCTGTGATAATAATTAAACCAACCATAGCCACAGTCACAGCCATTTTGAAAAGTGCATTTACACACACTAATTATTTTATTATACTCTTCGGCTCACACCACACATTTATATCACTTGATTTTTTAAAAAAAAGCTCTCGCTGTCTTACGAAATGAGACACCGCCACAAAACACGGCGGCTCTGATTGGATTGTGTCGCGTACATTCATCATTTATGATTAGACGGGGGGGGGGGGAAAAAAAGTCTTGTTTTAGGTTTCTTCACAGCGCAGAGGAAATGGATTACGGTGCCTGGTGATTGGCGTGCAGCATAGTTATACGTTTTTGCCCACTAATCTATTTGATTACAGGGTTATCACTCAATCCATTTCTAATAATACCTCAATATTACTTGGAGGAAATGAGATATAATTGGATCGGAGACTGGGGACATGGGCACGTAGACGGCTGTCTATGTCCAGTAGATGATTTATGGGGTGACTGAATAAATGCGTTGCTCAAGAGAGAGAGAGATAAAAATGATGTGATATGAATCATTAGCAAGAATTCTCTATCTAAACACGTGCTTTATTCAAATTCCACAAACTTAAGTTTCCACTTGGAAACACCAGTTCAATGACAAAGTACTGTATATAGCTGCAAACCTTTTCTTTAGCCATTGTACGTGAACCTAAGTGGATTCTATGAGTGCCTTTTGTTCATGGTTCAAAAAGCTTCATTGTCAATTTCGTACAATAATGGCACAGACATACAGAGAATCTATTCACTCTGAATAGAACCGCAGTTTCAATAGTGCGAGGTTAGTGTTATATGGATAAAAATCTGGGGCTTGGCTGCCACGTTTTCACCGAGAATGAGCACGGATTTTGTGTTATTACCTCACACAGACTCACTTATTATCGCCGTATGAATAATGTCAGGTGTTCTCAGTGAGGAAAAATGTGGTGAAATCCACACAGGAGACAAAAGTTCAGTGATTGGTGGGTCGTGGGAGATTTATTTTGGGGTTCCTAAACAAATTGACAGAATTTTCCAATTAAATTTTTTTTTTTTTTTTTTTTTAATTAAAAATATACATTAAATTGCAATTCATGTACCATGCATGCAGTTGATTTGTTTGCTAATAATAAAAAAAATGATAGAGCTGAAACGAGCCGTATCATTTTGGACATTCGAGAACATCATTTCCAGGTTTGACAATCACTGATTGATTGATGTTGTGATTTTTGTGTCTAAATCCATGGTTCTCAAACTATGGTACCACCAGAGGTGCAGAAGCGTCCTCTGGTGGTAGAAATGGTGTAATCGTCTGAGGAATTTTGACTGTAGAAAATGAGGCAAATAATAAATGAAATAATCCTAATAATGATGACAGTCGCCTTATCTCTCGTTCCGTCTTAATCCAATTTCGCTCTACCAGTGTGTGAAGTGTGTGAGACGAAGTGGAGGATGATGAGAGAGCAAATGATCTTACTGGAATATAAATCTGCCTCGCACGCACCTCGTCAAAATAAAACGGATGGATGCGGGTCGCCGTCATGAAGTCTGAGTTTTGAAACGAGTGCTTTATTCAAAAACGCAGTTAAGTATAGCTCCGTGTCCCCACTGTGTATTCGTGTAAGCGCATGTTTACCTGCTCATTATCACATTGCAGTCCTTGTTAGCACATCATTATCACACACACACACACAGACACACACACACACACAGCCTCCAGTCTGAGCAACAAACTGCTCGATTTTAAATTGATTCCCCCCTCCATCGCTCTCTCACTGGAGCACAGTGTCCGATTCTTACACAGGATGGATATAAATAGTTTCCTGACAACAATGTAAAGCAGTCACTTTAAACATGATTCATAATAACAATCCGTTGTGTTTTTATTATATTGTATTCATAGCAAAGACGAGGGAAAACTTCCAAAGAAAGCCTTATATACACAAATTCATTCAAACTATTGCAAGTGATTGAACCAACATTTCACAGATTTGTATTTCTTGTATTGTTGGAGAAAAAATACGGCAGTATAATGACAAATGCCACAAAAGGTGGTTTTGTTTGAAATGAAAGTGTTTTTTTTTTTTTTTTTCACACATGAATTTCAGATAATAATCATGTCCTTGATGTTATTTCAATGAAATGTCACCCTTTGGGGCGAATTCCTTTTCCCTCAGAAACGTAGTTTGTAATCAAAATCTCAGTTCTCACACACTTCCCGTTTGTCCGCAGGTTTAGCATCGACGAAGGACAGACGTGGACCGTCCACAACTTCACCAGCACCTCGGTGTTCGTCGACGGACTCCTGAGCGAGCCGGGAGACGAGACACTGGTCATGACGTGAGTGGCATCTCTTGTTTTTTCACGGCTTGGTCTAAATTTGGAAAATGTTGCAGTTGTGCTGGAAAAGACTCTGAAACTTAAGGGTCTTGCGTTTCTCCGGGTAATGGAAAGCCAACGTGTGATAGAGCGAGTCGTCTTTGGGCAATGTGTGTACAGGTTTGAAAGGTGCGCGTTGAGTGGTCATCAAAGACTAGAAAAACCCATAAAATACCAAATATTTATCTTCTTTGTCTTGGATCTAAGTGAGATTGTTAGAGGAAATGTAGTGGAGTAAAAGTTGCTAGAAATATGAATAATTTAGTACAGATTCATCACTTTCAATAAACCACCTTTGGGTGGGGTTAGGGTTACCCTAACTAACTAAGATTGTTAGAGGAAATGTAGTGGAGTAAATGTAAAAGTTGCTGGAAATATGAATAATTTAGTACAGATTCATCAATTTCAATAAGCCACCTTCAGGTGGGTAACCCTAGCCCTAGGGTTAGGGTTACCCTAACTAACTAAGATTGTTAGACGAAATGAAGTGGACTAAATGTAAAAGTTGCTCGAAATATAAATAATGATGTACAGATTCATCAATTTCAATAAACCACCTTAGGGTGGGTAACCCTAGCCCTAGGGTGGGTAGCCCTAGGGCTAGGGTTACCCTAACTAACTAAGATTGTTAGAGGAAATGTAGTGGAGTAAATGTAAAAGTTGCTAGAAATATAAATAATGTAGTACAGATTCATCAGTTTCAATAATCCACCTTCGGGTGGGTAACCCTAGCCCTAGGGATAGGGTAACCCTAACCCTATTTCCATATTAAATAATCAATAAAGTCTCTCATTCGATATCATTCGACGCTGGTGCCAATCCCAGCTGCGATAGGTGCGAATGGTCACCAGAGAGATCGTGCAAACTCATGCAAAGGCAAGAATGCAAACCACTACACAACCGCGTGCCCTAACCAGGTCATCGTTAACCTAATTTCTGGTTAAAATTGCCATGATTTTGGTTCCGCAAACATGAGCCCACATGTACGACCCTGTCCACTTTGGTTGGAACGACACCAGACTGGAGGTTCTGTGCAGCAGATAGTTTAACCCCGGGGTTCTTTACGCTTCTCGTGACGACGTTCCAGTTTCTCTCTCTCTCTCGCCGTCACTGTAATTCCCAACTGGCCTCACTCCTGATTTTCTCCTCCTTTCACCTCCAGAGGTTTTTGATTGCCGTTACAGCAGAGGTTGATGGGAGAGCAGAGCTAGTGCCTGCCCTCTACCCTCCTCTCCCCATCTGGCTTTTCTCCTCTCTGACATTTTATTACTGTGGTTCTGCTCTGTATTCATGCACTGTGGCTCACAGTGTTTGCGTGTGTGTCTCTCTCTCTCTGCTCGGGCTCCACCAGGCTCATTTTGTTCTTATTAAAAACATTGTGCTCTGTTAATAGGATGCCGGTTGTTGGATTTATTACATGAATTGCAAAACAAATTTATAGTTCGTCCCGTGGATATATTATTTATATGAGCCCTCTCGCCTTTGGAGTATACACCTACTCAGTATGATGTTGCACCACCTTGAGCTTGATTGCAGCACACATTGGCGGTTTTAATGAGCTTATGCAGTGTCACAACATTTATTTAAATCCACAGATACACCAACCTCTTAGGATGGCAGAGTTGGTCTTAATCCAGCACAGCGGTGGTTAATCCATGTGTGAAAAGTGATGTCATGTTTCTTCTTGAACCATCTGAGGCGATGAATCCCGACATCGTACGTCCTAGATTTCCCGGGCACATAACATTGTCCAGCTGAGCCGAAGCAACTCCAGATGGTCACACTGCTCCGACGCTAAGCAAAATATTATATTTTGTGACTTTTGTTGGGGCGTGATCATTAAATCCTCTCGTACGTTGTTGGTAAAGAAAAGTTACCGACGACTGGAATGAGTTACTTTCCAAAAGTTCAGTGTGAGTTTTTCCCCCATCTTTTCTGTTCCCTTGTCAGAGCTGTTGGTCGAGGACGATGCTTCGAGGCAAATGAGTAAAACTGCATGTGTGACTACTGGGACAAAGATACCCACTCAGTTTGGCTGAAGGCTTTTTTAGCTTTAACATTTTTTTTTTGCCCCAAAAAAAAATACAGTAAGACTCAGTTTGGACATTTTAAAAAAAGACAAAAAACTAACCTAAGCACTGTCAGAGCCGGCCCAAGGCGTAAGTAAACTAAGCAGGTGCTTGGGGGGCCTCCAGACCACCAGGGGGCCCACAGTGGTGTGTGAGGAAAACTTATTAAAGACATGTATAGAGAGATATATTTTGATTTTTAAATAGTGTTTATCTTAAGTTGTTTGGTTTTATTTTGAAGTTGAATATTGCTTATTACGTGTGAGTTTGTTCTAAAAAGTTTTAAAAACCAAAGTCATTCAACTGGTCTACTTGATGAATTAATTGAGTTCAGAATCACCATATTTATTGAATATAAGAGTGCAAATTAATACAAGAGTGACACTGTTTATAGCAGGGGTGTCAAACGTACGGCCCAATGGCCAGAACTGGCCCACTAGAGGGTCGAATCCGGCACGCAAGTTGAATTTTGTTAAGATTATTACCGTATTTTTTGTGACTAACAGTGCTGCGCCATTGTAGATCCACTGTGATCTGCAAGTTGTGATGCACAATAAAGATAATAAATAATAAACATGCATTTCCATTATAAAAATTTCATTGTAAAAGTCCAATATAGAAAGATATTAACAATAAGACTATAAAAAGTTAAAATAGGATGTACATTATACACACTTACCCCAATATATACAGTAAGGCCTATTTTACAGTATAAACAAGGGTTGAACATGATATATTATAGATGTATATTGCACTAATAGTCAGCTAAGGGCCCCCTAAAGGCTTGGGCTGTCTCTAAGCACTGTTATTTTTGCCTGAGTGACTCAAAGTGCAGCAGACATGAGGCTGAACATATAGACAAAAGCTGAGTTACAGATATTTGCCACTGCTCCACTGCTTTGACTTGAGTAATAACTAAGATAACAAAAAAAAAAAATCTTGAGAAGACTGGGCACTAAATCTCAGCAATCAGCACTTTTCAAAGCCAAACTGTTGATGTCGGCGTCAACAGTTTCGTATCTCTGAGGACTGTCCTCGTCTCTCAGAACTCAATCTCTCCATCGCTGCGTTTTGCCGGAGTGAGACTTGTCGCATCATCTCAGGCTCTGCAGGCCCTTCGCCCAGAGATAAGGCCGGGGCTTCCAGCTGTAATCTGCTAAGAAGGCCGCGTGCTTTGAAGCACATTATTCGAGAAAAGAAAGATGCCTGCAAATGGATGGAGAGGTGGAAAAAAGTGGGCGTTCAGCAGTTAGACAAGATAAATACTTATTTCTCCTCTGACGTCTGGCATCAACAAGACATTTTGACCACAGTTTAAACTTCAGCAGGTCATCTTGACCATGCCAAGTCATGCATTTAGGCCTGTAATAGGACTGTCCCTTCACACCCTTCACACACACATCTTCAAATTCAAACTTTAACTCATTGGCTGCCATTTTCAGTGCAGAATTGCCAAAGCAATTTACAGCATTTTGACTGATTTTCCCAGACCCACAAAATGGTGTGTGTTCTATGACGATGTAAACACCAAAACTACCAAAAGAAAGAGTAGACTCTCTTCTTTCATCAGACGTCATTGGCAGTGAACCGTTATATTTGAGTTGACATCTATGGATGTCATCATCAGCCAATAAGTTAAAAACCTGTTGAAGTTCAAAATCTACAGTGTAGAAGCGCATAAGACTGTCTAAGCTAAACCAAAGTGGTTTTGAGAAACAAATTTTTAAGTAACGCCTCAGAAAAACAAAGCTAGTTAATATGAATGTAACACTATATAGTATGGACGTCAACGGTGAAGTTTAGAATAGGGCTAGAATTAGAGCTGAAACAATTAATCGATTATTAAATTAATCATTAACTATTTTGACTTTTTTCATGATTAAAACAAGATTTCTGATTGTTTTAGCTTCTTAAATGTGAATATTTTCTTCGTTTCTTTGCTCCACATAACAAACAAAGCATTAAAACTGAGTTATTTTTTGTTTGTGGACTAAAACAAGACATTCCAGAACATCGTCATTTCCAAGTTTGACAAACACCGATCAACGTTTTTTTTAACATTATATGGACCAAACCATTAAGCGTGAAAATGATCGACAGCTTAATCGATTGCGAAAATAACCCTTAGTTGCAGCTCTAACAGTAATGAATATAGAAAATTCTACACAGATCATTTAATTGTGACACTTCTGGACTTCCATACACTCACTCTGTTCTGTCTTAACTGTTATTATATTATTTGATATGTTCATTTGTTAAGCGACGTAGGTTTCTCATCTGCAGATTCTTATTATATTTTTCTTCTCCAGTAGATGGCGCCTTAGGCGACAGCCTATGTAGGACACCTGAGCATCTGAAAAGTCTCGAGTAGAAGTATTGTAGGCAGCAGAATCTTTCAGATGTCATTTTTGGACTTAATGTCAGCCCTAGAATGTGAAAAGCTGGCGAGATACTTGCTTTAAGGACCAGTTGAACAGGTGTACCTAATAAAGTGGCCACAGAGTGTATGTATTCATGTCCACACATTGTCCATCTGTCTTAGTGAGATAGGGTCAGCAGCCACAGTGCTGTGCTAAGGGCAGATCATGTCTGACAGATTAGCCAAGGTCTTTTTTTTTTTTCTCTTTTTTTTTTCCCCCTCACCGCTGCGTTCGATTTCTCACGGCGCGTGGCCCCCGCCGCCATCCCATAATGAAGTCTTTGAGCAGTGACTTAGCGCCAAGGACAGGTGGAAAGAACAGAGATCGCCCACCACTCATACTAATGACAGCTGGTCAAATATCAGCGAGCGCGAGTTTAGTTCCTCGTTTACTTTCACACTCTGGCAAAAACAGTGTCTTCTCAGTGGAATCTTTAAGATAATTTAACAACACAATTTCTCGGGGAAAAAAATCGCTTGTAAACACAGAGCTGGTAATGTTTGCTCCTCCTCAACTCTGTGTTTTTAATGAGAGGAACTAAAGCAACAAATTCCCGACTGTTAATGAGTGTTGATTTGTTTGCATTGAGCTGATTGGGGTGCTGTTTGTCCACTAATGGAGCTCTTAGGGCTCTGGAGTGGCTGTTCAAAAACAAAAAGGAAAAGTGCTAAATTAACTCAGAGGCTGGCTGGATCTGACAAACCAACAAAGCAATAGAGCTGATTTTTTTTTAACTTCACACTGATGAGTTGGCTCTGTGTGAGAACAAAGTGAGCAGTACACACTTTAATGGACTGGTGTTTGCACACTGCATTTCCTCCTTCATACAACAACACAAAACATAGATTGTTTTAGTTTTACTTGCTGACATTTCGTGATATACACTACCGTTCAAAGCTTTGGGGTCACCTATACAATTTTTTTGTGTTTTTTCCATTAAAAGTCACACTTTTATTCATCAAAAGAGTTGCAAAATGAATAGAATTATAGTTAAGACATTAGAAATAATGAATTTTATTCCAAATAATCATTTTGCCCTTCGAACTTTGCTGTTTTCAGCTGTGCTAACATCATTGCACAAGGGTTTTCTAATCATCCAATAGCCTTCTAACGCTATTAGCAAACACAATGTACCATTAGAACACTGGAAATGGGCCTCTATACACCTATGTAGATATTCCATTTAAAAACCAGACGTTTGCAGCTAGAATAGTCGTTTACCACATTAACAATGTATAGAGTGTATTTCTTATTCATTTAATGTTATATTCATTGAAAAAAAGTGCTTTTCCTTCAAAAATAAGGACATTTCCAAGTGAGCCCAAACCTTTGAACGGTAGTGTATCTACGCCACAGTCTTAAGCTAACACAATGTCTTATTTTCACCATAAAAGGGCCAGAAAATGACCTGTGAGTAAGTGCTTTTGCCCATTTTTCCAGAATAACCTTCAATATGTGGCCGTTATTTACAATTTACTGCATGTTAAAATAGTGTGAGTTAAATAGAAAACTTTGCACAGGCGTTTTTCTAACTCTCTCCTCTCTGGTGACAAAGATGCTGATCCGTCGGCTTCCCGCGACAGCGCGAGTAAAGTTACCGTAATAACCCCACGTTTGCTTTATCGTGCCCCTTCTCAGCCGTAGGAAACCGCTGGAATCTTAACGATGGCACAAACCGTCGCGTAATTACGGTAATGCAAAGTGCGCACGGCAAACTTTATGTAAATTGTCAGTTACATCCTGATTAATTATGAAAGGCATTTGCCCAGAAACTTGTCACATGCAAGTGTCAGACTGGTAAAAAGTTCAATGTAGTGACGAACAAACTGAACTAATATCTCTCTCGTTGATCTTCTTGTTCATAACAAATGATTTCCCTCGCGTAGAGAGGCAGACTGAGGTCAGAATGACTCTTGAATTTCATTCATACTTCAGACAAAAATACAAAATGACTACAGAATGTAATGAGTATTTCAAGCACTCTTAAATGTTGCTGTGTTTTTTAAAAAAGGGAAAAATATTCACTGTGAATTCAACCGTTTTAGAAAAGACTCGGCGACAGATTTCTCAAGTCCTTAGCGCACAATACCAGCATGACGCATGAGGCCATAGTTCATTTTTAGCCCTGGAATCGTGTAATTTGCTGTCTCTACATGATTTTTCATAACTGCAGCTTTAAATAAAGCATCTCAACTCATAAAGAAGAATGAAAACGCCGAATCGCGTCACAGAGAAACAAGTGGGAAAAGACTATTCTGCTTTAAAACAACAAAACTCATGGTAATGTGTTGTGTCTTGCGCTGTTCAACATTACCATCTAGTGGACAAAAGGGGGAACTGAATTAGGTTTCTTTTTACGCCACTGTATTGTTATAAAAAGGTTTGAGAAGCACTAGAATAGAGCGTTAAATGATGTGTTCATGTTGTGTGTTTGCAGTGTGTTTGGTCACATCAGCTACAGGTCAGACTGGGAGCTGGTCAAAGTGGACTTCAGGCAGTCTTTCCCGCGTCAGTGCACCGAGTCTGACTACGACTCCTGGCAGCTCACAGATCTGCAGGTAACGTGCATAAACACACATGTATATTTGTATCTTTAAAAAAACAAAACAAGTCTCCACACAGCACTTCTGCATCTGCTTTCAGGGAGAGAAGTGCATCATGGGCCAGGAGCGGAGTTTCAGGAAGAGAAAGGACACGGCGTTCTGCATCAAAGGGAAGAGCTACACCTCAGCTCTCGTCACGAAACCCTGTCAATGTGCAGAGAGGGATTTCAACTGGTGAGGCCTAAAGAATCATTTGAAAAAAAAAATATATATATATGCATGACTTATTTCAACTTTACTGGACCAGTGGGGAAACTGGGTCATTGGAGCAGAAAGTAGCATATGCCTTAGGGTGTGTGTGTGTGTGGAAACAAAAACAACCCATGAATATGAGCACAGTAGAAAAACAAAATTATAGATGTGAATTTGGAATAAAATGTTTTGAGAGAAAACAATAATAAAACAGCATTAATAGAGTCCGAATTCTGAGATTGAAGTTATATTTCTGACTTTAATTCAAGAAAAAAAGAATGATTTCTGCGGGGGAAAAAAGTCAAATTTCTGAAGAAAAAAGTCAAATTTCTGAGGAAAAAAGTCAACATCTCTGAGAAAAAGGTCACATTTCTGAGTAAAAAGTCAAATTCTTAGGAAAAAAGAATTCATGCTTTTATTTTTTTAAACTTTACATTTTACAAATTACATGTGGCCCTAATCCTCTCTTGTTTAATTGAACAAAGCAAAGTATGCATTAATGAAATAGGAAAAACCTTCTGGTAATAATTCATATACAGCTATCAAAACAAAATTTTGAACGAATATCTTACACTGCCTGTTCCCCTGTGTGTGTTTAGTGACTACGGTTTCGAGCGGTCCCAGAAGGAGGGCGACCGCTGCTTCGCTGACTTCTGGCACGATCCCGATTCGCCGCCTGAAGACTGTCACCTGGGACAGACCTACGAGTCCACCACTGGGTCTGCACATGTCCACACACACACACACACACACACACACATTCATAGACATAAAGCATTCCCTAGCCACTTACCTTAACCATCACAACTCAGTGCCTAACCTTAGCCTAAACCCAGTTCTAACCCTAACCGTAAAACCAACAAGACCCTTTGATGGGTGATGTGGTGAAAGTGAGGACCAGACAAAAAGTCCCCATACTATGTTTATAAATTGTTTGGTCCTCACAAAGACACCCATACAAACACATACACTGCAGTATGTTCATGCGAAGCTAATTAACGGGGAAAAATGAAACACTCTTGACACCTGTCCTCCTCTGCTGTCCTTCAGCTACAGGAAGGTGATATTAAACGCGTGCGAAGGAGGGCTAAACAAGCAACAGAGCGCCAAACAGCACAACTGCCCGCTGCTGCCCCCTAGAGGACTATGGGTCGGCATCAAGGGGCAGATGCTCGCCGTGGCGCCCGGCGACGACGTCACGTTCATCGTCCACCAGGAACAGGTAGGGCGACGAAAAAGGTGTATTCCTGTTGTTGGTTTGTCCCGTCGGAATGTGCCGAACGTCATCGTTCTTTCCGAACCAGGGCGACACCAGCAGCACCAAGTACCAGGTGGACCTCGGCGATGGCGTCCGGGCCATTTACCAGAACCTGACGGTGACGGATGAACCCATCCAGCATCGCTACGAAAAGCCCGGCATTTACAGGGTCACGGTGAAGGCGGAGAATATGGCCGGGCACGACGAGGCCACCATGTACATCCAGGTCACAGGTCGGTTTTCTTTGACGCTCATGTTTTCCGGTATGTTTTTGCTGTATCTGGAATCTTTTGTTTTTTAAAGGAGTTAGTGAAGGCTTGGTTTCTGAAATCACCCCCTTTTGACCTAAATGTATTTTTACAACTGCCGGAGGAAAAAGATGATGAAAATGTTGTTCTGTTCTCTCGCTTCCTCAAACGCTCAGCCCCTGCAGTGAACGAGACAGGATTGGGTCTTGTTTTTACTTTGTATAACTCTAAATGATTACCCGCCTACCTTTGTCTGACACTTAAACTTTCATCATACAAGGCAGATCTGCGATACCACAGTCAGCAGAGATGTTTTTGTTGAGCTTTAAAACTCAAAGTTCTACCTTTTTCTTATAAAATTCATAGTCTACCAACATGCAGGCAGACTAAAATATGTCGCCCGCCACGGTTAAACCAGCAACTAGTCGTGGCTGTACTTCTTAACAAAGACAGAGGCCGACACAGATCTCACTTCTGCTCTGTGTTAGCATTTAAGCTAGCGGACGTAATAACGGATGGATTATTTAGCGGCCGAAAGAGAGCAGGGCATGAGAATAACTGTAAACCTTGAGGAACAGACACAAACCTCTTATTAACCTTCTATCTTCTTATGGGGTGAGATTTCATTAACGTTGTTAAGCTACGTTACGTTAGTGTTCATTCAAAGTCGCATACAGGGATTAAAAAAAAATAATCTACATGCTAGACGCTATCTTTTAATAATCCACCATGCGTTTCATAACCCTCATTTTAGTTCACACAGCTCTGTACAGACAGGAAACACACAGATTATATGAGATTAAATCATATTTGTTCTTTAAATACTGCAATTTCTCTATTTGTAGCACTTGATTGACACGATTTTCGTGAATTCCGTTTGCTTCTCGTATAGCGCCGCTTCAAGAAGTCCACCTGGAAGTGGTTCCCATTGCAGAAAGAAACCAAGAGGTGAATCTGACGGCCATTGTTCTCCCCACTGAGGCCAACCTGACTGTCTTCTACTGGTGGATAGGAGACAACCTGCAGGTAAAAGGATGCAACACACACACATGTTTTTTTCCAACTATAAAGGCCTATGTGACAAACCTGCTGTGACTCTTGTCTCCCGCAGCCGACGCTGACTCTGCAGAGCAGCCTTTTGACTCGTTTCCCCGAGACCGGAGAGGTTTCGGTCACCGTCCAGGCCTCCAACGGAAGATCCATGGTTCAGGATACCAGGACTGTCCGAGTTTACGGTAACGCAGATCTCGTGTATATGCGCACACAAAGAGGCTGTGGTTGAGCGTGACAGTTTAACAATGAAACGTTTCTCTATGAATGCGTTCAATGATCGCAAACTCCTCCTCCTCTGTGTTCTGTCATGTCCCAGATAACTTCCAGGTCATCCCTCTGAGCTTCACCAGCAATCTGGACCACTTCAACCCAAACATCCCAGAGTGGCGTGAGGACATTGGCCAAGTGGTCACCAAAATACTTGCAAAGGTTGGACCTTTAAGTCACATTTTTGTTGATGTTAAGACACCGTAGAGTGGAGGACATAGATCTATGTATATTGGCCCGATATTCAATGGAACTCTCAATTATCTCTGATGTGTCGTGAAACTTCTCTTGTACTGTGTCCAGAATTTGCCTCTTGTACGTTGAAATTATTTAAATTCTGCAGTGGACCATGTGAGACAGGAAGTTGGTATAAAAACAAACTAGATAACAGGCTTTTTCGAAATTCAGTTAAGTTGTTTGACATTGTTATTGGTAAAAACAGTGTAATTTAGTTGGGAATTCTAAGTCAGTATTCCCACTTTTTCCTCATTATCCTATCATTATCTGCTTTCGCAATCTAAAATTTGAGCCAATTTCAACATTTTTTACCTCAAAACGTTTTCACTTGAGCAGCGCCACCTTGAGGAGACATGAACTAGTGATGCCCAGTGAATGAAACTGACAGGGACTGGCAGTTTACTTACAGTTTACTTTAGAGCGCCTTCATTTATTCATTAAAATATTGATATTTGCTTTGCCTTAGCGATTATCGTATTGCACGAGGAAGGACGAAGATGTGTCAACAAATCGATATTTTTATACTCAACACATTATCCGTGTGACCTCAGATCACGGGTGTCCCTCAGGAGTCCCTGGTTACCGTGGTGAAGCCGGGCCTCCCCACCACCGCAGACCTGTACGTTCTCCCACTGAACAGCAAACCAGCCAAGAAGAACATGTTTGTTGATAAGGTACAGTCAGATAAAAAAAAAATCAACCACTTCTGAAGTTTTTTTTTTTTTTTTTAACTTTCCACTGATTGAATATTTTCTTCTCCTCAGCGAATTCCAGCCATAATCCAGGCCTTCAATGACCACAATGTCAGCTTTGTGGTGCGAGGAGGTCTTCAAGTGCTGGTCATGCTCGCTGACCCAAACGCAGGTTAGTATTTACACTCAGTCATTTTGGTCCGCTTTCATAACTGCACTTGTTTTTTTATTGTTTTTTTTAAATTGATAATTGCATGTTATTGATTTATTTCCAAGGGCTAATTGCTAATGACTCAGCAGCTGCAGCAGCAGAGACGGGTGCGTTCATGAAACATACGCCTGCGGCTTTCCACCTCTTTACTTTCCTGGTTTTCCTAACTAATCTGAATCTTCTCAAGTCTGACCCTGTCTGTGCTGTGCTGTGCTTTTTAATCCACCTGGGTTTGAATTTAACATGGTTGTGTAATCTGTACGGGTGGTTTAACTGACCTCTCCTGATTCCTTTTTTTTTTTACACTTTATTGCAAATCATCTATGCTTTCTCCTCAGAATACGTACATATGTTGTGTTCTTCATGCGTGTGTTTGTGTGGCTCGTCAAAATAGGTTACCATGGAGCGGCTGGAGGTCCAGGAATTTGGGCTCTTGCGGTCATTTTTCTTATTAGCATCATCGCCACTGGTTCCTTCATCTTGTACAAGTTCAAAAGGTGAGTCGAGCTCAGGCCCAAAAAGATATGTCTGCATGTTGTCTGTTATTTCTATTTCTATTATTACTTGTGACACAATACTTTATTTATTATTTTTACAACATAGCAATGAAAGGCTGCTATGTTGTCTTATATTAGGATGCTTTCTATTCTTATGGAGTATGGGAATAGACAGGATTTAGATCATTTAGTGATCAATAAATAATCAAATCATCATTGCAGCCTTTAATAATATTACATTATTTTTGTTCATAAAGGCAGAATAATAACAAATGTAACAAATGTTACAAAAAAGTTACCTACTGCAGCTTTAATATCCCTACTCAGTCGTCAATCACCCTCTTGTCAATTGTTGCCATTGTCATAACACAAGACTGAAAGCATCCTCCATTTTGTTTGAGAAATGATTTTATTTTATACAAAACTTAATCTATGTAATATATTGATATTTGATTGATTGTCATTGACTGTATTTAAAAGTTAACGCCCAGGTAAGTAGCACTCAGCCACCAGGGGGCAACTCTGCAAAAGTTGCAAAAAGAACTCGGTTTAAGGGAAAATCTGCCTAATTCTCGCTTGATCTAAAACGGTCAGATACATTTTCTTGAGGAGTTAATGACTCAGTCACTAGTTTGAGATCTTCATCAGTCGAGCTTGATGTCAATTTTGTAAATTATTAGAGAGAAATTAATAGATGAGTCTTAAAAATGGGAGTGTTTTGAAACCAGAAAACTACATCTTTGTTTTATTTACACTCTATGAACACAGTATACCAGTCTTGTATAAAGTATCTTAAAGGGATACTTGAGTAAAAGTATAAGTATCTTACCAGAAAATTACTTTGGTAGAAGTTGAGGTCAATTTTACAATATTACTTAAGTAAAAGTCTTAAAGTATACAACATTTACTGTACTTACTACATTTCAAAAGTCATTTTCTTATATAAAATGTACTTAAGTTTTAGAAGTAAAAGTATTATAAAAGTGGAAGGTTGTGGGTTCAATTCCTGGCTATGTGTGTCCTTGAGCAAGACACTTAACCCCATGTTGAGCTCATCGAGACTAGAAAAGCTCTATATAAATACAGACCATAATACCAACTCTTCTTCTTCTTATTGTATTTGGTAGTAACGAGTAACAAAGAGAGTTAGAGGAAATGTAGTGGAGTAAAGTTGCTAGAAATAAACATAAAGTTAAGTAGATACGTGAATTTTTTACCTAAGTACAGTAACAGTAAGTATTTGTACTTTGTAATATGACAACACTGTTGTATATTTGTTAGCCCTTATCGCACATTTATCCTTTCATCACATTTTGTAGCTTGCATGACGAATAAAAAGCCGATTCACAATGTGTTCACAACTGCATGCTTCTTTTTCCCTCCACCACTCGACTAACTCACCAGCTGCACCTGCTCGTGTCCCGAACACACATATATTCACCACAACAACAAAATGAAATGAAAAAAAACTGAGAGCCCCATCTTACAAAAACAACAAATCCCACAGTCCTTGGCTTAGGACTGAGGATGCCTATCCCCCGCTGTTTTTCAGGAAGCTCCCGGGCAGCCGCAACGTCTACGCGCAGATGCACAACGAGAAGGAGCAGGAAATGACGAGCCCCGTCAACCACAGCGAAGACACCCAGCACATCATCCAGGGGGAGGAGTTCATCGACGACGACCTGGACTCGCAGACTCTAGGTAACGCAGGAGGTAGCCCCGCCTTCCGTTCCCTTATAAGGACTACCACTAACCACTGCTACTAAAACCCCAAGCTACTAACACCAGCAGCTAACACGCATCAAGGTACCCGATGACTTTTCACTTGACTCCATTCCGTATCACCGGTGTTGCCCAAAAAGACCTTCATGTCATTTACTTTGACCTTCAAAGTCGGTCACATGGTGCCGTGCAGTCGTCAGTTGCATTTGCGAGCATGATGATTCAAATCATCTCATTACCGAAGCATGTCGTATCATGTTAATGTGCCATCATGGTTGTATACAGATGGGTAATGCAGCGCAGAATGTGTTAGTGACTGAAATGAAACAAAAAGAAGATATAAAACCACCACATGTGACATAAAGTTATTAATCTTATTAAAAGGGATATAATGTAAAACATTTAACAGTAACTGTTAGCAGTAGGGGTGGGAATCACAGGGTTCTTCACAGTACGATATATACAGGGTTCCTCTCTGCAATATATATATAGTTCCTCGCTGTATGATACACAATACGTGTTTCAAATAGTTCCTCACAGTACGATACACAATACGTGTTTCACATAGTTCCTCACAGTATGATACACAATACTTGTTTCAAATAGTTCCTCACAGTATGATACGCAATATGTGTTACACATAGTTTCCCACAGTACGATACGCAATACGTATTTCACATAGTTCCTCACAGTACGATACGCAATATGTGTTACACATAGTTCCTCACAGTATGATACGCAATATGTGTTACACATAGTTTCCCACAGTACGATACACAATACGCGTTTCACATAGTTCTTCACAGTACGATACGCAATGTGTTTCACATAGTTTCTCACAGTACGATACGCAATACGTATTTCACATAGTTCCTCACAGTATGATACACAATACGTGTTTCAAATAGTTCCTCACAGTATGATACGCAATATGTGTTACACATAGTTTCCCACAGTATGATACGCAATACGTATTTCACATGGTTCCTCACAGTACGATACGCAATATGTATTACACATAGTTCCTCACAGTACGATACGCAATGTGTTTCACATAGTTCCTCACAGTATGATACGCAATACGTGTTACACATAGTTTCCCACAGTACGATACACAATATGTTTTTCACATAGTTCCTCACGGTATGATACACAATACTTGTTTCACCTAGTTCCTCACAGTATGATACGCAATATGTCGTTCACAGGGTTCCTCACAAAACCTAGTTATTCTTCACTAATAAATCACTCGCTGAAAGCATTTGTATTTAACAGTGCAGGGGGTGGAAATATCTTTAAATAAGCCGCTTAATGATTGTTAAATATGAGGTGAAATTACACATTTGTTCAAACTCCACAGCGTCACTTCAGTTGTGTTTGTGCTTGTGTCGCTCAGCATCTCACCTCTGTTCTCTTTCTTCTCCCCTCCCCCCACGTTTGTTGCCAGGCAACCATTCGGGTGTGGTCCTGAGCATCAACTCGCGAGAGCTACACAGTTACCTAACCAGCTGATGGCTGCCATGACAACGCTAACAAGCTAGCCTAGCCTAGCCAGCTAACGAGCACAGGGACTCCACTTTGCCTTCCTCCTACTCTCTCTCTACTTCTTCTTTTCCTCCTCCGTGGACACTTTGCCTCCACACCACAACCTCTTCAACCCTTCAATTTCCAGCTTTTTTTTTTCATATTTTTTTTTTCTCCTTGGAAGGGGCGGAGCCTGGTGGAGGGACGTCCCGTTCGACTCCGTCCTTTTCCCTCAGTGTCTTTCTGCTCGGGGACGAGAGAGACTCTTCTGCTTCACCGAAAGTGTTTGACATCACTGCGAGCCAACCCTGAAGACCTGCACTGACGCTCCGCCGGAGATGACGATGGTGTCGCACCAGGTCACCAGGTGTTCTTCATCGGTGTTCAAAAAAAACAAAACAAGAAAAGTAAATGTGTGTGTGTGTGTGTGTGCGCGCACTGTCCACGCACTTGTAGACACTCAAACCATCAAACACTGGACTGTGTGCGCTGGTTTCCAGTCAGGTTCACAGTCAGAGGGGGTTAAAATCGTTCATGGCCCACGAGGCAGGTGACTGAAAGTGAGTGTAGTCCGAACGCCACTGTGTTCAGGCGATTTTTAAAGTGACAGTTTGAGGTTTTTGGACGTAGCCTGAGACATAGAGATGCGCTCTCACTGAAATCACAAAGAAAATCCAATCGAATCTTTGCCAATTTAATCCTATGTTGACTTTAAGTTGTGTTCACCACTTTATTTTGTCATTAAATGGCTTTTTCTGACCAAAAAGTCCATAGAGTAAATGAGCAATTTCACGTCGTGGCACTCAGGAGCTGTTGATTCACTGCTGTCTCCTTTAGTTTTGTTTACAAACTTCATAATCTAGCATGAAAAGGCTGTGAGATAATAAAGCCGTAGGATACATACTTTGTATTTTAGATATTATATTATATCTCCTACATCTAAGTCCGAGCTGTCGCACTGAGCAGACTGCAGCCAGATGGACGGATGAATAATAGGGTCTCTGCAGGTTTCAACAAGTCAAATTTAAGACTTTTTTTAAATACCATAATGAATACAATTTAAAGGGATAGTTCGGAATTTTGGACATAAGACTTATTTTCCAACTCAGTTTCTAATGCCATGCTAGCAGTTACCATTAACCTGCGCTAGCCATAGCACCAGCGAACTCAGCCACTAGAAGAACTGAATGAGATTTCTTGAAAACGTCTCCATCACATCGGCTGAGTTGGAAAATAGGTCTTGTGTCCAAAATTCCGAACTATCCCTTTAAGTTTTCTCCGCTGCTATGCTAAGCTGTAACACACCGCGGCGGCGCGCGCACCACACTAGCTAGTGGTGCTCCATAAATTCTCACCGGGCAGCACAGGTGGCCTACTTTAGTTCTGTGTTGTAGTTATTGTAGATTTTTAAGACCTTTCAAAATTCTATTTAAGACCTTTTATGAGATTTTAGGAGAATTTAAGACATTTTAAGGCCTTAAATTCAAATTGTTGGATTTAAAGGTGCCATATGTAAGAATGTGGCCAAAAACGGTTACTACAATCAAATTCAAAATACCGAGGTCTTTTAGGTTTCGTTTTCTGACGTAACTGGTAACCCGTGGTTGCTCGGCAGCTGAGACTCTACTGACTGCAATGATTGGTAGACGGCGGTAGGTGGCGCCACATGCAAAAACATGATTTCAAAACATAAACATGATTTGCAGTCTGCAAAATATTTTGCTGTACTGTTGTTGTTGGTGAGTTCAGTTTGTTATATGAACATTATTCCTGAGTCTCTGTGACATATTAGGAGGCTTTTATGGCCAGTTGCTTTAGATTTATTACATAATGCACCTTTAAGACTTTTCAAGACCCCGCAGCTACCCTAGAATAAGGACGCCATGTTTTCACTGAGAGCGAGTCTCCATGTCTCAATGACCACACTCCAAAAACACACTATCTTTAAAGTACTAAATGTATTTTTTACTCTTCCCTCCCTTCCATTTATATCCTCTCTCTTTTTGTTTCCCCCATATTTACTCGACACTCCCTCTCCAAAGGCAATAATATTCTCTCAAACGGAATGTAGGATGTTGATGATGCCCCCTTGTGAAAGAAGGTGCACATGCAAACACAAGAGGGCGGTGTTGCACTCCCCCCCCCCTCCCCCACTCACACAGGTACTTGACTCACTCACAGTCTACACTGTACATTCTCACAGTCTTCTTCACGCTCGCGTTTTCTTACTTCACACTCGTCCCGCGGGGGTTTTTATCGCCGTGTTGTCGCGTCACTTCCTCCCCGTACGAGCTCGTCGTCGTCGTCGTCCGTCCCACGGTGCCTAAAACAGCAGACATTTCCTGCTTTCCACTTTATTTATTCCTGATAATCGCCTGCCCTTTCTTCCTCTTCTTTTTTCTTCTGCTCCACAAATTCCGGGTAAAAAATAAAAAAATAAAAAAATAATTCCCCTGGAGACAAAGGTCGCCGTCATGGAGGGAAGGTGTAGTTGATATATTTGACTGTATCAGCCTATATTAGGCGTAGCCCGCGGTGGAATGGTGTCTCCTTAAAGGTTTGGTTTGTTGTATGTAAATGTGTAAATATGAACAATCTCCAGTTTGTATATATATATATAATATATATATATTACCTTTGACGTGTGTGTGTTTTACACGACTACTTTTTTTTGTTTGTTTGTTTTGGAGGCAGTTTCCAGAATTGTCATTCTTTCCAGTTTCCTCAGCACCGTTGCCTGCTTCACATAATATCCATTTCCTCCATATTTTCTGTGTAACTCGATGATTCAGATAACTTTTCGGTCTTCACTGTTGTCCTATAAAGACACTCACAACACGATGGAAACGGATATTTTTGATACACTTGTCGTGTTTTGTTCCCCACCCCTCCCTCTCCCTCTCCGGTATGTGTAAACACTGGCGAGTGTTCCCGTTGTTGTTTTTGTTTGTACGATTGTTTGCACTGATCGTGTGAGGAGTGCCGTCGACACGTAACTGGGCAGCTGCACAAAATGGACTCTGACTCTCAAGACTCACCAACGCTATTATCGTCACCACGGAGATCAAGCCTGTCCTGATTTACACCACCGTTCATCTTTTGTACATATTCTGCACACGTTCTTAGTTCTTCTAGTGATGTGTCGTCATTGTATCAATGTCCTCTTAAACAGAGGGAAAGTATGAAAATACAATATAATAGTGAAGGAGTTTCACAGATGATGGCACTGACCTTGTGTTTTTTTTTTTGTTTTTTTTTGTCCACACAGTTTTTGTTGTTTTAATATTAATTTCCTCTTTTCTTGCCGTTTGTTTGATCGCTTGATTTTTGGAGATGAAAAAACAGTTGTGTGTCCTCATCAGGAAGCATCGTGCACTCAACCTGCATCCTGGAATAAATCTCTACCATAACTTGTACGTCTTTTTCATCATATAACGTTTTGTTGACGTCTTATTGTGGAGACCGGAAGTTCCAATTAACGCTGTTTATTTGGTGTGTATCTGCGCCATTACCTGGTTTATGAGTGTCAACTACCTATGATTATTGATGACAGAGATAACTATTTCAAATATTAATTAATTAATTAATTAGACGCGTGTGCATGTTTGTTCTCCTCTGTAGCATGAGCTAACGTTGGCTAACAGCCAACTGCTACAGGTCTAGCGCTCCCATAGACCGGAAGTTCCAATTCAAGCTGTTTTTTTTGGTGTTTGTTATTGGATTCCCGGGCTCTACAAGAGGTCGGGGAAAAAGCCTGGATTTGTGACGTAATTGGACCGCCTTGGCTCAAGATGTAAGGAGCAACGACAGCGACCTAAGCTAAATGCTACAGCGAGTAGCATCCAGCTGCATATCTTTATTTACACACGACGACGACGGAAGTGGTTCGACAGAAGTGATTTTTTTAAGGAAGAACATAAAAGTACCTTCATGTGCTAATAAATACCACAATCGTCTCCCCACGGAGCTCCACGTTTATACTTGTTTCAAATTTTTACACATTAAACACACTATTTAGATTAATATTAACTGTATTGCATTAGTTTCACTTTACTATTTTCTTCATTTTCACAAATTTCCGTGCCCCACACCCTGGAGCCCCAGAGCGGATACAAGTCTTAAAATTAAAATAAAAAAATGTCATAATTTTACAATAAAGGTTTCTATATTTTTTTTCTATTTTCTAGTTTGAACGGTGATTATTGTTGTAAGTTTATTTGCAAAACTAACTAAACAAAATAAAGTTTAAAAAAAAATTAAAATCTGTCACGTCAGGGTGTTTGCTTCCGGGGCTGCAGCTGGGTTCTATTGGGAGGGCCCGCAACGCGAGGCTCCGGTCTGCAGCCATACACTCTTGGACGCGGACCCACTCGTGATCATGGACGAAAGAGCTCCGCCCCCTCTGCCTTGAAGACAATTATGTCCTGGTGGCCACTCTGGGTACTGCAACAAAAAATACTGATGGGGCCCAAAAGGCAATTTTCCCATTGAACACATGAAATTATCTATCTGTTCATAAAGTGACTGATAAATGTAAACACATGAATTAGACTTTCTACGTCTTCAGAATCTTTAACCTTTTATTAAATGTATTTTACGCTGTTTCGTTTGGGATCATTTTCCTCTTTGTGTTGATGTTTATTAATGACTCTGTTCAGCATCTTGAATCTTTTGCCTTTTGTTTAAAGGAAAAGAGAAATAAAACTACATTGACAATAATCTGGTCACTGTCATCAGTCTCACACACACACTGTGTCACAAATGAATATAAATGTATAAATGAAAATGGACCAAAGTGATGACAATTTTCAAAGTTAAAATGTTTATTTTCTGATGTTGACGACTTCATCGATTTATCACTAATAAAAATAACTCATCCCTTCAAACGACTTATTTTTTGTTTTGTTTTTCACCACACATTTTGAAAAATCTCTTGAAGCTCTAAAATGTTTGAAGAGGGAAACATATGTATAATAGTCCAGATCCAGTGTATTTCAGTCCACCTAAAAACGACAAATCACAAGAGTTAAGAAAATCAAAGTGTATCAGGAGCAGCAGAATAAAGATAAACAGCTAAATGTGAATTAAAAAAATAATGCTTTACAGCATGATAATGATTTTTTTACAGTTAACTACACAGTTTTTAAAAAGTATAAAGCATAAAAAAATGACTTGCAGTGAGTGCAGGACCATAGTACTAGACTGTTTGTAAACAACCAAGAGCCCTATAAACACACGCTCACACCGGATGTCCATATAAGGAGTTGTTCCCACGGCAATTGACGGCGCTTTCTTTTCCTTCTCCCTGATTGGTTTAGACCATTCGCGCGGCAACGTTCAAACGTCCGTATTTAAGCGACTTCCGCGTGAGCGCGTATTATTCAGTGTAGCAGAGGAGAGGAGCGGGAGAGTTCGTCTCGAACGTAAGTGGGTTTTTTGTTTTACTTCTACTGTGTATCTGTGTTTCACCACTAACGTCAGTTATATACTTATAATCACTAAGTAAACGCCAGACCTGCCAAGTGCCAACATATGCGCATTTTGCGCAGCAGATATGCATTTAGACATGAAACTACTATACGCTGCTACGGTGTGTCACTTCAAACTACCTCTCTCGCTGGTTTAAAGACGCATAATCTGGGCTACAAGGCTGTATAACTGTTTTAAATGTAATAAATAACGACTAAATGGCGTATTACATATCAGACTTGTATGGAACCGCTGCGTCAACCCACTCGCCGCATTTCTGGATCAAACGATCCGACACTTTGTCGAAAACACACTCCACTCGGCTCAAATAAAAGCGGTTAGCCGAACGACAACTGTAAAATGGATCTTACCTTTTGGTTTTTATCCGTGTAAAAATGATTTTTCTGTGAAAATTAAAGCGGTCTCTCGTCAGCCGGACTTCCTGTGTTACACTTAAAAGAGTCCGGGCGTCTCTGGCTGACGTAACTTCCCTGAGAGAAGCGCATTTGCCGGTCGCGTCACATCAGCGACACAGCTCAATGGCGCCATCATGCGTTTCTTTTTTGAATGGAAAATATATAGAATTCTGCAGGGACTTAGAAATACAGCCATGAAGTGTTTTATAGAACACTAATAGTGATATAAAAGTGAACGTGCTTTCTGGACTAAACCACTGCAGTTGTGTTGTTTTCACTTGATCAAAGTCAAACTGTGTGTGTGTAGGTGTGTGTGTGTAGGGCTGCAACGATCACTCGAGTAACTCGATTATAAAAATCGACTTATAAAGTCAAAACGTTTGCCTCGAGTTTACGTTCAAATCCGAGCTCGCGCGATATGCGGCCTGTTCAGCGCCGGGGTCGTTGTTCCACACGGACCGATTGAGCAGACGCACATCCGAATTTTTAATGGGGGACCGAGTGAAACGGCCCGTTAAAGGCAGTAAATGTCCAAAGTGTGGCGCAATTTCACAATAAAACCAGAAGCCAACAATGTTCAGTGTAACCACTGCACACGACGCGTGTGGTAGCACAACGACACGTCCTCTATGACTCGGTATCTGAGCCGGAAGTACTCAGTTGCTAACGCTAACGACGCCGACATGTTCGCTGATTTAATGTAGTTTATTGGAGCGTTCTGTGTTTGTCGTGATGAGGTTTGACTCGATATGATGTTACACACAAGAACACACACCTCACGCACGCAAGATCGAGGAATAATTAGTAGAATACTCGATTACAAAATATTCGATAGCTGCAGCCCTAATGGATACGTGTGTACATGCATATATGTATGCGTTTGTGTATGTTTATATTTGTGTGTGTGTGTATATATACATATTTGTATAGATCTGTACATGTATATATGTATGCGTTTGTGTATGTATATATTTGTATGTGTGTGTGTATATATACATATTTGTATAGATCTGTACATGTATGCACGTGTTTGTATGTATACGTGTATATATACGCGTGTGTGTATATATACGCGTGTGTGTATATATGTGTGTGTGTATATATATATATACACGTGTATATGTATATATATATACACGTGTGTATGTATATATATATATATATATATATATATATATATATACGTGTGTTGTACGTGTGTATGTATATGTATGTATACGTGTGTATATGTATGTATACGTGTGGATATGTATGTATACCTGTGTGTGTGTATATATATATATATATACATATACGTGTGTATATATATATGTATGTATACCTGTGTGTGTGTATATATATATATATATACATATACGTGTGTATATATATATATATACGTGTGTATATATGTGTGTATATATGTATGTATATATACGTGTGTATGTATATATACGTGTGTATATATACGTGTGTATATATACGTGTGTATATATACGTGTGTGTATATACGTGTGTGTATATACGTGTGTGTATATACGTGTGTATATACGTGTGTATATACGTGTGTATATACGTGTATATATACGTGTGTATATACGTGTGTATATACGTATATATACGTGTGTGTATATATATGTATGTATACGTGTGTGTATATATATGTATGTATACGTGTGTATATACGTGTGTGTATATATATGTATATATACGTGTGTGTGTATATATATGTATGTATACGTGTGTATATGTATGTATGTATACGTGTGTATATATATATGTATGTGTATATATGTATATACACGTGTGTATGTATGTGTATATATATACGTGTGTATATGTACATATGTATATATATTTATGCATATTTATATATATTTATGTGTATGTATATATATTTATATGTGTATGTATATATATTTATGTGTATATATATATATATATATATGTGTATATACATATCTATTTGTGTATATATTTGTATGTGTATATATATGTATACACACACACATGTATATATATTTATATATATTTATATGTGTATATATATTTATATTTATGTGTGTGTGTATATATATATATATATATATATACACACATGTATACATGTATACACACGCATACGTATGTGTGTATATGTGTATGTATATATATGTGTGTACATATACACACATTCATAAACATACACACATGTATATATGTGCACGTATACACACACGTGTATATGTGTGTATACATACGTACGTAAATATATATTAACACCTACCTTTTTTTGCTTAACAGGTTCCCTTCGTTTGCTGCACAGAATTCCCTGGACGGACCGGACCGGACCGGAGCTGGGTTTCTGTTGTAAGTACAACAGAAACGTAAGTTTAAGGTTTACAAAATCACTACAGTCACATAACACTTCATATAAGGTCTACGAGACCACATCACATGGACACTTTGTTCATGTGATGTGGTTCTCGAAAGGCTTTTTTCTACATATACATAAGGTTTATATATAAGGTCTATGAGAGCACATTATGTGAACACTTTGTTCATGTCTTGTGGTTCTCAAAGGCTTTTCAGAGGTTTATATAAGGTCTATGGGAGCACATTATGTGAACACTTTGTTCATGTCTTGTGGTTTTCAAAGGCTTTTCAGAGGTTTATATAGAAGGTTTATATATAAGGTCTATGGGAGCACATTATGTGAACACTTTGTTCATGTCTTGTGGTTTTCAAAGGCTTTTCAGAGGTTTATATAGAAGGTTTATATATAAGGTCTATGGGAGCACATTATGTGAACACTTTGTTCATGTCTTGTGGTTTTCAAAGGCTTTTCAGAGGTTTATATAGAAGGTTTATATATAAGGTCATTGGAGCACATTATGTGAACACTTTGTTCATGTCTTGTGGTTTTCAAAGGCTTTTCAGAGGTTTATTTAGGTTTATATATATGTGGTCTATGAGAGCACATCACATGGACACTTTGTTCATGTTTTGTGGTTCTCAAAGGCTTTTCAGAGGTTTATATAGAAGGTTTATATATATATGGTCTATGAGAGCACATTATGTGAACACTTTGTTCATGTCTTGTGGTTTTCAAAGGCTTTTCAGAGGTTTATTTAGGTTTATATATATGGTCTATGAGCGCACATCACATGGACACTTTGTTCATGTTTTGTGGTTCTCAAAGGCTTTTCAGAGGTTTATATAGAAGGTTTATATATATATGGTCTATGAGAGCACATTATGTGAACACTTTGTTCATGTCTTGTGGTTTTCTCAAGGCTTTTCAGAGGTCTATTTAGGTTTATATATATATGGTCTATGAGAGCACATCACGTTGAACACTTTGTTCATGTCTTGTTTTCAAAAGGCTTTTTTCCGAGGTTTATATAGAAGGTTTATATATATATGGTCTATGAGAGCACATTATGTGAACACGTTGTTCATGTCTTGTGGTTTTCAAAGGCTTTTCAGAGGTTTATATAGAAGGTTTATATATATATGGTCTATGAGAGCACATTATGTGAACACTTTGTTCATGTCTTGTGGTTTTCAAAGGCTTTTCAGAGGTTTATTTAGGTTTATATATATGGTCTATGAGCGCACATCACATGGACACTTTGTTCATGTTTTGTGGTTCTCAAAGGCTTTTCAGAGGTTTATATAGAAGGTTTATATATATATGGTCTATGAGAGCACATTATGTGAACACTTTGTTCATGTCTTGTGGTTTTCTCAAGGCTTTTCAGAGGTTTATTTAGGTTTATATATATGGTCTATGAGAGCACATCACGTTGAACACTTTGTTCATGTCTTGTTGTTTTCAAAAGGCTTTTCCAAGGTTTATATAGAAGGTTTATATATATATGGTCTATGAGAGCACATTATGTGAACACGTTGTTCATGTCTTGTGGTTTTCAAAGGCTTTTCAGAGGTTTATTTAGGTTTATATATATGGTCTATGAGCGCACATCACATGGACACTTTGTTCATGTTTTGTGGTTCTCAAAGGCTTTTCAGAGGTTTATATATATATGGTCTATGAGAGCACATTATGTGAACACTTTGTTCATGTCTTGTGGTTTTCTCAAGGCTTTTCAGAGGTTTATTTAGGTTTATATATATGGTCTATGAGAGCACATCACGTTGAACACTTTGTTCATGTCTTGTTGTTTTCAAAAGGCTTTTCCAAGGTTTATATAGAAGGTTTATATATATATGGTCTATGAGAGCACATTATGTGAACACGTTGTTCATGTCTTGTGGTTTTCAAAGGCTTTTCAGAGGTTTATATATATATATGGTCTATGAGAGCACATTATGTGAACAAGTTGTTCATGTCTTGTGGTTTTCAAAGGCTTTTCAGAGGTTTATATAGAAGGTTTATATATATATATATGGTCTATGAGAGCACATCACATTGAGCACTTTGTTCATGTCATGTGGTGCTCTAAGGTCTACATATACGTACACACACACACACACCTGACTTCCGACATTGTTTTGACCTCAACGTCACTTGACTGACTGACTTAAAACAGACCGACTTGTTACTTTTCAGGTTCTGGTGTTTTGATTTCAGGTGTTTCATTTCATGACATTTGGTCATGTGCTGTGATTCTGTTAGCATAGTCTCTCTCTAACTTCCTGTTAGAAGGATGTTTGAGAAACTTTAGCATAGTCTCTCTCTAACTTCCTGTTAAAAGGATGTTTGAGAAACTTTAGCATGGTCTCTCTCTAACTTCCTGTTAAAAGGATGTTTGAGAAACTTTAGCATGGTCTCTCTCTAACTTCCTGTTAAAAGGATGTTTGAGAAACTTTAGCATGGTCTCTCTCTAACTTCCTGTTAAAAGGATGTTTGAGAAACTTTAGCATGGTCTCTCTCTGACTTCCTGTTAAAAGGATGTTTGAGAAACGTTAGCATTGTCTCTCTCTGACTTCCTGTTAAAAGGATGTTTGAGAAACGTTAGCATGGTCTCTCTCTGACTTCCTGTTAAAAGGATGTTTGAGAAACTTTAGCATGGTCTCTCTCTAACTTCCTGTTAAAAGGATGTTTGAGAAACGTTAGCATAGTCTCTCTCTAACTTCCTGTTAAAAGGATGTTTGAGAAACGTTAGCAAAGTCTCTCTCTGACTTCCTGTTAAAAGGATGTTTGAGAAACGTTAGCATAGTCTCTCTCTGACTTCCTGTTAAAAGGATGTTTGAGAAACTTTAGCATAGTCTTTCTTCCTCCTCCTCTTCCTCCCCTCCTCCTTCCTCTTCTCCCCCAACCGGCCGAGGCAGACGGCTGCACATCTTTGAGTCTGGTTCTATCAGAGATTTCTTCCTGTTAAAAGGGAGTTTTTTCTGTCTGGACTGTTGGGGTTTATTTTATGATATTGTTTGAATAAGTTTATCTTTGTTTATATAGAGTTATTTAGCTGAATTGATAATAGCAACAAACGTAAGAACCGCTATTATCAAATATAGTCACTAAAATGGTAGCATACTATCCCCCTTTTCCTTGTCTCTTCCTCCTTTATCCCCCTCCCACTTCCTCTGTTCCCCCCATTTTTCCTTTCACCCCAACCTGTCGAGGCACGCTTGCCACACCTGCTTACCTAATCTGTTCTGATAATGAAACTTGTAGGATATATGGTCTGCTGCATTGACTGCCAGAACGTTTTGGGTTTCTTCTTTCTTAGGAAGGTTTTGTGCTTTAGCTTTAGCTTTAGCTTTAGCTAGCAACAATTGTCCTCCACAGTTTTTTTGAATGTTTGTTCGACTGTGTAGAAGTAAAACGGACAATCAGGATTCTAGGTAATCTTAGATACAAGACCTTTTAGAGATGTAAGTTAGATTGTTGGAGTGTGTTTAGCTAAATGCTACCATTTTACCTGTCTCTTGTCCCACCTCTCTGTCCCCCATCTTTCCTTTCCCCCCAACCGGCCTTGGCAGATGGCTGCACATCTTTGAGTTTGGTTCTGTCAGAGATTTAACTTTCTCTCCACTTGCCTTTAGCTGTGCTCGCTCAAAGTGTGATCTCTGTTGGGTTAGATTAGGATCATTATAGTCTGTGTGTGTTTGTGTTGATAGTTTCTGCCTCATTTGCATTAAGATGCATTTTATTATATATATATATATATATACATTTAAAGGAATTAACAGACTTTAAATGTGAATCACAAAAACCACTTATATTAAATAGCCTTAGCTAGAATGGGAGTCTTATCTGTACACCTTTTCTTTACCTTCTTTTTCTTATCCCTCATCCCTCTATCCCCCACTTTCTTTCCCCCTGACTTTCGAGGCCCAGCGCATGGCAAAAGCACTGTTTCGTCTGTGTACTTCCTGTCGTCGTCTGGGACAAAACTGTCGGGGTCTCCCTTCCTCCTATTGCACCGTAGAGGTTTTTGTGATGTAGTCGTAGATCACATAGAGTTTAGTCGTTGTCCGACACAGTTTGTGCAGCAAATGTGCAAACGAGTCATAGTGTGAACAGTGTTTGTGTTTGTGTGGACAATCGAGATAATGTTAAGTTGAGTATCACCCTCCTCCTCCTCCCTCTTCCTCTTCCACCCCAACCTGTCGAGGCAGACGCTCACTTTGAGTCTGGTTCTGTCAGAGATTTAACTTCCTGTTAAAAGGGAGTTTTTTTCTTCTCTTTATAGTTTTGTCAAGTTAAGTTACAAGTTAACCTCAGTAACACTTTAGTTTAGATATTCACACAAACTGATTTATTTGAGAATCTTAACTTTTCAAACACATTTTTAACGTTAAATTTCTCCACATCAGCGCTGGACAAATAAAGTTAAACACAGTTAAGTCGCACCAGTCCATGTTTGGGCTAATGTGCAACACATTCTTGCTAACACTGTTTGACAGAGTTAGCCTTCTTTTCCAAACATCGTTGGTCTTTTTGTCACTTTTTGCATGTCGTCTTTGGCTCCGCCCTCTTTATCTGTGTTGCGCTGAATCACAACATACCTGTTTATAGACGATAGTCATCCATGTTTGCTGCTGCTGCTTTTGTCTGTTTGTGTTTCTAATCTATTCCAGAATAACGTGGAACATGGAACCGCCCTGATGTCCACCTGAGATTAGCCCCGCCCCCTCCTCCATTATATGAGAAGAACCTGCGGTTGTGAGTATATCAGACTCTAACTGTTGCATCAGTGTCTCATGTTTTGTTTTTCTAATCTATTACAGAATGGAGGCCAACATGGTTTTCACCGCCATCGCCGATGCAGTTACATTGTCTCTGTATTTATTGATTTCTGTTTGTACAAAACACAAAGCTGCTTATCAACGCTCAGTTGTCGTCACTCGTTTGCGCCGCCGCTCGTTTGCGCCGCCGCTCGTTTGCGCCGCCGCTCGTTTGCGCCGTCGCTCGTTTGCGCCGCCGCTCGTATCCGCCGCTGCTCTTAGAACGCAACTCGATCACTGTCGCACTTTGATTGTATTGCTGTTGTGTGTGTGTGTGTGTCTCTCTCTCTTGTCCTTTGGCTCCGCCCCCTCCTCCTCCCCCTCTTCTCCCTTTCACCCCGACCGGTCGAGGCAGACGGCCGCACACTTTGAGTCTGGTTCTCCAGAGATTTCTTCCTGTTAAAAGGGAGTTTTTTCTCTCCACAGTTTTGCCCTCGAGGCTTTTGCTCATCGTGTGATTTGTTGGGTTTTCTCTTGTTAACTTAGTTTTTTATTTTTTTATTATTCTGTATAAAATCTAAATAAAGTTGACTTGAATTAGAGACGGAGACGAGGTCAGAGCGACACTTTTGATATAATCCATGAATGCAAACATTCATCAACACTCAGTTCAGGACACTGTTGATTTAGTTTGATTTTAAAGGGTTAATTTAAAGGTTAATAAAGTAAAGGAGACAGAGTGAGAGTAGTCCACGTTACTGACCTCTGTGTTTCCGTCTTTTCCTTCACGTTCACAGTCTAGAGTTTTTAAACTGTGAACTCACAGTAAAACTGTCTGACACAAACAGACTCTCAGTTCAGTCTCTCTGTTTGTCTCTGTGTCTCAGGACAGGACATTTAGGACATTTCTATCAGCTCAAAGTCCTTTAAATCTCTCTGGGAAACCAGCAGCTGAACACATGGACTGGATTTCACTGACTGACTGGACTGGATTGGCTTTACCTTCTGTGAGTCGTTTTTGTTCTTTCTTTTCACTCTTTGTTGGCTCGGTCTCTTCTTCTTTCATCCCCTCTCTCCGTCCTTTGTCGCTTTCCTTTTCCCATTTCTTCCTTCCTTCCATTCTTGCTTTTCATTTCTTTCCATCCTTCTCGCTCCTTCCTTTGTTCAGTCCCTTCTTTCTTTACATCTTTCTTTAATTCTTTCTTTCATTCTTTCTTTAATTCTTTCTTTACATCTTTCTTTATTTACGTCTTTCTTTAATTCTCTTTTAATTCTCATTCTTGACGTCTTTAATTCTTTCTTTTCATTCTCTTTTTTTAATTCTTTTTTTCTTCACGTCTTTTTTTTAATTCTTTTAATTCTCTTTCTTTACGTCTTTCTTTAATTCTTTTTTTCTTCATGTCTTTCTTTATGTCTTTCTTTCTCTCCATCATTTTAATTGTCGCCTGTGTTTTAGCTTCATTTCCACTGAAACTTTTCTTCTCCTCAACAGGTTTTTCCTCACACGAAGTTCCAGTTGTGACCAGCATTTGTATGATTGTTATGTAGAGTAGATATATGTGTATATATGTATATATATATAAAAATATATGATGGTTAAAGTAAAAAGATCCTAAAGACGTAGAAAGATTAAAGTAAACATTTAAATCTAGGATTATGTTCATGAGTCAAAGAAAATACAGTTAACTGAACATGACGACGTGTTAGAGCTGAAACAATGACTCCAATAATCCACCACTATTTTCAGGATTAAAAGCAGATTTCTGATTGTTTCAGATTCTTAAATGTGAATCTTTTCTTTGTTTCTTTGCTCCATAAAAACAAAGAAATCATTTAAAAAAACTGAGTCATTTTGTGTTTGTGGACAAAAACAAAGACGTTTGTCAACATCATCATTTCCACGTTTGACAAACTCTGATCAATGTTTTCTAACTTTTTCTGACGTTTCATCGACAAAAACCAGGAAAATGGAAGTGATTTATGAAGAGAATCGTTAGCTACAGCTCCACTACGGTGGCCCTGAAGGCCAGGTCGGTTGTTGTCGTTTTGGTTGTTGTTTCAGTTAATGGCGTTTCAGTTGTTTTCAGTTAATGACGTTGTGTTTCAGTTGTCTTGGTTCAGTTGAAGTTGTTGTTTCAGTTGACGGTGTTGGTGATCTGGCCTCCAGGGCCACCGTAGTGGAGCTGCAGCTAACGGTTCTCTTCATAAATCACTTCCATTTTCCTGGTTTTTGTCGATGAAACGTCAGAAAATGTTAGAAAACATTGATCAGTTTGTCAAACGTGGAAATGATGATGTTGTCAAACGTCTTTGTTTTTGTCCACAAACATAAAATGATTCAGTTTTTAAATGATTTCTTTGTTTTTATGGAGCAAAGAAACAAAGAAAAGATTCACATTTAAGAATCTGAAACAATCAGAAATCTGCTTTTAATCCTGAAAATAGTGGATTATTGGAGTCATTGTTTCAGCTCTAACACGTCGTCATGTTCAGTTAACTGTATTTTCTTTGATTCATGAACATAATCCTAGATTTAAATGTTTACTTTAATCTTTCTACTTGTTTATAATCATTTTACGTTATCTTTATCTTTAACCCTCTTTGCAACATCTTGAATCTGACTTTTGTGTAAAGAGAAAGTTTATTATTTATTATCTTATTTTCTGGTGTTGATGACTTTATTGTTTTATCACTAATAAAATCACTCCTCGCTTCAAACGACTTATTTTGTTGTTCGTTTGTTTTTTACCACGAAGCAAATCTGCAGGAACACAGACGAATATTTAAATTAATGTCAGAGAAATGTGAATAAATGAAGACATTGAGGATTTTTCTGTTTACATTTTTTACAATGTTACGTCAAAGCAGATTAGACGTTTGAAAATAAATGTTATATATTTTATATATTATTTATTTTCAAGCTTATTATCGATGCATTAAAAAAAGGTGTGACGACCTGAGACGACTCACGATTATGGCTATCTAAAATGTAATCACAGATAGGAATGTGGTTCGATTAAATGTTAAAACAGCTTTGCCATAACCCCACATCAACTTCTGAAGCTGGAAACATTGATGCAGCTGAGGTTGCGTCTGTGTATCATACAATTACTGCGGTGTGTTTATTTTGGTGTGAAATAAAAACAAAAAAAAAATAAAAACAGTTGTGTGTCCTCATCAGGAAGCATCGTGCACTCAACCTGCATCCTGGAATAAATCTCTACCATAACCTGTACGTCTTTTTCATCACATAACATGTTTATTTGGTGTGTATCTGCACCATTATTATGAAGCCCTTAAGTTTCGAAACAAACAGTTCAGCCACTGCCTAGAACGCTGTGTTTGTTATTGGATTCCCGGGCTCTGCAAGTGGTCGGGAAAAAGCCTGGATTTGTGACGTAATTGGACTGCCTTGGCTCAAAATGTAAGGAGCAACGACAGCTACAAATCGCCCCGCTTAGACCGCGAACGCACCACAAACAGAGAGGGGCGGGCCATTGCTGACATGCCTCTATGAAGGTAAATTTGGTGCAAAAGTCACAAGCACATGTAACTGGAGATTTCACATGCGCACACTGAAGTCACAAATGTGTAACCGTAAAGTTGAAGTTGTAGATTTTCTTTTATACCTTGTTAACACAAATCCTTGTTACAGGTACACAAATCCTATCCTGTGCATCACAAATTCCAGCAGTCATGCACTCTACACTTTTGCTCCAATAGTTGCAGTGCAGTTGGTGCAAAACCCATTCACACACCTGTGTTTCATAATCTGAGAACGGTTTATGCATTTGTAAACCGTAAGGTTGAAGTTGTAAATATTTTTTAAACCTTGTTAACACGAAATAGGGCTACAGGTACACAAATCCTTGTTACGGGTTCACAAATTTGATAAACATGGCATATTATTGTATTTCCCGCAAGATTTTACCATTTATTGGGAAAAAAGAATTTTGGTCCAAAATGTGACAAAAACGACATACTATACTATGTCGTCCAAAGTCTGACCATTTTTTTTTAAAACCTTTTTTTGGTCCAAAACTTGACAAAAACGTCATACTATACTATGCAGTACATTATACTATACTATGACGTCCAAAATGTGAGCATTTTTTGAAAAAAAATTTGGTCCAAAATTTGACAAAAACGACATACTATACTATGTCGTCCAAAATGTGACCATTTTTTGAAAAACCTTTTTTTCGTCCAAAATTTGACAAAAACGACATACGATACTATGTCGTCCAAAGTCTGACCATTTTTTTTTAAAAACCTTTTTTTGGTCCAAAACTTGACAAAAACGTCATACATACTATGCACTACATTATACTATACTATGAAGTCCAAAATGTGACCATTATTTGGAAAAAAAGAATTTGGTCCAAAATTTGACAAAAACGACATACTATACTATGTCGTCCAAAGTCTGACCATTTTTTTTAAAAACCTTTTTTTGGTCCTAAACTTGACAAAAACGTCATACTATACTATGCAGTACATTATACTATAGTATGTCGTCCAAAATCTGACCATTTTTTGAAAAACCTTTTTTTGGTCCAAAACTTGACAAAAACGTCATACTATACTATGCAGTACATTATACTATACTATGACGTCCAAAATGTGACCATTATTTGGAAAAAAAGAATTTGGTCCAAAATTTGACAAAAACGACATACTATACTATGTCGTCCAAAGTCTGACCATTTTTTTGAAAAACCTTTTTTTGGTCCAAAACTTGACAAAAACGTCATACTATACTATGCAGTACATTATACTATACTATGACGTCCAAAATGTGACCATTTTTTGAAAAAAAGATTTTGTCCAAAATTTGACAAAAACGACATACTATACTATGTCGTCCAAAGTCTGACCATTTTTTTAAAAAACCTTTTTTTGGTCCAAAGCTTGACAAAAACGTCATACTATACTATGCAGTACATTATACTATACTATGTCGTCCAAAATGTGACAATGTTTTGAAAAAAAAAAAAATTGGGTCCAAAATTGGACAAAAATGACATACTATACTATGACGTCCAAAATGTGACCATTTTTTGAAAAAAAAGATTTGGTCCAAAATTTGACAAAAACGACATACTATACTATGTCGTCCAAAGTCTGACCATTTTTTTGAAAAACCTTATTTTGGTCCAAAACTTGACAAAAACGTCATACTATACTATGCAGTACATTATACTATACTATGACGTCCAAAATGTGACCATTTTTTGAAAAAAAAAATTGGTCCAAAATTTGACAAAAACGACATACTATACTATGTCGTCCAAAGTCTGACCATTTTTTTGAAAAACCTTTTTTTGGTCCAAAACTTGACAAAAACGTCATACTATACTATGCAGTACATTATACTATACTATGACGTCCAAAATGTGACGTTTTTTTGAAAAAAAAATTTGGTCCAAAATTTGACAAAAACTACATACTATACTATGTCGTCCAAAGTCTGACCATTTTTTTTAAAAACCTTTTTTTGGTCCAAAACTTGACAAAAACGTCATACTATACTATGCAGTACATTATACTATACTATGACGTCCAAAATGTGACCATCTTTGGAAAAAAAAATTTGTTCCAAAATTTGACAAAAACGACATACTATACTATGTCGTCCAAAGTCTGACCATTTTTTTTAAAAACCTTTTTTTGGTCCAAAACTTGACAAAAACGTCAAACTATACTATGCAGTACATTATACTATACTATGACGTCCAAAATGTGACCATTTTTTGAAAAAAAATTTGGTCCAAAATTTGACAAAAACGACACACTATACTATGTCGTCCAAAGTCTGACCATTTTTTTGAAAAACCTTATTTTGGTCCAAAACTTGACAAAAACGTCATACTATACTATGCAGTACATTATACTATACTATGACGTCCAAAATGTGACCATTTTTTGAAAAAACAAATTTGGTCCAAAATTTGACAAAAACGACATACTATACTATGTCGTCCAAAGTCTGACCATTTTTTTGAAAAACCTTTTTTTGGTCCAAAACTTGACAAAAACGTCATACTATACTATGCAGTACATTATACTATACTATGACGTCCAAAATGTGACAATTTTTTAATAAAAAAAATTGGGTCCAAAATTTGACAAAAACGACACACTATACTATGTCGTCCAAAGTCTGACCATTTTTTTGAAAAACCTTTTTTTGGTCCAAAACTTGACAAAAACGTCATACTATACTATGCAGTACATTATACTATACTATGACGTCCAAAATGTGACCATTTTTTGAAAAAAAAATTTGGTCCAAAATTTGACAAAAACGACATACTATACTATGTCGTCCAAAGTCTGACCATTTTTTTTAAAAACCTTTTTTTGGTCCAAAACTTGACAAAAACGTCATACTATACTATGCAGTACATTATACTATACTATGACGTCCAAAATGTGACCATTTTTTAATAAAAAAAATTTGGTCCAAAATTTGACAAAAACGACATACTATACTATGTCGTCCAAAGTCTGACCATTTTTTTGAAAAACCTTATTTTGGTCCAAAACTTGACAAAAACGTCATACTATACTATGCAGTACATTATACTATACTATGACGTCCAAAATGTGACCATTTTTTGAAAAAAAAATTGGGTCCAAAATTGGACAAAAACGACATACTATACTATGTCGTCCAAAGTCTGACCATTTTTTTTAAAAACCTTTTTTTGGTCCAAAACTTGACAAAAACGTCAAACTATACTATGCAGTACATTATACTATACTATGACGTCCAAAATGTGACCATTTTTTGAAAAAAAAATTTGGTCCAAAATTTGACAAAAACGACATACTATACTATGTCGTCCAAAGTCTGACCATTTTTTTGAAAAACCTTTTTTTGGTCCAAAACTTGACAAAAACGTCATACTATACTATGCAGTACATATACTATGTCGTCCAAAGTCTGACCATTTTTTTGAAAAACCTTTTTTTGGTCCAAAACTTGACAAAAACGTCATACTATACTATGCAGTACATTATACTATACTATGACGTCCAAAATGTGACCATTTTTTAATAAAAAAAATTGGGTCCAAAATTTGACAAAAACGACATACTATACTATGTCGTCCAAAGTCTGACCATTTTTTTGAAAAACCTTTTTTTGGTCCAAAACTTGACAAAAACGTCATACTATACTATGCAGTACATTATACTATACTATGACGTCCAAAATGTGACCATTTTTTAATAAAAAAAATTGGGTCCAAAATTTGACAAAAACGACATACTATACTATGTCGTCCAAAGTCTGACCATTTTTTTTAAAAACCTTTTTTTGGTCCAAAACTTGACAAAAACGTCATACTATACTATGCAGTACATTATACTATACTATGACGTCCAAAATGTGACCATCTTTTGAAAAAAAAATTTGGTCCAAAATTTGACAAAAACGACATACTATACTATGTCGTCCAAAGTCTGACCATTTTTTTTAAAAACCTTTTTTTGGTCCAAAACTTGACAAAAATGTCATACAATACTATGCAGTACATTATACTATACTATGACGTCCAAAATGTGACCATTTTTTGAAAAAAAAGATTTGGTCCAAAATTTGACAAAAACAACATACTATACTATGTCGTCCAAAGTCTGACCATTTTTTTTATAAACCTTTTTTTGGTCCAAAACTTGACAAAAACGTCATACTATACTATGCAGTACATTATACTATACTATGACGTCCAAAATGTGACCATTTTTTAATAAAAAAAATTGGGTCCAAAATTTGACAAAAACGACATACTATACTATGTCGTCCAAAGTCTGACCATTTTTTTTAAAAACCTTTTTTTGGTCCAAAACTTGACAAAAATGTCATACAATACTATGCAGTACATTATACTATACTATGACGTCCAAAATGTGACCATTTTTTGAAAAAAAAGATTTGGTCCAAAATTTGACAAAAACGACATACTATACTATGTCGTCCAAAGTCTGACCATTTTTTTTATAAACCTTTTTTTGGTCCAAAACTTGACAAAAACGTCATACTATACTATGCAGTACATTATACTATACTATGACGTCCAAAATGTGACCATTTTTTGAAAAAAAAATTGGGTCCAAAATTTGACAAAAACGACATACTATACTATGTCGTCCAAAGTCTGACCATTTTTTTTAAAAACCTTTTTTTGGTCCAAAACTTGACAAAAATGTCATACAATACTATGCAGTACATTATACTATACTATGACGTCCAAAATGTGACCATTTTTTGAAAAAAAAGATTTGGTCCAAAATTTGACAAAAACAACATACTATACTATGTCGTCCAAAGTCTGACCATTTTTTTGAAAAACCTTTTTTTGGTCCAAAACTTGACAAAAACGTCATACTATACTATGCAGTACATTATACTATACTATGACGTCCAAAATGTGACCATTTTTTGAAAAAAAAATTTGGTCCAAAATTTGACAAAAACGACATACTATACTATGTCGTCCAAAGTCTGACCATTTTTTTGAAAAACCTTATTTTGGTCCAAAACTTGACAAAAACGTCATACTATACTATGCAGTACATTATACTATACTATGACGTCCAAAATGTGACCATTTTTTGAAAAAAACAATTGGGTCCAAAATTTGACAAAAACGACATACTATACTATGTCGTCCAAAGTCTGACCATTTTTTTTAAAAACCTTTTTTTGGTCCAAAACTTGACAAAAACGTCAAACTATACTATGCAGTACATTATACTATACTATGACGTCCAAAATGTGACCATTTTTTGAAAAAAAAATTTGGTCCAAAATTTGACAAAAACGACATACTATACTATGTCGTCCAAAGTCTGACCATTTTTTTTAAAAACCTTTTTTTGGTCCAAAACTTGACAAAAACGTCATACTATACTATGCAGTACATTATACTATACTATGACGTCCAAAATGTGACCATTTTTTAATAAAAAAAATTGGGTCCAAAATTTGACAAAAACGACATACTATACTATGTCGTCCAAAGTCTGACCATTTTTTTTAAAAACCTTTTTTTGGTCCAAAACTTGACAAAAACGTCATACTATACTATGCAGTACATTATACTATACTATGACGTCCAAAATGTGACCATCTTTTGAAAAAAAAATTTGGTCCAAAATTTGACAAAAACGACATACTATACTATGTCGTCCAAAGTCTGACCATTTTTTTTAAAAACCTTTTTTTGGTCCAAAACTTGACAAAAATGTCATACAATACTATGCAGTACATTATACTATACTATGACGTCCAAAATGTGACCATTTTTTGAAAAAAAAGATTTGGTCCAAAATTTGACAAAAACAACATACTATACTATGTCGTCCAAAGTCTGACCATTTTTTTTATAAACCTTTTTTTGGTCCAAAACTTGACAAAAACGTCATACTATACTATGCAGTACATTATACTATACTATGACGTCCAAAATGTGACCATTTTTTAATAAAAAAAATTGGGTCCAAAATTTGACAAAAACGACATACTATACTATGTCGTCCAAAGTCTGACCATTTTTTTTAAAAACCTTTTTTTGGTCCAAAACTTGACAAAAATGTCATACAATACTATGCAGTACATTATACTATACTATGACGTCCAAAATGTGACCATTTTTTGAAAAAAAAGATTTGGTCCAAAATTTGACAAAAACGACATACTATACTATGTCGTCCAAAGTCTGACCATTTTTTTTATAAACCTTTTTTTGGTCCAAAACTTGACAAAAACGTCATACTATACTATGCAGTACATTATACTATACTATGACGTCCAAAATGTGACCATTTTTTGAAAAAAAAATTGGGTCCAAAATTTGACAAAAACGACATACTATACTATGTCGTCCAAAGTCTGACCATTTTTTTTAAAAACCTTTTTTTGGTCCAAAACTTGACAAAAATGTCATACAATACTATGCAGTACATTATACTATACTATGACGTCCAAAATGTGACCATTTTTTGAAAAAAAAGATTTGGTCCAAAATTTGACAAAAACGACATACTATACTATGTCGTCCAAAGTCTGACCATTTTTTTGAAAAACCTTTTTTTGGTCCAAAACTTGACAAAAACGTCATACTATACTATGCAGTACATTATACTATACTATGACGTCCAAAATGTGACCATTTTTTGAAAAAAAAATTTGGTCCAAAATTTGACAAAAACGACATACTATACTATGTCGTCCAAAGTCTGACCATTTTTTTGAAAAACCTTATTTTGGTCCAAAACTTGACAAAAACGTCATACTATACTATGCAGTACATTATACTATACTATGACGTCCAAAATGTGACCATTTTTTGAAAAAAACAATTGGGTCCAAAATTTGACAAAAACGACATACTATACTATGTCGTCCAAAGTCTGACCATTTTTTTTAAAAACCTTTTTTTGGTCCAAAACTTGACAAAAACGTCAAACTATACTATGCAGTACATTATACTATACTATGACGTCCAAAATGTGACCATTTTTTGAAAAAAAAATTTGGTCCAAAATTTGACAAAAACGACATACTATACTATGTCGTCCAAAGTCTGACCATTTTTTTTAAAAACCTTTTTTTGGTCCAAAACTTGACAAAAACGTCATACTATACTATGCAGTACATTATACTATACTATGACGTCCAAAATGTGACCATTTTTTAATAAAAAAAATTGGGTCCAAAATTTGACAAAAACGACATACTATACTATGTCGTCCAAAGTCTGACCATTTTTTTGAAAAACCTTTTTTTGGTCCAAAACTTGACAAAAACGTCATACTATACTATGCAGTACATTATACTATACTATGAAGTCCAAAATGTGACCATTTTTTAATAAAAAAAAATTGGGTCCAAAATTTGACAAAAACGACATACTATATACTATGTCGTCCAAAGTCTGACCATTTTTTTTCAAAACCTTTTTTTGGTCCAAAACTTGACAAAAACGTCATACTATACTATGCAGTACATTATACTATACTATGACGTCCAAAATGTGACCATTTTTTGAAAAAAAAATTTGGTCCAAAATTTGACAAAAACGACATACTATACTATGTCGTCCAAAGTCTGACCATTTTTTTTAAAAACCTTTTTTTGGTCCAAAACTTGACAAAAACGTCATACTATACTATGCAGTACATTATACTATACTATGACGTCCAAAATGTGACCATTTTTTAATAAAAAAAATTTGGTCCAAAATTTGACAAAAACGACATACTATACTATGTCGTCCAAAGTCTGACCATTTTTTTGAAAAACCTTATTTTGGTCCAAAACTTGACATAAACGTCATACTATACTATGCAGTACATTATACTATACTATGACGTCCAAAATGTGACCATCTTTTGAAAAAAAAATTTGGTCCAAAATTTGACAAAAACTACATACTATACTATGTCGTCCAAAGTCTGACCATTTTTTTTAAAAACCTTATTTTGGTCCAAAACTTGACAAAAACGTCATACTATACTATGCAGTACATTATACTATACTATGACGTCCAAAATGTGACCATTTTTTGAAAAAAAAATTGGGTCCAAAATTTGACAAAAACGACATACTATACTATGTCGTCCAAAGTCTGACCATTTTTTTTATAAACCTTTTTTTGGTCCAAAACTTGACAAAAACGTCATACTATACTATGCAGTACATTATACTATACTATGACGTCCAAAATGTGACCATTTTTTAATAAAAAAAATTGGGTCCAAAATTTGACAAAAACGACATACTATACTATGTCGTCCAAAGTCTGACCATTTTTTTTAAAAACCTTTTTTTGGTCCAAAACTTGACAAAAACGTCATACTATACTATGCAGTACATTATACTATACTATGACGTCCAAAATGTGACCATCTTTTGAAAAAAAAATTTGGTCCAAAATTTGACAAAAACTACATACTATACTATGTCGTCCAAAGTCTGACCATTTTTTTTAAAAACCTTTTTTTGGTCCAAAACTTGACAAAAATGTCATACAATACTATGCAGTACATTATACTATACTATGACGTCCAAAATGTGACCATTTTTTGAAAAAAAAGATTTGGTCCAAAATTTGACAAAAACAACATACTATACTATGTCGTCCAAAGTCTGACCATTTTTTTGAAAAACCTTTTTTTGGTCCAAAACTTGACAAAAACGTCTTACTATACTATGCAGTACATTATACTATACTATGACGTCCAAAATGTGACCATTTTTTGAAAAAAAAATTGGGTCCAAAATTTGACAAAAACGACATACTATACTATGTCGTCCAAAGTCTGACCATTTTTTTTAAAAACCTTTTTTTGGTCCAAAACTTGACAAAAATGTCATACAATACTATGCAGTACATTATACTATACTATGACGTCCAAAATGTGACCATTTTTTGAAAAAAAAGATTTGGTCCAAAATTTGACAAAAACAACATACTATACTATGTCGTCCAAAGTCTGACCATTTTTTTGAAAAACCTTTTTTTGGTCCAAAACTTGACAAAAACGTCATACTATACTATGCAGTACATTATACTATACTATGACGTCCAAAATGTGACCATTTTTTGAAAAAAAAATTTGGTCCAAAATTTGACAAAAACGACATACTATACTATGTCGTCCAAAGTCTGACCATTTTTTTGAAAAACCTTATTTTGGTCCAAAACTTGACAAAAACGTCATACTATACTATGCAGTACATTATACTATACTATGACGTCCAAAATGTGACCATTTTTTGAAAAAAACAATTGGGTCCAAAATTTGACAAAAACGACATACTATACTATGTCGTCCAAAGTCTGACCATTTTTTTGAAAAACCTTTTTTTGGTCCAAAACTTGACAAAAACGTCATACTATACTATGCAGTACATTATACTATACTATGACGTCCAAAATGTGACCATTTTTTGAAAAAAAAATTGGGTCCAAAATTTGACAAAAACGACATACTATACTATGTCGTCCAAAGTCTGACCATTTTTTTTAAAAACCTTTTTTTGGTCCAAAACTTGACAAAAATGTCATACAATACTATGCAGTACATTATACTATACTATGACGTCCAAAATGTGACCATTTTTTGAAAAAAAAGATTTGGTCCAAAATTTGACAAAAACGACATACTATACTATGTCGTCCAAAGTCTGACCATTTTTTTGAAAAACCTTTTTTTGGTCCAAAACTTGACAAAAACGTCATACTATACTATGCAGTACATTATACTATACTATGACGTCCAAAATGTGACCATTTTTTGAAAAAAAAATTTGGTCCAAAATTTGACAAAAACGACATACTATACTATGTCGTCCAAAGTCTGACCATTTTTTTGAAAAACCTTATTTTGGTCCAAAACTTGACAAAAACGTCATACTATACTATGCAGTACATTATACTATACTATGACGTCCAAAATGTGACCATTTTTTGAAAAAAACAATTGGGTCCAAAATTTGACAAAAACGACATACTATACTATGTCGTCCAAAGTCTGACCATTTTTTTTAAAAACCTTTTTTTGGTCCAAAACTTGACAAAAACGTCAAACTATACTATGCAGTACATTATACTATACTATGACGTCCAAAATGTGACCATTTTTTGAAAAAAAAATTTGGTCCAAAATTTGACAAAAACGACATACTATACTATGTCGTCCAAAGTCTGACCATTTTTTTTAAAAACCTTTTTTTGGTCCAAAACTTGACAAAAACGTCATACTATACTATGCAGTACATTATACTATACTATGACGTCCAAAATGTGACCATTTTTTAATAAAAAAAATTGGGTCCAAAATTTGACAAAAACGACATACTATACTATGTCGTCCAAAGTCTGACCATTTTTTTGAAAAACCTTTTTTTGGTCCAAAACTTGACAAAAACGTCATACTATACTATGCAGTACATTATACTATACTATGAAGTCCAAAATGTGACCATTTTTTAATAAAAAAAAATTGGGTCCAAAATTTGACAAAAACGACATACTATATACTATGTCGTCCAAAGTCTGACCATTTTTTTTCAAAACCTTTTTTTGGTCCAAAACTTGACAAAAACGTCATACTATACTATGCAGTACATTATACTATACTATGACGTCCAAAATGTGACCATTTTTTGAAAAAAAAATTTGGTCCAAAATTTGACAAAAACGACATACTATACTATGTCGTCCAAAGTCTGACCATTTTTTTTAAAAACCTTTTTTTGGTCCAAAACTTGACAAAAACGTCATACTATACTATGCAGTACATTATACTATACTATGACGTCCAAAATGTGACCATTTTTTAATAAAAAAAATTTGGTCCAAAATTTGACAAAAACGACATACTATACTATGTCGTCCAAAGTCTGACCATTTTTTTGAAAAACCTTATTTTGGTCCAAAACTTGACATAAACGTCATACTATACTATGCAGTACATTATACTATACTATGACGTCCAAAATGTGACCATCTTTTGAAAAAAAAATTTGGTCCAAAATTTGACAAAAACTACATACTATACTATGTCGTCCAAAGTCTGACCATTTTTTTTAAAAACCTTATTTTGGTCCAAAACTTGACAAAAACGTCATACTATACTATGCAGTACATTATACTATACTATGACGTCCAAAATGTGACCATTTTTTGAAAAAAAAATTGGGTCCAAAATTTGACAAAAACGACATACTATACTATGTCGTCCAAAGTCTGACCATTTTTTTTATAAACCTTTTTTTGGTCCAAAACTTGACAAAAACGTCATACTATACTATGCAGTACATTATACTATACTATGACGTCCAAAATGTGACCATTTTTTAATAAAAAAAATTGGGTCCAAAATTTGACAAAAACGACATACTATACTATGTCGTCCAAAGTCTGACCATTTTTTTTAAAAACCTTTTTTTGGTCCAAAACTTGACAAAAACGTCATACTATACTATGCAGTACATTATACTATACTATGACGTCCAAAATGTGACCATCTTTTGAAAAAAAAATTTGGTCCAAAATTTGACAAAAACTACATACTATACTATGTCGTCCAAAGTCTGACCATTTTTTTTAAAAACCTTTTTTTGGTCCAAAACTTGACAAAAATGTCATACAATACTATGCAGTACATTATACTATACTATGACGTCCAAAATGTGACCATTTTTTGAAAAAAAAGATTTGGTCCAAAATTTGACAAAAACAACATACTATACTATGTCGTCCAAAGTCTGACCATTTTTTTGAAAAACCTTTTTTTGGTCCAAAACTTGACAAAAACGTCTTACTATACTATGCAGTACATTATACTATACTATGACGTCCAAAATGTGACCATTTTTTGAAAAAAAAATTGGGTCCAAAATTTGACAAAAACGACATACTATACTATGTCGTCCAAAGTCTGACCATTTTTTTTAAAAACCTTTTTTTGGTCCAAAACTTGACAAAAATGTCATACAATACTATGCAGTACATTATACTATACTATGACGTCCAAAATGTGACCATTTTTTGAAAAAAAAGATTTGGTCCAAAATTTGACAAAAACAACATACTATACTATGTCGTCCAAAGTCTGACCATTTTTTTGAAAAACCTTTTTTTGGTCCAAAACTTGACAAAAACGTCATACTATACTATGCAGTACATTATACTATACTATGACGTCCAAAATGTGACCATTTTTTGAAAAAAAAATTTGGTCCAAAATTTGACAAAAACGACATACTATACTATGTCGTCCAAAGTCTGACCATTTTTTTGAAAAACCTTATTTTGGTCCAAAACTTGACAAAAACGTCATACTATACTATGCAGTACATTATACTATACTATGACGTCCAAAATGTGACCATTTTTTGAAAAAAACAATTGGGTCCAAAATTTGACAAAAACGACATACTATACTATGTCGTCCAAAGTCTGACCATTTTTTTTAAAAACCTTTTTTTGGTCCAAAACTTGACAAAAACGTCAAACTATACTATGCAGTACATTATACTATACTATGACGTCCAAAATGTGACCATTTTTTGAAAAAAAAATTTGGTCCAAAATTTGACAAAAACGACATACTATACTATGTCGTCCAAAGTCTGACCATTTTTTTTAAAAACCTTTTTTTGGTCCAAAACTTGACAAAAACGTCATACTATACTATGCAGTACATTATACTATACTATGACGTCCAAAATGTGACCATTTTTTAATAAAAAAAATTGGGTCCAAAATTTGACAAAAACGACATACTATACTATGTCGTCCAAAGTCTGACCATTTTTTTTAAAAACCTTTTTTTGGTCCAAAACTTGACAAAAACGTCATACTATACTATGCAGTACATTATACTATACTATGACGTCCAAAATGTGACCATCTTTTGAAAAAAAAATTTGGTCCAAAATTTGACAAAAACGACATACTATACTATGTCGTCCAAAGTCTGACCATTTTTTTTAAAAACCTTTTTTTGGTCCAAAACTTGACAAAAATGTCATACAATACTATGCAGTACATTATACTATACTATGACGTCCAAAATGTGACCATTTTTTGAAAAAAAAGATTTGGTCCAAAATTTGACAAAAACAACATACTATACTATGTCGTCCAAAGTCTGACCATTTTTTTTATAAACCTTTTTTTGGTCCAAAACTTGACAAAAACGTCATACTATACTATGCAGTACATTATACTATACTATGACGTCCAAAATGTGACCATTTTTTAATAAAAAAAATTGGGTCCAAAATTTGACAAAAACGACATACTATACTATGTCGTCCAAAGTCTGACCATTTTTTTTAAAAACCTTTTTTTGGTCCAAAACTTGACAAAAATGTCATACAATACTATGCAGTACATTATACTATACTATGACGTCCAAAATGTGACCATTTTTTGAAAAAAAAGATTTGGTCCAAAATTTGACAAAAACGACATACTATACTATGTCGTCCAAAGTCTGACCATTTTTTTTATAAACCTTTTTTTGGTCCAAAACTTGACAAAAACGTCATACTATACTATGCAGTACATTATACTATACTATGACGTCCAAAATGTGACCATTTTTTGAAAAAAAAATTGGGTCCAAAATTTGACAAAAACGACATACTATACTATGTCGTCCAAAGTCTGACCATTTTTTTTAAAAACCTTTTTTTGGTCCAAAACTTGACAAAAATGTCATACAATACTATGCAGTACATTATACTATACTATGACGTCCAAAATGTGACCATTTTTTGAAAAAAAAGATTTGGTCCAAAATTTGACAAAAACAACATACTATACTATGTCGTCCAAAGTCTGACCATTTTTTTGAAAAACCTTTTTTTGGTCCAAAACTTGACAAAAACGTCATACTATACTATGCAGTACATTATACTATACTATGACGTCCAAAATGTGACCATTTTTTGAAAAAAAAATTTGGTCCAAAATTTGACAAAAACGACATACTATACTATGTCGTCCAAAGTCTGACCATTTTTTTGAAAAACCTTATTTTGGTCCAAAACTTGACAAAAACGTCATACTATACTATGCAGTACATTATACTATACTATGACGTCCAAAATGTGACCATTTTTTGAAAAAAACAATTGGGTCCAAAATTTGACAAAAACGACATACTATACTATGTCGTCCAAAGTCTGACCATTTTTTTTAAAAACCTTTTTTTGGTCCAAAACTTGACAAAAACGTCAAACTATACTATGCAGTACATTATACTATACTATGACGTCCAAAATGTGACCATTTTTTGAAAAAAAAATTTGGTCCAAAATTTGACAAAAACGACATACTATACTATGTCGTCCAAAGTCTGACCATTTTTTTTAAAAACCTTTTTTTGGTCCAAAACTTGACAAAAACGTCATACTATACTATGCAGTACATTATACTATACTATGACGTCCAAAATGTGACCATTTTTTAATAAAAAAAATTGGGTCCAAAATTTGACAAAAACGACATACTATACTATGTCGTCCAAAGTCTGACCATTTTTTTGAAAAACCTTTTTTTGGTCCAAAACTTGACAAAAACGTCATACTATACTATGCAGTACATTATACTATACTATGAAGTCCAAAATGTGACCATTTTTTAATAAAAAAAAATTGGGTCCAAAATTTGACAAAAACGACATACTATATACTATGTCGTCCAAAGTCTGACCATTTTTTTTCAAAACCTTTTTTTGGTCCAAAACTTGACAAAAACGTCATACTATACTATGCAGTACATTATACTATACTATGACGTCCAAAATGTGACCATTTTTTGAAAAAAAAATTTGGTCCAAAATTTGACAAAAACGACATACTATACTATGTCGTCCAAAGTCTGACCATTTTTTTTAAAAACCTTTTTTTGGTCCAAAACTTGACAAAAACGTCATACTATACTATGCAGTACATTATACTATACTATGACGTCCAAAATGTGACCATTTTTTAATAAAAAAAATTTGGTCCAAAATTTGACAAAAACGACATACTATACTATGTCGTCCAAAGTCTGACCATTTTTTTGAAAAACCTTATTTTGGTCCAAAACTTGACATAAACGTCATACTATACTATGCAGTACATTATACTATACTATGACGTCCAAAATGTGACCATCTTTTGAAAAAAAAATTTGGTCCAAAATTTGACAAAAACTACATACTATACTATGTCGTCCAAAGTCTGACCATTTTTTTTAAAAACCTTATTTTGGTCCAAAACTTGACAAAAACGTCATACTATACTATGCAGTACATTATACTATACTATGACGTCCAAAATGTGACCATTTTTTGAAAAAAAAATTGGGTCCAAAATTTGACAAAAACGACATACTATACTATGTCGTCCAAAGTCTGACCATTTTTTTTATAAACCTTTTTTTGGTCCAAAACTTGACAAAAACGTCATACTATACTATGCAGTACATTATACTATACTATGACGTCCAAAATGTGACCATTTTTTAATAAAAAAAATTGGGTCCAAAATTTGACAAAAACGACATACTATACTATGTCGTCCAAAGTCTGACCATTTTTTTTAAAAACCTTTTTTTGGTCCAAAACTTGACAAAAACGTCATACTATACTATGCAGTACATTATACTATACTATGACGTCCAAAATGTGACCATCTTTTGAAAAAAAAATTTGGTCCAAAATTTGACAAAAACTACATACTATACTATGTCGTCCAAAGTCTGACCATTTTTTTTAAAAACCTTTTTTTGGTCCAAAACTTGACAAAAATGTCATACAATACTATGCAGTACATTATACTATACTATGACGTCCAAAATGTGACCATTTTTTGAAAAAAAAGATTTGGTCCAAAATTTGACAAAAACAACATACTATACTATGTCGTCCAAAGTCTGACCATTTTTTTGAAAAACCTTTTTTTGGTCCAAAACTTGACAAAAACGTCATACTATACTATGCAGTACATTATACTATACTATGACGTCCAAAATGTGACCATTTTTTAATAAAAAAAATTGGGTCCAAAATTTGACAAAAACGACATACTATACTATGTCGTCCAAAGTCTGACCATTTTTTTGAAAAACCTTTTTTTGGTCCAAAACTTGACAAAAACGTCTTACTATACTATGCAGTACATTATACTATACTATGACGTCCAAAATGTGACCATTTTTTAAAAAAAGAAATTTGGTCCAAAATTTGACAAAAACTACATACTATACTATGTCGTCCAAAGTCTGACCATTTTTTTTAAAAACCTTATTTTGGTCCAAAACTTGACAAAAACGTCATACTATACTATGCAGTACATTATACTATACTATGACGTCCAAAATGTGACCATTTTTTGGAAAAAAAATTGGGTCCAAAATTTGACAAAAACGACATACTATACTATGTCGTCCAAAGTCTGACCATTTTTTTTATAAACCTTTTTTTGGTCCAAAACTTGACAAAAACGTCATACTATACTATGCAGTACATTATACTATACTATGACGTCCAAAATGTGACCATTTTTTAATAAAAAAAATTGGGTCCAAAATTTGACAAAAACGACATACTATACTATGTCGTCCAAAGTCTGACCATTTTTTTTAAAAACCTTTTTTTGGTCCAAAACTTGACAAAAACGTCATACTATACTATGCAGTACATTATACTATACTATGACGTCCAAAATGTGACCATCTTTTGAAAAAAAAAAATTGGGTCCAAAATTTGACAAAAACGACATACTATACTATGTCGTCCAAAGTCTGACCATTTTTTTTAAAAACCTTTTTTTGGTCCAAAATTTGACAAAAACGTCAAACTATACTATGCAGTACATCATACTATACTATGACGTCCAAAATGTGACCATTTTTTGAAAAAAAAATTTGGTCCAAAATTTGACAAAAACGACATACTATACTATGTCGTCCAAAGTCTGACCATGTTTTTTAAAAACCTTTTTTTGGTCCAAAACTTGACAAAAACGTCATACTATACTATGCAGTACATTATACTATACTATGACGTCCAAAATGTGACCATTTTTTAATAAAAAAAATTGGGTCCAAAATTTGACAAAAACGACATACTATACTATGTCGTCCAAAGTCTGACCATCTTTTTTAAAAACCTTTTTTTGGTCCAAAATTTGACAAAAACGACATACTATACTATGTCGTCCAAAGTCTGACCATTTTTTTGAAAAACCTTTTTTTGGTCCAAAACTTGACAAAAACGTCATACTATACTATGCAGTACATTATACTATACTATGAAGTCCAAAATGTGACCATTTTTTAATAAAAAAAATTGGGTCCAAAATTTGACAAAAACGACATACTATACTATGTCGTCCAAAGTCTGACCATTTTTTTTCAAAACCTTTTTTTGGTCCAAAACTTGACAAAAACGTCATACTATACTATGCAGTACATTATACTATACTATGACGTCCAAAATGTGACCATTTTTTGAAAAAAAAATTTTGTCCAAAATTTGACAAAAACGACATACTATACTATGTCGTCCAAAGTCTGACAATTTTTTTTCAAAACCTTTTTTTGGTCCAAAACTTGACAAAAACGTCATACTATACTATGCAGTACATTATACTATACTATGACGTCCAAAATGTGACCATTTTTTAATAAAAAAGAATTGGGTCCAAAATTTGACAAAAACGACATACTATACTATGTCGTCCAAAGTCTGACCATCTTTTTTAAAAACCTTTTTTTGGTCCAAAATTTGACAAAAACGACATACTATACTATGTCGTCCAAAGTCTGACCATTTTTTTTAAAAACCTTTTTTTGGTCCAAAACTTGACAAAAACGTCTTACTATACTATGCAGTACATTATACTATACTATGACGTCCAAAATGTGACCATTTTTTAATAAAAAAAATTTGGTCCAAAATTTGACAAAAACGACATACTATACTATGTCGTCCAAAGTCTGACCATTTTTTTGAAAAACCTTATTTTGGTCCAAAACTTGACAAAAACGTCATACTATACTATGCAGTACATTATACTATACTATGACGTCCAAAATGTGACCATTTTTTGAAAAAAAAATTGGGTCCAAAATTTGACAAAAACGACATACTATACTATGTCGTCCAAAGTCTGATGATTTTTTTTAAAAACCTTTTTTGGGTCCAAAACTTGACAAAAACGTCATACAATACTATGCAGTACATTATACTATACTATGACGTCCAAAATGTGACCATTTTTTGAAAAAAAAGATTTGGTCCAAAATTTGACAAAAACAACATACTATACTATGTCGTCCAAAGTCTGACCATTTTTTTGAAAAACCTTTTTTTGGTCCAAAACTTGACAAAAACGTCATACTATACTATGCAGTACATTATACTATACTATGACGTCCAAAATGTGACCATTTTTTAATAAAAAAAAAATTGGGTCCAAAATTTGACAATAACGACATACTATACTATGTCGTCCAAAGTCTGACCATTTTTTTGAAAAACCTTTTTTTGGTCCAAAACTTGACAAAAACGTCATACTATACTATGCAGTACATTATACTATACTATGACGTCCAAAATGTGACCATTTTTTGAAAAAAAAATTTTGTCCAAAATTTGACAAAAACGACATACTATACTATGTCGTCCAAAGTCTGACAATTTTTTTTCAAAACCTTATTTTGGTCCAAAACTTGACAAAAACGTCATACTATACTATGCAGTACATTATACTATACTATGACGTCCAAAATGTGACCATTTTTTAATAAAAAAAATTTGGTCCAAAATTTGACAAAAACGACATACTATACTATGTCGTCCAAAGTCTGACCATTTTTTTGAAAAACCTTATTTTGGTCCAAAACTTGACAAAAACGTCATACTATACTATGCAGTACATTATACTATACTATGACGTCCAAAATGTGACCATTTTTTGAAAAAAAAATTGGGTCCAAAATTTGACAAAAACGACATACTATACTATGTCGTCCAAAGTCTGATGATTTTTTTTAAAAACCTTTTTTGGGTCCAAAACTTGACAAAAACGTCATACAATACTATGCAGTACATTATACCATACTATGACGTCCAAAATGTGGGCTTTGGCACAAGAAAGTGACCGTATTGCAAACTGGCCAGAAAAGGCTGTCTCGTGGCAAGAAAAAGTATCAACCGTATTCATAAGATACTATACTATGCAGTACATTATACTATACTATGACGTCCAAAATGTGACCATTTTTTAATAAAAAAAATTGGGTCCAAAATTTGACAAAAACGACATACTATACTATGTCGTCCAAAGTCTGACCATTTTTTTTAAAAACCTTTTTTTGGTCCAAAACTTGACAAAAACGTCATACTATACTATGCAGTACATTATACTATACTATGACGTCCAAAATGTGACCATTTTTTGAAAAAAAAATTGGGTCCAAAATTTGACAAAACTACATACTATACTATGTCGTCCAAAGTCTGACCATTTATTTAGAAAACCTTAGTTTGGTCCATAACTTGATAAAAACGTCATACTATACTATGCAGTACATTATACTATACTATGACGTCCAAAATGTGACCAGTTTTTTGAAAACAAAATGTTGTCCAAAATTTGACAAAAACGACATACTATACTATGTCGTCCAAAGTCTGACCATTTTTTTTAGAAACCTTTTTTTGGTCCAAAACTTGACAAAAACGTCATACTATACTATGCAGTACATTATACTATACTATGACGTCCAAAAGGTGACCATTTTTTGAAAAAAAATTGGGTCCAAAATTTGACAAAAACGACATACTATACTATGTCGTCCAAAGTCTGACCATTTTTTTTATAGACCTTTTTTTGGTCCAAAACTTGACAAAAACGTCGAACTATACTATGCAGTACATTATACTATACTATGACGTCCAAAATGTGACCATTTTTTAATAAAAAAAATTGGGTCCAAAATTTGACAAAAACGACATACTATACTATGTCGTCCAAAGTCTGACCATTTTTTTTAAAAACCTTTTTTGGGTCCAAAACTTGACAAAAACGTCAAACTATACTATGCAGTACATTATACTATACTATGACGTCCAAAATGTGACCATCTTTTGATAAAAAAAATTGGGTCCAAAATTTGACAAAAACGACATACTATACTATGTCGTCCAAAGTCTGACCATCTTTTTTAAAAACCTTTTTTTGGTCCAAAACTTGACAAAAACGTCATACTATACTATGCAGTACATTATACTATACTATGACGTCCAAAATGTGACCATCTTTTGAAAAAAAAATTTGGTCCAAAATTTGACAAAAACGACATACTATACTATGTCGTCCAAAGTCTGACCATTTTTTTTAAAAACCTTTTTTTGGTCCAAAACTTGACAAAAATGTCATACAATACTATGCAGTACATTATACTATACTATGACGTCCAAAATGTGACCATTTTTTGAAAAAAAAGATTTGGTCCAAAATTTGACAAAAACAACATACTATACTATGTCGTCCAAAGTCTGACCATTTTTTTTATAAACCTTTTTTTGGTCCAAAACTTGACAAAAACGTCATACTATACTATGCAGTACATTATACTATACTATGACGTCCAAAATGTGACCATTTTTTAATAAAAAAAATTGGGTCCAAAATTTGACAAAAACGACATACTATACTATGTCGTCCAAAGTCTGACCATTTTTTTTAAAAACCTTTTTTTGGTCCAAAACTTGACAAAAATGTCATACAATACTATGCAGTACATTATACTATACTATGACGTCCAAAATGTGACCATTTTTTGAAAAAAAAGATTTGGTCCAAAATTTGACAAAAACGACATACTATACTATGTCGTCCAAAGTCTGACCATTTTTTTTATAAACCTTTTTTTGGTCCAAAACTTGACAAAAACGTCATACTATACTATGCAGTACATTATACTATACTATGACGTCCAAAATGTGACCATTTTTTAATAAAAAAAATTGGAACCAAAATTTGACAAAAACGACATACTATACTATGTCGTCCAAAGTCTGACCATTTTTTTTAAAAACCTTTTTTTGGTCCAAAACTTGACAAAAACGTCATACTATACTATGCAGTACATTATACTATACTATGACGTCCAAAATGTGACCATTTTTTGAAAAAAAAATTTGGTCCAAAATTTGACAAAAACGACATACTATACTATGTCGTCCAAAGTCTGACCATTTTTTTTAAAAACCTTTTTTTGGTCCAAAACTTGACAAAAATGTCATACAATACTATGCAGTACATTATACTATACTATGACGTCCAAAATGTGACCATTTTTTGAAAAAAAAGATTTGGTCCAAAATTTGACAAAAACAACATACTATACTATGTCGTCCAAAGTCTGACCATTTTTTTGAAAAACCTTTTTTTGGTCCAAAACTTGACAAAAACGTCATACTATACTATGCAGTACATTATACTATACTATGACGTCCAAAATGTGACCATTTTTTGAAAAAAAAATTTGGTCCAAAATTTGACAAAAACGACATACTATACTATGTCGTCCAAAGTCTGACCATTTTTTTGAAAAACCTTATTTTGGTCCAAAACTTGACAAAAACGTCATACTATACTATGCAGTACATTATACTATACTATGACGTCCAAAATGTGACAATTTTTTGAAAAAAACAATTGGGTCCAAAATTTGACAAAAACGACATACTATACTATGTCGTCCAAAGTCTGACCATTTTTTTTAAAAACCTTTTTTTGGTCCAAAACTTGACAAAAACGTCAAACTATACTATGCAGTACATTATACTATACTATGACGTCCAAAATGTGACCATTTTTTGAAAAAAAAATTTGGTCCAAAATTTGACAAAAACGACATACTATACTATGTCGTCCAAAGTCTGACCATTTTTTTTAAAAACCTTTTTTTGGTCCAAAACTTGACAAAAACGTCATACTATACTATGCAGTACATTATACTATACTATGACGTCCAAAATGTGACCATTTTTTAATAAAAAAAATTGGGTCCAAAATTTGACAAAAACGACATACTATACTATGTCGTCCAAAGTCTGACCATTTTTTTGAAAAACCTTTTTTTGGTCCAAAACTTGACAAAAACGTCATACTATACTATGCAGTACATTATACTATACTATGACGTCCAAAATGTGACCATTTTTTAATAAAAAAAAATTGGGTCCAAAATTTGACAAAAACGACATACTATATACTATGTCGTCCAAAGTCTGACCATTTTTTTTCAAAACCTTTTTTTGGTCCAAAACTTGACAAAAACGTCATACTATACTATGCAGTACATTATACTATACTATGACGTCCAAAATGTGACCATTTTTTGAAAAAAAAATTTGGTCCAAAATTTGACAAAAACGACATACTATACTATGTCGTCCAAAGTCTGACCATTTTTTTTAAAAACCTTTTTTTGGTCCAAAACTTGACAAAAACGTCATACTATACTATGCAGTACATTATACTATACTATGACGTCCAAAATGTGACCATTTTTTAATAAAAAAAATTTGGTCCAAAATTTGACAAAAACGACATACTATACTATGTCGTCCAAAGTCTGACCATTTTTTTGAAAAACCTTATTTTGGTCCAAAACTTGACATAAACATCATACTATACTATGCAGTACATTATACTATACTATGACGTCCAAAATGTGACCATCTTTTGAAAAAAAAATTTGGTCCAAAATTTGACAAAAACTACATACTATACTATGTCGTCCAAAGTCTGACCATTTTTTTTAAAAACCTTATTTTGGTCCAAAACTTGACAAAAACGTCATACTATACTATGCAGTACATTATACTATACTATGACGTCCAAAATGTGACCATTTTTTGAAAAAAAAATTGGGTCCAAAATTTGACAAAAACGACATACTATACTATGTCGTCCAAAGTCTGACCATTTTTTTTATAAACCTTTTTTTGGTCCAAAACTTGACAAAAACGTCATACTATACTATGCAGTACATTATACTATACTATGACGTCCAAAATGTGACCATTTTTTAATAAAAAAAATTGGGTCCAAAATTTGACAAAAACGACATACTATACTATGTCGTCCAAAGTCTGACCATTTTTTTAAAAACCTTTTTTTGGTCCAAAACTTGACAAAAACGTCATACTATACTATGCAGTACATTATACTATACTATGACGTCCAAAATGTGACCATCTTTTGAAAAAAAAATTTGGTCCAAAATTTGACAAAAACTACATACTATACTATGTCGTCCAAAGTCTGACCATTTTTTTTAAAAACCTTTTTTTGGTCCAAAACTTGACAAAAATGTCATACAATACTATGCAGTACATTATACTATACTATGACGTCCAAAATGTGACCATTTTTTGAAAAAAAAGATTTGGTCCAAAATTTGACAAAAACAACATACTATACTATGTCGTCCAAAGTCTGACCATTTTTTTGAAAAACCTTTTTTTGGTCCAAAACTTGACAAAAACGTCATACTATACTATGCAGTACATTATACTATACTATGACGTCCAAAATGTGACCATTTTTTAATAAAAAAAATTGGGTCCAAAATTTGACAAAAACGACATACTATACTATGTCGTCCAAAGTCTGACCATTTTTTTTAAAAACCTTTTTTTGGTCCAAAACTTGACAAAAACGTCAAACTATACTATGCAGTACATTATACTATACTATGACGTCCAAAATGTGACCATTTTTTGAAAAAAAAATTTGGTCCAAAATTTGACAAAAACGACATACTATACTATGTCGTCCAAAGTCTGACCATTTTTTTTAAAAACCTTTTTTTGGTCCAAAACTTGACAAAAACGTCATACTATACTATGCAGTACATTATACTATACTATGACGTCCAAAATGTGACCATTTTTTAATAAAAAAAATTGGGTCCAAAATTTGACAAAAACGACATACTATACTATGTCGTCCAAAGTCTGACCATTTTTTTGAAAAACCTTTTTTTGGTCCAAAACTTGACAAAAACGTCATACTATACTATGCAGTACATTATACTATACTATGACGTCCAAAATGTGACCATTTTTTAATAAAAAAAAATTGGGTCCAAAATTTGACAAAAACGACATACTATATACTATGTCGTCCAAAGTCTGACCATTTTTTTGAAAAACCTTATTTTGGTCCAAAACTTGACATAAACGTCATACTATACTATGCAGTACATTATACTATACTATGACGTCCAAAATGTGACCATCTTTTGAAAAAAAAATTTGGTCCAAAATTTGACAAAAACTACATACTATACTATGTCGTCCAAAGTCTGACCATTTTTTTTAAAAACCTTATTTTGGTCCAAAACTTGACAAAAACGTCATACTATACTATGCAGTACATTATACTATACTATGACGTCCAAAATGTGACCATTTTTTGAAAAAAAAATTGGGTCCAAAATTTGACAAAAACGACATACTATACTATGTCGTCCAAAGTCTGACCATTTTTTTTATAAACCTTTTTTTGGTCCAAAACTTGACAAAAACGTCATACTATACTATGCAGTACATTATACTATACTATGACGTCCAAAATGTGACCATTTTTTAATAAAAAAAATTGGGTCCAAAATTTGACAAAAACGACATACTATACTATGTCGTCCAAAGTCTGACCATTTTTTTTAAAAACCTTTTTTTGGTCCAAAACTTGACAAAAACGTCATACTATACTATGCAGTACATTATACTATACTATGACGTCCAAAATGTGACCATCTTTTGAAAAAAAAATTTGGTCCAAAATTTGACAAAAACTACATACTATACTATGTCGTCCAAAGTCTGACCATTTTTTTTAAAAACCTTTTTTTGGTCCAAAACTTGACAAAAATGTCATACAATACTATGCAGTACATTATACTATACTATGACGTCCAAAATGTGACCATTTTTTGAAAAAAAAGATTTGGTCCAAAATTTGACAAAAACAACATACTATACTATGTCGTCCAAAGTCTGACCATTTTTTTGAAAAACCTTTTTTTGGTCCAAAACTTGACAAAAACGTCATACTATACTATGCAGTACATTATACTATACTATGACGTCCAAAATGTGACCATTTTTTAATAAAAAAAATTGGGTCCAAAATTTGACAAAAACGACATACTATACTATGTCGTCCAAAGTCTGACCATTTTTTTGAAAAACCTTTTTTTGGTCCAAAACTTGACAAAAACGTCTTACTATACTATGCAGTACATTATACTATACTATGACGTCCAAAATGTGACCATTTTTTGAAAAAAAAATTTGGTCCAAAATTTGACAAAAACTACATACTATACTATGTCGTCCAAAGTCTGACCATTTTTTTTAAAAACCTTATTTTGGTCCAAAACTTGACAAAAACGTCATACTATACTATGCAGTACATTATACTATACTATGACGTCCAAAATGTGACCATTTTTTGGAAAAAAAATTGGGTCCAAAATTTGACAAAAACGACATACTATACTATGTCGTCCAAAGTCTGACCATTTTTTTTATAAACCTTTTTTTGGTCCAAAACTTGACAAAAACGTCATACTATACTATGCAGTACATTATACTATACTATGACGTCCAAAATGTGACCATTTTTTAATAAAAAAAATTGGGTCCAAAATTTGACAAAAACGACATACTATACTATGTCGTCCAAAGTCTGACCATTTTTTTTAAAAACCTTTTTTTGGTCCAAAACTTGACAAAAACGTCATACTATACTATGCAGTACATTATACTATACTATGACGTCCAAAATGTGACCATCTTTTGAAAAAAAAAAATTGGGTCCAAAATTTGACAAAAACGACATACTATACTATGTCGTCCAAAGTCTGACCATTTTTTTTAAAAACCTTTTTTTGGTCCAAAATTTGACAAAAACGTCAAACTATACTATGCAGTACATTATACTATACTATGACGTCCAAAATGTGACCATTTTTTGAAAAAAAAATTTGGTCCAAAATTTGACAAAAACGACATACTATACTATGTCGTCCAAAGTCTGACCATGTTTTTTAAAAACCTTTTTTTGGTCCAAAACTTGACAAAAACGTCATACTATACTATGCAGTACATTATACTATACTATGACGTCCAAAATGTGACCATTTTTTAATAAAAAAAATTGGGTCCAAAATTTGACAAAAACGACATACTATACTATGTCGTCCAAAGTCTGACCATCTTTTTTAAAAACCTTTTTTTGGTCCAAAATTTGACAAAAACGACATACTATACTATGTCGTCCAAAGTCTGACCATTTTTTTGAAAAACCTTTTTTTGGTCCAAAACTTGACAAAAACGTCATACTATACTATGCAGTACATTATACTATACTATGAAGTCCAAAATGTGACCATTTTTTAATAAAAAAAATTGGGTCCAAAATTTGACAAAAACGACATACTATACTATGTCGTCCAAAGTCTGACCATTTTTTTTCAAAACCTTTTTTTGGTCCAAAACTTGACAAAAACGTCATACTATACTATGCAGTACATTATACTATACTATGACGTCCAAAATGTGACCATTTTTTGAAAAAAAAATTTTGTCCAAAATTGGACAAAAACGACATACTATACTATGTCGTCCAAAGTCTGACAATTTTTTTTCAAAACCTTTTTTTGGTCCAAAACTTGACAAAAACGTCATACTATACTATGCAGTACATTATACTATACTATGACGTCCAAAATGTGACCATTTTTTAATAAAAAAGAATTGGGTCCAAAATTTGACAAAAACGACATACTATACTATGTCGTCCAAAGTCTGACCATCTTTTTTAAAAACCTTTTTTTGGTCCAAAATTTGACAAAAACGACATACTATACTATGTCGTCCAAAGTCTGACCATTTTTTTTAAAAACCTTTTTTTGGTCCAAAACTTGACAAAAACGTCTTACTATACTATGCAGTACATTATACTATACTATGACGTCCAAAATGTGACCATTTTTTAATAAAAAAAATTTGGTCCAAAATTTGACAAAAACGACATACTATACTATGTCGTCCAAAGTCTGACCATTTTTTTGAAAAACCTTATTTTGGTCCAAAACTTGACAAAAACGTCATACTATACTATGCAGTACATTATACTATACTATGACGTCCAAAATGTGACCATTTTTTGAAAAAAAAATTGGGTCCAAAATTTGACAAAAACGACATACTATACTATGTCGTCCAAAGTCTGATGATTTTTTTTAAAAACCTTTTTTGGGTCCAAAACTTGACAAAAACGTCATACAATACTATGCAGTACATTATACTATACTATGACGTCCAAAATGTGACCATTTTTTGAAAAAAAAGATTTGGTCCAAAATTTGACAAAAACAACATACTATACTATGTCGTCCAAAGTCTGACCATTTTTTTGAAAAACCTTTTTTTGGTCCAAAACTTGACAAAAACGTCATACTATACTATGCAGTACATTATACTATACTATGACGTCCAAAATGTGACCATTTTTTAATAAAAAAAAAATTGGGTCCAAAATTTGACAATAACGACATACTATACTATGTCGTCCAAAGTCTGACCATTTTTTTGAAAAACCTTTTTTTGGTCCAAAACTTGACAAAAACGTCATACTATACTATGCAGTACATTATACTATACTATGACGTCCAAAATGTGACCATTTTTTGAAAAAAAAATTTGGTCCAAAATTTGACAAAAACGACATACTATACTATGTCGTCCAAAGTCTGACCATTTTTTTGAAAAACCTTATTTTGGTCCAAAACTTGACAAAAACGTCATACTATACTATGCAGTACATTATACTATACTATGACGTCCAAAATGTGACCATTTTTTAATAAAAAAAATTTGGTCCAAAATTTGACAAAAACGACATACTATACTATGTCGTCCAAAGTCTGACCATTTTTTTGAAAAACCTTATTTTGGTCCAAAACTTGACAAAAACGTCATACTATACTATGCAGTACATTATACTATACTATGACGTCCAAAATGTGACCATTTTTTGAAAAAAAAATTGGGTCCAAAATTTGACAAAAACGACATACTATACTATGTCGTCCAAAGTCTGATGATTTTTTTTAAAAACCTTTTTTGGGTCCAAAACTTGACAAAAACGTCATACAATACTATGCAGTACATTATACCATACTATGACGTCCAAAATGTGGGCTTTGGCACAAGAAAGTGACCGTATTGCAAACTGGCCAGAAAAGGCTGTCTCGTGGCAAGAAAAAGTATCAACCGTATTCATAAGATACTATACTATGCAGTACATTATACTATACTATGACGTCCAAAATGTGACCATTTTTTAATAAAAAAAATTGGGTCCAAAATTTGACAAAAACGACATACTATACTATGTCGTCCAAAGTCTGACCATTTTTTTTAAAAACCTTTTTTTGGTCCAAAACTTGACAAAAACGTCATACTATACTATGCAGTACATTATACTATACTATGACGTCCAAAATGTGACCATTTTTTGAAAAAAAAATTGGGTCCAAAATTTGACAAAACTACATACTATACTATGTCGTCCAAAGTCTGACCATTTATTTAGAAAACCTTAGTTTGGTCCAAAACTTGACAAAAACGTCATACTATACTATGCAGTACATTATACTATACTATGACGTCCAAAATGTGACCAGTTTTTTGAAAACAAAATGTTGTCCAAAATTTGACAAAAACGACATACTATACTATGTCGTCCAAAGTCTGACCATTTTTTTTAGAAACCTTTTTTTGGTCCAAAACTTGACAAAAACGTCATACTATACTATGCAGTACATTATACTATACTATGACGTCCAAAAGGTGACCATTTTTTGAAAAAAAATTGGGTCCAAAATTTGACAAAAACGACATACTATACTATGTCGTCCAAAGTCTGACCATTTTTTTTATAGACCTTTTTTTGGTCCAAAACTTGACAAAAACGTCGAACTATACTATGCAGTACATTATACTATACTATGACGTCCAAAATGTGACCATTTTTTAATAAAAAAAATTGGGTCCAAAATTTGACAAAAACGACATACTATACTATGTCGTCCAAAGTCTGACCATTTTTTTTAAAAACCTTTTTTGGGTCCAAAACTTGACAAAAACGTCAAACTATACTATGCAGTACATTATACTATACTATGACGTCCAAAATGTGACCATCTTTTGATAAAAAAAATTGGGTCCAAAATTTGACAAAAACGACATACTATACTATGTCGTCCAAAGTCTGACCATCTTTTTTAAAAACCTTTTTTTGGTCCAAAATTTGACAAAAACGACATACTATACCAGGGGTCACCAACGTGGTGCCCGCGGGCACCTGGTAGCCCGCAGGCAGCCAATACGGTGCCCGCGGGCTCACTTCACTTCACCTCACTTGCATGTATCCGTATGGTCGCTCAGTAAAATATCTTTGATATTGTTTATAAAAACTGGTAATCGTTAGGAGTAAGCACTGGAATGAATGTGTATGCAGTTTAATGCATAATATTAATAATTTAAATGGTAAACAAAAAAAAATGTTAATGTGGTAGCCCTCCATATTATTTTTTACCCTTAAAGTAGCTCTCATCTCAAAAAGGTTGGTGACCCCTGTACTATACTATGTTGTCCAAAGTCTGACCATTTTTTTTAAAAACCTTTTTTTGGTCCAAAACTTGACAAAAACGTCATACTATACCATGCAGTACATTATACTATACTATGACGTCCAAAATGTGACCATTTTTTGATTAAAAAAATTTGGTCCAAAATTTGACAAAAACGACATACTATACTATGTCATCCAAAGTCTGACCATTTTTTTGAAAAACCTTATTTTGGTCCAAAACTTGACAAAAACGTCATACTATACTATGCAGTACATTATACTATACTATGACGTCCAAAATGTGACCATTTTTTGAAAAAAAAATTGGGTCCAAAATTTGACAAAAACGACATACTATACTATGTCGTCCAAAGTCTGATGATTTTTTTTAAAAACCTTTTTTGGGTCCAAAACTTGACAAAAACGTCATACAATACTATGCAGTACATTATACTATACTATGACGTCCAAAATGTGACCATTTTTTGAAAAAAAAGATTTGGTCCAAAATTTGACAAAAACAACATACTATACTATGTCGTCCAAAGTCTGACCATTTTTTTGAAAAACCTTTTTTTGGTCCAAAACTTGACAAAACGTCATACTATACTATGCAGTACATTATACTATACTATGACGTCCAAAATGTGACCATTTTTTAATAAAAAAAATTGGGTCCAAAATTTGACAAAAACGACATACTATACTATGTCGTCCAAAGTCTGACCATTTTTTTTCAAAACCTTTTTTTGGTCCAAAATTTGACAAAAACGTCAAACTATACTATGCAGTACATTATACTATACTATGACGTCCAAAATGTGACCAGTTTTTTGAAAAAAAAATTTGGTCCAAAATTTGACAAAAACGACATACTATACTATGTCGTCCAAAGTCTGACCATTTTTTTGAAAAACCTTTTTTGGTCCAAAACTTGACAAAAACGTCATACTATACTATGCAGTACATTATACTATACTATGACGTCCAAAATGTGACCATTATTTGGAAAAAAAAATTTGGTCAAAAATTTGACAAAAACGACATACTATACTATGTCGTCCAAAGTCTGACCATTTTTTTGAGAAACCTTTTTTTGGTCCAAAACTTGACAAAAACGTCATACTATACTATGCAGTACATTATACTATACTATGACGTCCAAAAGGTGACCATTTTTTGAAAAAAAATTGGGTCCAAAATTTGACAAAAACGTCATACTATACTATGCAGTACATTATACTATACTATGACGTCCAAAATGTGACCATTTTTTGAAAAAAAAATTTGGTCCAAAATTTGACAAAAACTACATACTATACTATGTCGTCCAAAGTCTGACCATTTTTTTTAAAAACCTTATTTTGGTCCAAAACTTGACAAAAACGTCATACTATACTATGCAGTACATTATACTATACTATGACGTCCAAAATGTGACCATTTTTTGAAAAAAAAATTGGGTCCAAAATTTGACAAAAACGACATACTATACTATGTCGTCCAAAGTCTGACCATTTTTTTTATAAACCTTTTTTTGGTCCAAAACTTGACAAAAACGTCAAACTATACTATGCAGTACATTATACTATACTATGACGTCCAAAATGTGACCATTTTTTAATAAAAAAAATTGGGTCCAAAATTTGACAAAAACGACATACTATAGTATACTATGTCGTCCAAAGTCTGACCATTTTTTTTAAAAACCTTTTTTTGGTCCAAAACTTGACAAAAACGTCAAACTATACTATGCAGTACATTATACTATACTATGACGTCCAAAATGTGACCATCTTTTGATAAAAAAAATTGGGTCCAAAATTTGACAAAAACGACATACTATACTATGTCGTCCAAAGTCTGACCATCTTTTTTAAAAACCTTTTTTTGGTCCAAAATTTGACAAAAACGACATACTATACTATGTCGTCCAAAGTCTGACCATTTTTTTTAAAAACCTTTTTTTGGTCCAAAACTTGACAAAAACGTCATACTATACTATGCAGTACATTATACTATACTATGACGTCCAAAATGTGACCATTTTTTAATAAAAAAAATTTGGTCCAAAATTTGACAAAAACGACATACTATACTATGTCATCCAAAGTCTGACCATTTTTTTGAAAAACCTTATTTTGGTCCAAAACTTGACAAAAACGTCATACTATACTATGCAGTACATTATACTATACTATGACGTCCAAAATGTGACCATTTTTTGAAAAAAAAATTGGGTCCAAAATTTGACAAAAACGACATACTATACTATGTCGTCCAAAGTCTGATGATTTTTTTTAAAAACCTTTTTTGGGTCCAAAACTTGACAAAAACGTCATACAATACTATGCAGTACATTATACTATACTATGACGTCCAAAATGTGACCATTTTTTGAAAAAAAAGATTTGGTCCAAAATTTGACAAAAACAACATACTATACTATGTCGTCCAAAGTCTGACCATTTTTTTGAAAAACCTTTTTTTGGTCCAAAACTTGACAAAACGTCATACTATACTATGCAGTACATTATACTATACTATGACGTCCAAAATGTGACCATTTTTTAATAAAAAAAATTGGGTCCAAAATTTGACAAAAACGACATACTATACTATGTCGTCCAAAGTCTGACCATTTTTTTGAAAAACCTTTTTTTGGTCCAAAACTTGACAAAAACGTCATACTATACTATGCAGTACATCATACTATACTATGACGTCCAAAATGTGACCATTTTTTGAAAAAAAAATTTGGTCCAAAATTTGACAAAAACTACATACTATACTATGTCGTCCAAAGTCTGACCTTTTTTTTAAAAAACCTTATTTTGGTCCAAAACTTGACAAAAACGTCATACTATACTATGCAGTACATTATACTATACTATGACGTCCAAAATGTGACCATTTTTTGAAAAAAAAATTTGGTCCAAAATTTGACAAAACTACATACTATACTATGTCGTCCAAAGTCTGACCATTTATTTAAAAAACCTTATTTTGGTCCAAAACTTGACAAAAACGTCACACTATACTATGCAGTACATTATACTATACTATGACGTCCAAAGTCTGACCATTTTTTTTAAAAACCTTATTTTGGTCCAAAATTTGACAAAAACGACATACTATACTATGTCGTCCAAAGTCTGACCATTTTTTTGAAAAACCTTTTTTTGGTCCAAAACTTGACAAAAACGTCATACTATACTATGCAGTACATTATACTATACTATGACGTCCAAAATGTGACCAGTTTTTTGAAAAAAAAATTTGGTCCAAAATTTGACAAAAACGACATACTATACTATGTCGTCCAAAGTCTGACCATTTTTTTGAAAAACCTTTTTTTGGTCCAAAACTTGACAAAAACGTCATACTATACTATGCAGTACATTATACTATACTATGACGTCCAAAATGTGACCATTATTTGGAAAAAAAAATTTGGTCAAAAATTTGACAAAAACGACATACTATACTATGTCGTCCAAAGTCTGACCATTTTTTTGAGAAACCTTTTTTTGGTTCAAAACTTGACAAAAACGTCATACTATACTATGCAGTACATTATACTATACTATGACGTCCAAAAGGTGACCATTTTTTGAAAAAAAAATTTGGTCCAAAATTTGACAAAAACGTCATACTATACTATGTCGTCCAACAAATCTTTTTTTCAAAAAATGGTCACATTTTGGACGACATAGTATAGTATGTCGTTTTTGTCAAATTTTGGACCAAAATCTTTTTTTTCCGAATAAATGGTAAAATCTTGCGTGAAATACAATAATATGCCATGTTTGTCAAATGTGTGAACCCGTAACAAGGATTTGTGTACCTGTAGCCCTATTTCGTGTTAACAAGGTTTAAAAAATATTTACAACTTCAACTTTACGGTTTACAAATGCACAAACCGTTCTCAGATTATGAAACACAGGTGTGTGAATGTGTTTTGCACCAACTGCACTGCAACTATTGGAGCAAAAGTGTAGCGTGCATGACTGCTGGAATTTGTGATGCACAGGATAGGATTTGTGTACCTGTAACAAGGATTTGTGTTAACAAGGTATAAAACTTCAACTTTACGGTTACACATTTGTGACTTCAGTGTGCACATGTGAAATCTGCAGTTACATGTGCTTGTGACTTTTGCACCAAATTTACCTTCACAGAGGCATGTCAGCAATGGCCCGCCCCTCTGTTTGTGGTGCGTTCGCGGTCTAAGCGGGGCGATTTGTAGCTGTCGTTGCTCCTTACATTTTAAGCCTAGGCAGTCCAATTACGTCACAAATCCAGGCTTTTTCCCGACCACTTGTAGAGCCCGGGAATCCAATAACAAACACAGCGTCCTAGGCAGTGGCTGAACTGTTTGTTTCGAAACTTAAGGGCTTCATAATAATGGTGCAGATACACACCAAATAAACATGTTATGTGATGAAAAAGACGTACAGGTTATGGTAGAGATTTATTCCAGGATGCAGGTTGAGTGCACGATGCTTCCTGATGAGGACACACAACTGTTTTTATTTTGTTTTTGTTTTTATTTCACACCAAAATAAACACACTGCAGTAATTGTATGATACACAGACGCAACCTCAGCTGCAGCAATGTTTCCAGCTTCAGAAGTTGATGTGGGGTTATGGCAAAGCCGTTTTTACATTTAATCGAACCACATTCCTATCTGTGATTACATTTTAGATAGCCATAATCGTGAGTCGTCTCAGGTCATCACACCTTTTGTTAATGCATCGATAATAAGCTTGAAAATAAACAATATATAAATATATAATACATTTATTTTCAAACGCTAAACCTTCTTTGACGTAACATTGTAAAAAATGTAAAGAGAAAAATCCTCAATGTCTTCATTTATTCACATTTCTCTGACATTAATTTAAATATTTGTCTGTGTTCCTGCAGATTTGCTTCGTGGTAAAAAAAAAACAAACAAACAAAATAGTCGTTTGAAACGATGAGTGATTTTATTCGTGATAAAACAATAAAGTCATCAACACCAGAAAAAAAAAAGAAAAAAAAAGATAATCAGAAAAACTTTCTCTTTACACAAAAGTCAGATTCAAGATGTTTCAAAGAGGGTTAAAGATAAAGATAGAGTAAAACGATTATAAACAAGTAGAAAGATTAAAGTAAACATTTAAATCTAGGATCATGTTCATGAATCAAAGAAAATACAGTTAACTGAACATGACGACGTGTTAGAGCTGAAACAATGACTCCAATAATCCACTATTTTCAGGATTAAAAGCAGATTTCTGATTGTTTCAGATTCTTAAATGTGAATCTTTTCTTTGTTTCTTTGCTCCATAAAAACAAAGAAATCATTTAAAAAAAAAAAGAACCATTTTGTGTTTGTGGACAAAAACAAAGATGTTTGACAACATCATCATTTCCACGTTTGACAAACTCTGATCAATGTTTTCTAACATTTTCTGACGTTTCATAGACAAAAAACCAGGAAAATGAAGTGATTTATGAAGAGAATCGTTAGCTGCAGCTCCACTACGGTGGCCCTGAAGGCCAGATCACCAACACACAACGGGGAAAACACAACGTCAACTGAAACAACTTCAACTGAACCAAGACAACTGAAACACGTCATTAACTGAAAACAACTGAAACAACAACCAAAACACAACGACAACAACCGACCTGGCCTTCAGGGCCACCGTAGTGGAGCTGCAGCTAACGGTTCTCTTCATAAATCACTTCATTTTCCTGGTTTTTTGTCTATGAAACGTCAGAAAATGTTAGAAAACATTGATCAGAGTTTGTCAAACGTGGAAATTATGATGTTGTCAAACATCTTTGTTTTTGTCCACAAACACAAAATTATTCATTTTTTAAAAATGATTTCTTTGTTTTTATGGAGCAAAGAAACAAAGAAAAGATTCACATTTAAGAATCTGAAACAATCAGAAATCTGCTTTTAATCCTGAAAATAGTTGTGGATTATTGGAGTCATTGTTTCAGCTCTAACACGTCGTCATGTTCAGTTAACTGTATTTTCTTTGATTCATGAACATAATCCTAGATTTAAATGTTTACTTTAATCTTTCTACGTCTTTAGAATCTTTTTACTTTAACCATCATATATTTTTATATATATATACACATATATCCACTCTACATAACAATCATACAAATGAACAGTTGAGTCATTGTTAAGGAGGAGAATGAGGCTGATGTGGTGCCCCCTGCTGGTCACAACTGAAACTTCGTGTGAGGAAAAACCTGCTGTTGAGGAGAAGAAAAGTTTCAGTGGAAATGAAACTAAAACACAGGCGACAATTTAAATGGAGAGAAAGAAAGAAAGACGTAAAGAAAGACATTAAGAAAAAAGAATTAAAGAAAGACGTAAAGAAAGAGAATTAAAAGAATTAAAGAAAGACGTGAAGAAAAAAAGAATTAAAGAAAGAGAATTAAAAGAAAGAATTAAAGACATCAAGAATGAGAATTAAAAGAGAATTAAAGAAAGATGTAAAGAAAGACGTAAAGAAAGACTTAAAGAAAGATGTAAAGAAAGAAGGGACTGAACAAAGGAAGGAGAGAGAAGGATGGAAAGAAATGAAGAGAAAGAATGGAAGGAAGGAAGAAATGGGAAAAGGAAAGCGATAAAGGACGGAGAGGGGATGAAAGAAGAAGAGACCGAGCCAACAAAGAGTGAAAAGAAAGAACAAACACGACTCACAGAAGGTAAAGCCAATCCAGTCCAGTCAGTCAGTGAAATCCAGTCCATGTGTTCAGCTGCTGGTTTCCCAGAGAGATTTAAAGGACTTTGAGCTGATAGAAATGTCCTAAATGTCCTGTCCTGAGACACAGAGACAAACAGAGAGACTGAACTGAGAGTCTGTTTGTGTCGGACAGTTTTACTGTGAGTTCACAGTTTAAAAACTCTAGACTGTGAACGTGAAGGAAAAGACGGAAACACAGAGGTCAGTAACGTGGACTACTCTCACTCTGTCTCCTTTACTTTATTAACCTTTAAATTAACCCTTTAAAATCAAACTAAATCAACAGTGTCCTGAACTGAGTGTTGATGAATGTTTGCATTCATGGATTATATCAAAAGTGTCGCTCTGACCTCGTCTCCGTCACTAATTCAAGTCAACTTTATTTAGATTATATACAGAATAATAAAAAATAAAACGCTAAGTTAACAAGAGAAAACCCAACAAATCACACGATGAGCAAAAGCCTCGAGAGCAAAACTGTGGAGAGAAAAAACTCCCTTTTAACAGGAAGAAATCTCTGGAGAACCAGACTCAAAGTGTGCGGCCGTCTGCCTCGACCGGTCGGGGTGAAAGGGAGAAGAGGGGGAGGAGGAGGGGGCGGAGCCAAAGGACAAGAGAGAGACACACACACACACACACACACACACACACACACACACACACACACACAACAGCAGCAGCAATACAATCAAAGTGTGACAGTGACCGTTCTAAGAGCAGTGGCGGATACGAGCGACGGCGTAAACGAACGGCGACGGCGTAAACGAACGGCGACGGCGTAAACGAACGGCGACGGCGTAAACGAACGGCGGCGGCGTAAACGAGCGGCGGCGGCGTAAACGAGCGGCGGCGGCGTAAACGAGTGACGGCGTAAACGAGCGGCGGCGGCGTAAACGAGTGACGGCGTAAACGAACGGCGGCGGCGCAAACGAGTGACGGCGTAAACGAACGGCGGCGGCGTAAATGAGCGGCGGCGGTTTCGAGTGGCAACAACTGAGCGTTGATAAGCAACGTTCAGTTGTGTACAAACAGAAATCAATAAATACAGAGACAATGTAACTGTCCATCGGCGATGGCGTGGAGACGATGGAGGTGAAAACCATGTTGGCCTCCATTCTGTAATAGATTAGAAAAACAAAACATGAGTCACTGATGCAACAGTTAGAGTCTGATATACTCACAACTGCAGGTTCCTCTCATATAATGGAGGAGGGGGCGTGGCTAATCTCAGGTGGACTCAGGGCGGTTCCAAGTTCCACGTTATTCTGGAATAGATTAGAAACACAAACAGACAAAAGCAGCAGCAGCAGCAAACATGGATGACTATCGTCTATAAACAGAACCTAGAAATAAGGTATGTTGTGATTCAGCGCTACACAAATAAAGAGGGCGGAGCCAAAGACGACATGCAAAAAGTGACAAAAAGACCAACGATGTTTGGAAAAGAAGGCTAACTCTGTCAAACAGTGTTAGCAAGAATGTGTTGCACATTAGCCCAAACATGGACTGGTGCGACTTAACTGTGTTTAACTTTATTTGTCCAGCGCTGATGTGGAGAAATTTAACGTTAAAAATGTGTTTGAAAAGTTAAGATTCTCAAATAAATCAGTTTGTGTGAATATCTAAACTAAAGTGTTACTGAGGTTAACTTGTAACTTAACTTGACAAAACTATAAAGAGAAGAAAAAAACTCCCTTTTAACAGGAAGTTAAATCTCTGACAGAACCAGACTCAAAGTGAGCGTCTGCCTCGACAGGTTGGGGTGGAAGAGGAAGAGGGAGGAGGAGGAGGAGGAGGGTGATACTCAACTTAACATTATCTCGATTGTCCACACAAACACAAACACTGTTCACACTATGACTCGTTTGCACATTTGCTGCACAAACTGTGTCGGACAACGACTAAACTCTATGTGATCTACGACTACATCACAAAAACCTCTACGGTGCAATAGGAGGAAGGGAGACCCCGACAGTTTTGTCCCAGACGACGACAGGAAGTACACAGACGAAACAGTGCTTTTGCCATGCGCTGGGCCTCGAAAGTCAGGGGGAAAGAAAGTGGGGGATAGAGGGATGAGGGATAAGAAAAAGAAGGTAAAGAGAAGGTGTACAGATAAGACTCCCATTCTAGCTAAGGCTATTTAATATAAGTGGTTTTTGTGATTCACATTTAAAGTCTGTTAATTCCTTTAAATGTATATATATATATATATATATAATAAAATGCATCTTAATGCAAATGAGGCAGAAACTATCAACACAAACACACACAGACTATAATGATCCTAATCTAACCCAACAGAGATCACACTTTGAGCGAGCACAGCTAAAGGCAAGTGGAGAGAAAGTTAAATCTCTGACAGAACCAAACTCAAAGATGTGCAGCCATCTGCCAAGGCCGGTTGGGGGGAAAGGAAAGATGGGGGACAGAGAGGTGGGACAAGAGACAGGTAAAATGGTAGCATTTAGCTAAACACACTCCAACAATCTAACTTACATCTCTAAAAGGTCTTGTATCTAAGATTACCTAGAATCCTGATTGTCCGTTTTACTTCTACACAGTCGAACAAACATTCTAAAAAAACTGTGGAGGACAATTGTTGCTAGCTAAAGCTAAAGCTAAAGCACAAAACCTTCCTAAGAAAGAGGAAACCCAAAACGTTCTGGCAGTCAATGCAGCAGACCATATATCCTACAAGTTTCATTATCAGAACAGATTAGGTAAGCAGGTGTGGCAAGCGTGCCTCGACAGGTTGGGGTGAAAGGAAACATGGGGGGAACAGAGGAAGTGGGAGGGGGATAAAGGAGGAAGAGACGAGGAAAAGGGGGATAGTATGCTACCATTTTAGTGACTATATTTGATAATAGCGGTTCTTACGTTTGGTGCTATTATCAATTCAGCTAAATAACTCTATATAAACAAAGATAAACTTATTCAAACAACATCATAAAATAAACCCCAACAGTCCAGACAGAAAAAACTCCCTTTTAACAGGAAGAAATCTCTGATAGAACCAGACTCAAAGATATGCAGCCGTCTGCCTCGGCAGGTTGGGGGAAAGAGGAAGGAGGAGGGAAGAGGAGGAAGAAAGACTATGCTTACGTTTCTCAAACATCCTTTTAACAGGAAGTCGGAGAGAGACTATGCTAACGTTTCTCAAACATCCTTTTAACAGGAAGTCAGAGAGAGACTATGCTAACGTTTCTCAAACATCCTTTTAGCAGGAAGTCAGAGAGAGACTATGCTAACGTTTCTCAAACATCCTTTTAGCAGGAAGTCAGAGAGAGACTATGCTAACGTTTCTCAAACATCCTTTTAGCAGGAAGTCAGAGAGAGACTATGCTAACGTTTCTCAAACATCCTTTTAACAGGAAGTCAGAGAGAGACTATGCTAACGTTTCTCAAACATCCTTTTAACAGGAAGTCAGAGAGAGACTATGCTAACGTTTCTCAAACATCCTTTTAACAGGAAGTCAGAGAGAGACTATGCTAACGTTTCTCAAACATCCTTTTAACAGGAAGTCAGAGAGAGACT